>NW_028318031.1:8801666-9113888 GCF_062004578.1 Staurois parvus | reverse complement strand
GTCTCTCCACACTTTGGGTGGACAGTCGTGTCCTCCGCGGAGTTACAATACCTCCTGCCGCACTAAACA
Organism: Staurois parvus; assembly: GCF_062004578.1. Lineage (NCBI taxonomy): Eukaryota > Metazoa > Chordata > Amphibia > Anura > Ranidae > Staurois > Staurois parvus. Next base: position 9,113,819 of record NW_028318031.1, on the reverse strand, counting down.
CGCGCTCCGATGCCACGCTACTGGCCGGGCATGACAGCCTTTCAAGGGCAAATTCAGCTAGTTGGGGCCAAAGGTCAAGTTTCGTTGCCCAGTAGTCAAGGGGATTGTCTACCTCGGTTGGCAGGGTGCTGTCCAAGTAGGCCCAAGCCTCCTCTACCAGAAGCTCCTGCTCCTCCACTCCTGTCCGCTGAGTGGAAAAACCACCCATTTCACTCAATAATTCCTGAGCACAAATGTCCTCCTCTACCTCCTCCTCTTCTTCCTGTCCTGCCCCCACAGGGGTCATGTGGCGTTGAGATCTGTGCGCCACGTCTACCGCACCCTGACAAGCCATTGTTAACAGCATTTGTTCAAGGACGTGCAACAGAGGAATGACGTCGTTCATCCCATAGTCCTGCCGACTCACGAATAGCGTGGCCTCCTCAAAGGGCCTGAGCAAGCGGCAGGTGTCACGCATGAGCTGCCAATGGCTGACATCGAAGTTACACAGGGGAGTACCTTTATCCGCTTGTAACATCAGGAAATCGGTGATGGCCTTTCGCTGCTCGTAAAGGCGGTCTAACATGTGTAGGGTTGAATTCCACCTTGTTGCAACGTCGCAGATCAGGCGATGATGTGGAATTCCGTTCTGCCGCTGCAGCTCAATGAGGGTGTGCTTTGCGGTGTAGGAATGGCTGAAATGCATGCAAAGTTTACGTGACATTTTAAGGATGTCTTGCAGTGGGATGGTGGATTTTAGGAACCGCTTGACAACCAGATTGAACACGTGAGCCATGCATGGCGCATGGCACAACCTTCCTTGACGCAGAGCAGACACCATGTTCTTTCCGTTGTCGGTCAACATGGTTCCGATTTTCAGTTTGCGCGGAGACAGCCATCTGTCGATTTCTCTGTTCATTACACTCAGAAGTTCCTCCCCTGTGTGACTACGTTCGCCAAGGCATACCAGGTGCAGAACAGCGTGACACCGTTGCGCCCTGCACATGTGATATGCCGGTCGGATAATGGGACTTGGCACGGGGGTGGCGGCTGAGGACACGGCGGAAGAAGAGGTGGTAGAGGCGGACATCTTTTGTGGACCAAGGACGTGCAAACGTGGAGGCAAAACCTGTCCAAGTTGCTGGTGCTGCTGTGACGGCACCACGTTCACCCAGTGGGCCGTAAATGACATGTACTGTCCCTGACCGTAGTTACAGCTCCACACGTCGGCGCTGCCATGCATTTTGGCAGAGACCAACATGCTCAAAGACTGGCCCACCATCTCTTCTACATGTGAATGCAGGGTTGGCACTGCCTTTTTGGCGAAGAAATGACGGCTTGGCACTCTCCACCGCGGCGCGGCACAAGCCATCATTTCTCGGAAAGGTGCTGAGTCCACCACTTGGAAAGGGAGGGACTGCAGCACCAGCAACTTGGACAGGAGGACGTTCAGCTTTTGCACCGTCGGGTGCGTGCTCGTAAACTGTTGTCTCTTGGAAACGGATTCCAAGAAAGACTGCTGACGGAATCCGTGAAGAGGAGTAGCAGGAGAAGGAGCATCTGAATGAGCGGAAGATGCCAACGAGCGACAACTCCCCTCAGCAGAGGTGTTGGAGCCTTGACTGGCTGATGGAGGGCGATTGACGTCGGGTGACGGAGCAAGTAACAGAGCGGGTGATGGAGCGGGGGCTGGGGCGGGCCGAACCGCCGTATCTTTATCACGGTTTTCCCAGGCCACCAAATGGCGACGCTGCATATGCTGCCGCAACGCTGTAGTCCCAACATGGGCCCCCTGGCCACGCTTGACTTTCTGGCCACATAGTCGACATACGGCTACGTTTACTTCCTCGGGCGGCTTGACGAAAAATTGCCACACCGCCGAGTAGGAAACTTTGCCCCCGATACTCCTCACTGGCTGACTGCTGCTTCCTCCATGCACACCGGCACCACTACTGGCCGTGGTGGTAGGCTGCAGTGGAGCTGGTGCTCTACTCCGTGGCCGTTTGGCTCCACTGACACTGCTGCGACCCTGCTGCCTCCTGGGCAACCCACCGACTGTTTCGCTCGCTGCCAAGCTGCCACCCTCTTCTCCTGATGATGCGGAAGAAATTGCCTGATGACGACGAGGCTGCCAAGTGCGATCAACCTCCTCATCATCAAGTAGGGTCTCCGCCTCACTACTAGCCCCCTCGGCTGCGTCTGGGTCAGGAGACAGACCTGTCTCTAGACCGGCTACTGAGCCACTCTCCTCGCCACTACTTCTTCGCCTGGCTGCTGAAAAGGCGGATGTCTCCCCCCGTTCCTGACCGCCCTCTGTTAGCTCTTCCTCACTGTACAGTGGGGCTGAGCCCACAGCATGCGATACTTCGCTTGGTGAGGGAACACCAAAGGACAGGGGCAGGTAGAGGACACGTGATTTCAGTGGGCTTGGTCCCGGGCCATGCCAACTAACGGTTGTGTCTGACGTACCCACCGACCGTTGGCTGTAGGTGTCAGAGGTGACCTGGGAAGAGGAAGACGACCGAGCCAACCAATCGACGACGGCAGGGTTGTCGGTGGAGACACGACCGCTGGATGACACCGGGAGCACTGGCCTCTGGCTGCGAATAGTGCTGCCTCGACCCCTTCCTCTGCTGCCACGTCTGCTCGCTCCTAAAACATTGCCTCCTCTGCCACTCCTCTGCATGTTGTCTGACATACTCTTTAATTCAACGATTCTGTGTCCCTGAGTAACAATTCTGTGTCCCTGAGTAACATTCTGTGTCTGTCCCTGAGTAACAATTCTGTGGCCCTAAGTAACGGTTCTGTGGCCCTCAGTAACAATTCTGTGTCCCTCAGTAACAATTCTGTGTCTGTCCCTGAGTAACAATTATGTGGCCCTAAGTAACGGTTCTGTGGCCCTCAGTAACAATTCTGTGTCCCTGATTAACGTTTATGTGGCCCTAAGTAACGGTTCTGTGGCCCTCAGTAACAATTCTGTGTCCCTGAGTAACAATTCTGTGTCTGTCCGAGTAACAATTCTGTGGCCCTAAGTAACAGTTCTGTGGCCCTCAGTAACAATTCTGTGTCCCTGAGTAACAATTCTGTGGCCCTAAGTAACGGTTCTGTGGCCCTCAGTAACAATTCTGTGGCCCTGAGTAACAATTCTGTGGCCCTAAGTAACAATTCTGTGGCCCTCAGTAACAATTCTGTGTCCCTGAGTAACAATTCTGTGTCTGTCCGAGTAACAATTCTGTGGCCCTAAGTAACAGTTCTGTGGCCCTCGGTAACAATTCTGTGTCCCTGAGTAACAATTCTGTGGCCCTAAGTAACGGTTCTGTGGCCCTCAGTAACAATTCTGTGTCCCTGAGTAACAATTCTGTGGCCCTAAGTAACGGTTCTGTGGCCCTCAGTAACAATTCTGTGTCCCTGAGTAACAATTCTGTGTCTGTCCGAGTAACAATTCTGTGGCCCTAAGTAACAGTTCTGTGGCCCTCAGTAACAATTCTGTGTCCCTCAGTAACAATTCTGTGGCCCTAAGTAACAGTTCTGTGGCCCTCAGTAACAATTCTGTGTCCCTGAGTAACAATTCTGTGGCCCTAAGTAACGGTTCTGTGGCCCTCAGTAACAATTCTGTGTCCCTGAGTAACAATTCTGTGTCTGTCCGAGTAACAATTCTGTGGCCCTAAGTAACAGTTCTGTGGCCCTCAGTAACAATTCTGTGTCCCTGAGTAACAATTCTGTGGCCCTAAGTAACAGTTCTGTGGCCCTCAGTAACAATTCTGTGTCCCTGAGTAACAATTCTGTGGCCCTAAGTAACGGTTCTGTGGCCCTCAGTAACAATTCTGTGTCTGTCCGAGTAACAATTCTGTGTCTGTCCCTGATTAACGTTTACGTGGCCCTAAGTAACGGTTCTGTGGCCCTCAGTAACAATTCTGTGTCCCTGATTAACGTTTCTGTGGCCCTAAGTAACGGTTCTGTGGCCCTCAGTAACAATTCTGTGTCCCTCAAGAAACAATTCTGTGTCTGTCCGTGAGTAACAATTCTGTGGCCCTAAGTAACGGTTCTGTGGCCCTCAGTAACAATTCTGTGTCCCTGATTAACATTTATGTGACCCTAAGTAACGGTTCTGTGGCCCTCAGTAACAATTCTGTGTCCCTGATTAACGTTTCTGTGGCCCTAAGTAACGGTTCTGTGGCCCTCAGTAACAATTCTGTGTCCCTCAGTAACAATTCTGTGTCTGTCCCTGAGTAACAATTCTGTGGCCCTAAGTAACGGTTCTGTGGCCCTCAGTAACAATTCTGTGTCCCTGATTAACTTTTATGTGGCCCTAAGTAACGGTTCTGTGGCCCTCAGTAACAATTCTGTGTCCCTGATTAACGTTTCTGTGGCCCTCAGTAACAATTCTGTGTCCCTCAGTAACAATTCTGTGTCTGTCCCTGAGTAACAATTCTGTGGCCCTAAGTAACGGTTCTGTGGCCCTCAGTAACAATTCTGTGTCCCTGAGTAACAATTCTGTGGCCCTAAGTAACGGTTCTGTGGCCCTCAGTAACAATTCTGTGTCCCTGAGTAACAATTCTGTGGCCCTAAGTAACGGTTGTGGCCCTCAGTAACAATTCTGTGTCCCTCAGTAACAATTCTGTGTCTGTCCCTGAGTAACAATTATGTGGCCCTAAGTAACGGTTATGTGGCCCTCAGTAACAATTCTGTGTCCCTGAGTAACAATTCTGTGTCTGTCCCTGAGTAACAATTCTGTGGCCCTAAGTAACGGTTCTGTGGCCCTCAGTAACAATTCTGTGTCCCTGAGTAACAATTCTGTGGCCCTAAATAACGGTTCTGTGGCCCTCAGTAACAATTCTGTGTCCCTGAGTAACAATTCTGTGGCCCTAAGTAACGGTTGTGGCCCTCAGTAACAATTCTGTGTCCCTCAGTAACAATTCTGTGTCTGTCCCTGAGTAACAATTATGTGGCCCTAAGTAACGGTTATGTGGCCCTAAGTAACGGTTCTGTGGCCCTCAGTAACAATTCTGTGTCCCTGAGTAACAATTCTGTGTCTGTCCCTGAGTAACAATTCTGTGGCCCTAAGTAACGGTTCTGTGGCCCTCAGTAACAATTCTGTGTCCCTGAGTAACGTTTCTGTGGCCCTAAGTAACAATTCTGTGGCCCTCAGTAACAATTCTGTGTCTGTCCCTGAGTAACAATTCTGTGGCCCTTACTAACGTTTCTGTGGCCCTAAGTAACAGTTCTGTGGCCCTCAGTAACAATTCTGTGTCCCTGAGTAACGTTTCTGTGGCCCTAAGTAACAATTCTGTGGCCCTCAGTAACAATTCTGTGTCTGTCCCTGAGTAACAATTCTGTGGCCCTAACTAATGTTTCTGTGGCCCTAAGTAACAGTTCTGTGGCCCTCAGTAACAATTCTGTGTCTGTCCCTGAGTAACAATTCTGTGGCCCTAACTAACGTTTCTGTGGCCCTAAGTAATTTATCACTTTACATAAAACCTGCACCTAAAGAATTATTTATACTGCCTTATCTTCTAAACATAATTAGGTATATAGATCTCTAGGTCTGACATCACCAACTGCATATCTATCCTGGATCACTGATTCAAAGTATTAAATCCAGCAAGAACCAGGCGACCAGCAATCACACAAGGAGGTCAGCAATGGCATCCTTCATATTTCACTACTTGCAGAAATCATCGACTGCATATTTCTACTGGACCACTGACTCAAAAGTATTAAATCCAACAAGAACCAGGAGAGCAGCAATCACACAAGGGGGTCAACAATTACATCCTACATATTTCGCTCCTTGCAGGCGTCCTACTAAACAAGGACTCATCAAAGCTGATGGTAGCTTGGTTACATCACATACATAAGATGAAAAATATTTATACAGTGCTCCTTCATACAATAATAAATCACACACTACATTATGTCAATTTAATTAATGCCCGTTGAGTATTTTATTCTGTGAGCTGTTTCTGTAAGCTTCTCTGCTAATGCAAATGGAATTGTTGGGGAATCTGGATTCTATCCAGCACACAAATTGGCTTCATGATATTTTTCCATAGTCTCAGCAGGTTGAGTAAATGTTTATATGTGCATGATCTAGTATGTAATTCTTCTATGTTTTAATGTTGGCTTATGATTTAAGCACATTTTTCATATCTGTAATCTTAAACACAATCTGTCATGACCAGGCAGGAGCAACACATATCTGAAAGTAGTAAATTCAGGCTATTACAGCCAAAATATGATTCAAGTATTTATTGTATTTTCTAACACCAAGAAGCAGATTTATCCCTAAACACAATAGTCAGGTAAATCAGCATATGTGTGTTGTTAAGTTTAGGAAAACACCACAAAAAGGTCTTGTATCCAGGAAGTGCCTATAATGGAACCATGTGGAGCAGGTTTTTTAGGAGGTTCAAACGTTTAACCCCCTGGGGTCTGGCCACATGTCCTTCAAGCCAGTAAAGTAGAACTTTGATTCACTGTTCAGTGCAGACGTTAACACACTTCAAGCCAGCAGCCAGTTGACACTGTAGCCACACACACTTACCAAAAGATCATGTCCCCTTCTCAGCTGGTGCCTAAGTCTGTTCCTGCCTTCCCTGACAGTGAACTCTGTAGCATTTTGAGAAATTAATGCTGAGGATGTCCTAAATTCCACCAGCCCTCTCTCATCTTTAATTGACACTGTAATATTTAACTCACACTCTTAACTCTTTATCTTTAGTTTATTCCACCTCTTGGGCAAAAAATGAATCCACCGTATTTCTGATTCTCAAAGCCTTGCAGAACGTGACCCCAGGCTAGGTCCCTAGGCAAACCCTGTATGGCAGCAGGTTCTAAGATGGAGAAAAAGCCACTAAGTGAGGAACATGAAGTACGCCTGTTCCCTCACTACCAGGGTTCCCAGTATTCGCCACGTCACCTGCTTCAAATGCTGGCTGGCTACTTCTTTACTTCTTCCTCCACAATCATATACAGTATGTGGATTGCAATGTTCAGTTACCTGCACTTAATCACAAGGGATAACCTGGTCACACTTGGAATTCTACTTAACCCGGAGGGTTAATATGACTTTACACCTAGATTAAGTTCTCCATACACCATTGTTACATCTTGGTCCCACACTTAGGCTGGCCATACATTGAAGGATAAGTTCACCTTTTGACCAAAAATAATAAATGCACATTTTTTTGCAGGTAAATTGTGCATTTATTATTTTTGGTTACAGGATTCAGTAAAGCATTGCACCAGCGATCTGCAGACCTGTCAATATATCTGCTTGCCCATACAGGAAGATTCAATGAGCTACCACGGAGCTCCACAGCACCATGGTAGTTAATTGAGAACTACAAGCCGACATCTGCTAAGGCTGTCTGGACTTGTAGTTCATTCATTCACAGAACACTGAATGAATGACATGGCCCTGTGAGCGGAGCCGCTCTGTTTTTAAATGTGACAGCTTGTATGGGGAACTTCTCTTTGTAGTTCTGTCATGGAGGGGGGGGCAGCGGACAGCGGCCAGCGGCTTCAGCATTGGGAAAATGTTACATGTTCCACCCTGAAAACAGGTGGGACATCTTTCCAAAGGTGAACTTATCCTTTAATCATTTCTTTTTGTTCAACAAGCAGACTGAGCTAATAAAAAATTACCTGATTTCTCCATCCAAACATTTGAGGTGGAGGGAGACTTCCCCGCCATCAGAATACGCCGTTCAGTGCTGCCGACTATAGTCAGCCACACTGATCATTTGGGAAAAACCTGACAGTCTGGTTGTACTGAAGTAGATCAACTTTTGTACAAGCAGCCTGCCCATATATGTATTGAAATTTGTCTGGTCCCAAGTGAACCAGCTGAATTTTGATTCATGTTTGGCTGCCCTTTTCCATGAATAATTTAGAAACCTTTCTTTGTAACAAAAGTCTTTTTTACATTGGATTCAATTGGCTGTGCTGCTCTTACTCTCCATAGTGGTGCTGAGAAGTGATGGTGCATAAATAAATCATGCTGCTCATACCTCAAAGTGCAATTGTTCATGGTAATAAAGTCCATTACGTGCTGTCTCCCTAAGAACAGGTTCCATTGCAGGGAGTTGAGGCCCGAAGAAGAGCTTACATCCTCACTGTATGCTTCACACAACGGACTGCATCCACCATGAGGTTGGCTTCAATACATTTATGCCCTTCACAAGGGGAAGTGACACACCTATAGGGGAAACTATGTCACAACTGACCCAACCCCCACAAGCATTAGCCAAAACTGCCAAAACTTTAAAGTAACAAAACACATTGGTAAAATTTAACACAAATATTCATATTCATAAAAATGTTAACCCTTCTATTTTCTACTCTTCAACAGTCCTGCCCTGACCTGGGCATTGCTGTCTACAACAGTTCACTTTCATCCACATTAGACTCACTTGCTCCTCTAACAACACGAAGCTTCAGGCCTTAGCCATAACAACCTTGGCAGACTGACGACACCAGAAATCTAAAGAGACATAGTCGTGCACTGGAGCGAATGTGGCGTAAAACCAAATCACACCAAGCTTCCACCCTATATAAATCTGCTGTATTAACATACAATTCCTCCCTCCATGCTGCCAAACAAGCCTACTTTGTCACTTTCATCAATAGCATGTCATCCAGTCCCCGTCGTCTCTTCTCTACTTTTAGCTCTCTACTTTCTCCACCTTCACCTCCACCCAGCAGCTCACTCACTGCTCACAAGATTGCAAATAATTTCAAAAACAAGATTGATGCAATTCGTAGAGGGATCTCTACTGCACAGACATCCATCCCACTTAGTATAACTTATACTAAACCTCCCTCAACACTTTCCTCTGTTAACCTTGCTACTACTGAAGAGCTCACTAAGGTTTTTTCAGAAGCCCGTCTCACTACCTGCCCCCTGGATCCTGTTCCCTCACAACTACTATGGTCACCTTCTTCTTCCATCCTATGCTCCCTCACTCACATCTTCAATCTCTCCTTCTCTAACAGTGCCTTCTCAACCCCTCTAAAGCATGCACACATCACTCCCATACTTGAAAAGCCCTCCCTGGACCCCACCAACATGAACAACTCAAGACCTTGCTCCCATTCACCTCTAAACTCTTAGAATGCTTAGTCTACAATCGCCTGAGCTCCTACCTCAGTGACAACAACCTTCTTGACCTTTTACAGTCTGGCTTTCACTAACAACACCCAATTGAAACTGCCCTACTAAAACTCACTAATGATCTACTAACTGCTAAAACCAATGGCCACTACTTCGTACTCTTACTACTTGACCTCTCTGCAGCCTTTGATACTGTTGACCATCCCCTCCTCCTCAAAAAACACCATTCTCTTGGCCTGCGAGACTCTGCTCTCTCCTGGTTCTCCTCCTACCTATCGCAGCTCTCCTTCAGCATTACCTATAACTCTGGCTCCGCCTCTCCACTCCCTCTTTCTGTAGGGGTCCCTTAAGGTTCTGTCCTTGGACCCCTTCTCTTCTCCATCTACACCTCCTCCCTTGGTCACTTGATAAACTCCCATGGCTTCAAGTACCATCTCTATGCTGATGACACACAAACCTATCTTTCTACTCCTCACCTCTTCAGTCTCCGCTCGCATTACTAACCTACTAAGTGACACATTGGCATGGATTTCACTGCACTTCCTCAAACTCAATCTTTCCAAAACTGAGCTCTTAGTATTCCATCCAGCCCATGCCCCCTCCCCTGACTTCTCCATCAAGACCAATAATACAACCATCAGTCCCTCCCCTCATGCCAGGTTACTAGGTGTAATCCTAGACTCCAATCTGTCCTTTCAGTCCCAAATCCAATCGCTGTCCAAATCATGTAGACTTCACCTCCACAACATCTCCAAGATACGGACGTTTTTAACCTCGGAAACTACTAAGCAACTTATTCACTCCCTTGTTATCTCTCGCCTTGACTATTGTAACTCCCTCCTCATTGGCCTACCTCACTTCATCCCCTCTTCAGTCTATCATGAATTCTGCTGCCAGACTCATCCACCTTACAAACTGTTCTGTATCTGCCACCCTTCACTGGCTTCCCATTGCTCAACGGATAACATTCAAAACATTAACAATAACATATAAAGCCATTTATAACTCTGCCCCAAATTACATCTCCAATCTTGTCTCCAACTCTCTGCTCGCCGCACAACCTCCTGCTCTCTAGCTCCCTCGTCTCCTCCTCCCATGCTCGTCTCCAGGACTTTCCCCCATCCTCTGGACCTTTCTACCCCAATTTATCAGACTATCGCCTACTCAGCACACTTTTAGACGATCTCTGAAAACCTATCTCTTCAAGGAAGCCTATCCCTCAGCTAATAAAGGAATCTTCTAGTCCTCCTACCAGTTCATCCCCTACAGTTACTACCTGTTGTACTACTAGCCCCTCCCTCTTAGATTGTAAGCTCCAAGGAGCAGGGCCCTCCTAATCCTCTTGTATTGAACTGTACTGTTGCTGTATTGTCTCTTGTTATATTGTAATGCGCTGAGCAAACTATTGGCGCTATATAAATCCCGTATAATAATAATAAAATAAAGTAGGCAACTGCCCACAATTGCTGTGTGTCCAGCAAGAGTTTACTTAAAGAATATTAATTGGAATGAACTTGTGCTACAGCTAACTAAAAAGGCTACAACTAATTAAAAAGGCCCCTGCTCCCTTTCTAACATCTGTACTATCTACCCTGTAGAAGGAAGATGCTTATACGTACCTATTTTCAGGGTGCTTCAGGCTGGTTGTGGGATCGGCTCCCAAAGGCCAGCTTCAGGGAAGAAGAGGACAGCTCTGGGATAGGAAGCTGTATATCCCTCCCCTTTTTTCATTTTCCTGCCACTGTGTTCAAAAAATTCCCACTGTTTCTGATTATATATTATACAAAACAAAATTCACATAAGACTTTTCAGGTGCCAATTAAGAGTTATAATACACATTATTTAAAAAAACATGTCTTTTATTTCTATGAACATAATTGGTTAAAAATGATCATAAAAACCACAAAGTTTTGACACATATGAAGTTGCTTTACAATTTAGCATCAGATATAACTTTTTCTACATATCAGAATAGCTTCATCACAATAGTACCCATTTAATTCATACACAAATGCAGTATGCCTTCAAGTGAACATAACCATATTTCAAAGGTTAAAGATGGTCCACCTGTAAGGGATGTTGGTACAGTTCTTTAAAGTTATTCTCTGGCACTATGGTCTACTTTATCAGGAAGAGGCAGACCAGTTTGATGTGTGAATAAATTGGGGATGTGTTCCCATTATCTTGAATCAAAACTCCAACTCAAATATCAGGATAACACAATCATATACATCATACTACTCCCAGTCATGAAGTCAGCAGCAAAAAGCCTGGGAGAACACAGGCAACACCTTACAGATCATCCATGAATAGTTGATCTATATAGAAGTATTGATTTAGGTCAATGTATGTTGTATGTACCACACCCAGGAAAGGGATATCATACACCAGATAAAAGGTGCCCAGGTCTTGGAGTACAGTGCCTTGATACAATATCCACATGTATGTGCATGTGTTCAGTCCTTATAGTAAGAAAGGCCAAGTAGGGAGGAAAAAAAACATCAGAGAGGAGAAAAAGCTCTTCAGCACTCCCCCCCCCCCCCCCCCCACGCACACATACAAGCCCACATATTTCTCTCTTGGCAGATTTACTTTCAGACAATAAATCATATGGAGGAAGTGCAGTTATTTCATTGACACAAGCTTTCTTATTTAATTGCTAATTACAAGTTTTCAAAATCAATGAAAATATACGTATCTGAATTTGTATTATATTTTTATGGCTCTCTCTGCCCTCCTGCAATGGAGGTATTTGTTTTTCTCTTGTATCCTGTTATTTTGATGTCATCTGCTGTCCAGGTGGCATTTAGCAGGAGACATGCTTTAGTAAATATCATTATTGACAGGAGGAAGCTGGGACATATTTACTTTTCAGCAGTATTAGTGTCTCTCATAGATTTATGGACGCTCCATGCTAGTATTTGCCTCATGGCTTGGGCCATCAAATATGAATTAACCAAGCTGGAAGTCATAAATCTGGTGCAGAGTAGAGAGATTCCAAACCTGAATCAGAATTTCCAATACATGACATCATCAAACACGGAGAACTTATTTTAAGCAAATGAAAAACTTTGTAGTTCCTTGACTTAATGACCCCCACAAAATATTTGGGATTGTGGAAAGACAGTGCTATAGCAACTAAGTAAAATCAGGATCTTTTTTGGACTAGCTTCCAAATCTATATAATAAAAGATCCCAAGGGAGTAATAATGTTACAGCTTAAAAAGATTCAAATAGAAATAAAAATGAATCTCATCTATGCAATAGGAACCAGATATTGTTTCTTTTCTGCTCAACTGATTGTGTTTTTCACGTCACTGGCACATTAGACTTGGTGCTAAGCCCACATAACACTAATCAAAACCTTTTCTCATAAGCTAAATTGCTCTGAAATGGCAGACACATAAAAAGCAGCTGTCACAAGCCAGCTGGCCACAGGGACATATTTGGTTCTAACTACAGGAGTCTGGATCCATGCATCTTCTGCTGTATACTTTCTGGGATATTTATGCTGTGTTTCAGCTTTAAACAGTTTTTTTGGCAGAAAAACAGGAATCCAGTGCTTTTTGGAAGTTTCTGTTAAATAAAGTGATTCATTTGAGATTATCGTGGGAATTGTCTGCCAGAATTAGACCGCTGGCTATTTTGTGAGTAGGGAAATTTTAATAAAGCTACCATCATTTAAATTTAAACTTTTCATTATGGACTCTCACAAACAGGGTTTAATTTGTCAGTATATAATTCCTGAAAAGCTTCCTAGAAGTCCTAAAAAACTTTATAACCTAGAATCCAAGAACGGCATGTGCTGGAGTTTTACTGTGAGTGTGAATAATTTGTGGTGTTCAGTTCTGGTTTGCGTAACACAAGGCTATGACAGTCTATCATATCCTTTTAATAAAATGCATTTTACATTTATGGAAGATGATAGATTAATTAACATCAGACCACCTTAATAAAAAATATATTCCATATCCTTGCTAAAGGAAAGTTCTAGTAGGAGAGATATTAAATTGGCCAATACTGTTCCCCCCCAAAAAAAATTCTAGGTGCCTAGCTGTCTCTGGCCTCGATATGTTCAGAATCATTTCTGTACAAATAATATGTGGCAAGTAAAGTCAGCGAAACACATATAGGCAGGCCTACTGCCCTGTCAACTTCGAAAGATGTCTCTTTTAGTATGGGCAGCGCTCTATCATATACCCACTTCTAGTATGCACTCAAATGTGAGCCACAACAATAAAAACAAATTAAATATTTATAATTCACAATGCAGTCCCAATAAAATAATAATAATAATATTAAAAGTGTTCTTTTTATTAATAGATCCACAAATATGTTCTTATACAAAATGTCACAAAAAACATTTTTTGCGTGCTTTCACAAACATCCAGAACTCGTTATTTTGTGCAAAGGTTATTTCAATGTATCCTACAATCATGAAGACTGTCACCCACACTTTTGGAAATATGCTCACCCTGTTGTATGGACCTTTAAGTAATATGAGGTCAAATGCCACTTTTTATGTATATATCCCAATAACAATCTTCTATCAACTCACAGTGTTTTTGCTTCGCAATGTAACCCATGATCCAAGACAGCAGGCAAGCAAAAAAAAAAAAAAAGATTACATAATGCTCACCATTCCAAGATAGTATATAAATATGAAGACATCAAATATGTTCACATGAAGACTACAAGCTGACAACACACCAGTGATATTATGGAAAGAAAACTTTATGATTAAGGGGTAGCTGTGTGAGAGGGGACAGGTTGAGAGGGCGTGTGAGTTGCGGCGATGTCCTTGCGAATTGTGTCAATCTTGTTTTTGAAGTGATTGGCAATCTCAAGGGCAGTGAGTGAGGTGCTGGGTGGAGGTGGGGGTGGCGAGAGTAGAGAGTTGAAGGTGGAGAAGAGTCGGCGAGGATTGGAGGAGAGGGCCTTGATGAGGGTCAGGAAGTAGGCTTCTTTGGCTGCGTGGAGGGAGGAGGTGTAGGTGTGGAAGGCAGATTTGTAGCGGGTGAAGGCTTGTTGGGATTTGGTTTTGCGCCATAGTCGCTCCAGGGCACGACTGTGTTGTTTGAGGGTTTTGGTGTGATCAGTCTGCCAGGGCTGGAGCGGTCGGGGTCTGAAGTTGCGTGTGGTTAAAGGTGCTAGTAAGTCAAGGGCTGTTGACAGCGCGTTGTTGTAAGCAGTCATAGCCAAGTCGGGGCAGGACAGGGGGAGGATGCTGTCGTGTAGTTGATCAGCTGCAGAGTGGAGAGGGGCAGGGTTAAGGTTGCGGAGGTTACGGCTGGTAGTTGTGTGACATTTGGAGGGGTAGGCATTGGAGGACAAGGAGATAGAGAAGGTAATCAGGTTATGGCCAGAGAGAGGTTAGGGGGTGTTAGTGAGGTTGTGGGGAGAACAGCGGTTGGAGAAGACAGATCAAGGATATTACCGTCGGAGTGGGTGGTGGATTGTATGCACTGTGCAAGTGCAAAGGAGGAGGTTAAGTGGAGGAGATGGGATGTGGCCAGGTTGTCGAGGTTGACAGGGATGTTGAAATCCCCAAGGATGATGGTGGGTAGCTCAGAGGAGAGGAAGAAGGGTAGCCAGGAGGAAAAGTCATCCAGGAAGCGGGGTATGGATCCAGTGGGCCGGTATATCACAGCAATCTTCAGGAGGGTTGGGGAGAATAGTCGGACGCAGTGGGCCTCGAAGGAGGAGAAGGATAGGGAGGGGGGGTTTGGGAGGACTCGGAAGGTGCTCTGCGGTGACAGGAGCAGACCATCCCCACCACCTTTACGACCGTTGGGCTTGGGTGAAAGGGTAATTTTTTTTTATGCCAGAGCTGCTTTATATGAACCCTACAGACCGTAATACCTGCTGTAGAAGAGAGCTTCACAATGATGATTATTTTATTTTAAAAAATAACATGAATAGGTTGACATGACCTTCACCAGCCTAAACACACAGATGTTCCTCATCCATTTTCTCAGGAATTTTTATTAAAATGAAACTTGACTTCATGCCAAAATGTCTTGTTTCTGGCTATGAGAAGTACTTTAGTACGAGGTTCCTCTCTTATGTCATAAAAATTTTATGCTAGGCTTTCTTTTATTAATGATATATTAATTTTTTCCTTCCTAAGTTATTCTAGTTGTTTTGAAACATAATATTTTTGCAGTGTGTCCATTTTAATTCTAACTCCAACATTTTATTCTTGTCCACAAAGCTGTTCATAGAAAAGTGCACACTATATCACACCTGCTCCATCATTATTAACATTTTTATCTCATAATGAAAGATATATTTTTGTACAAGTCACCAAGTTTAAGTACATTGGCTGGATGGTATTCATTCTTTAAGAGGAATTTCCTTTCTATGACTAACATACAGTGCAGTTTTTTTTACATTGTTCATTCAAGTGAAACCTAGAACTAGACACACATAAAATGCTAAATGCTCTGGCTTATTTTAAGGTATAGAGGTATACTGAATTGATTCTGTCTTGCCCATTACACTGGCCACACACTTAACATTCTGGCTGTACGATTTTGGTTTTAAGCAATTGTAAAGGATATTTTTTAAAATTAAAATAATAAACATGGTATATTTACCTTCTCTGTACAATGGTGTTAGGAATGGACTGGCCAGCAATGGTGGGACTCACCTGCCTTTTGATCTGCAGTACCAGGGCTGGCCAGCGGGTGCTCCCAGCAATCAGAGACTCAACCTTTCAGCCAGCTAACACCTGGAACTGATGATACTGGGGTATTTAAGGGATGGCCAGACTTGCAGACTCTGCCTTGGTGTTGTGTTTGTCCTGGGCCCTGTATCTGTCCTGCATCCTGTTTCTGTTCCTTTGCTGACCCTGATCTGAACTGCTGCTGACTTCTCCTGCTCTGATCCTGGCTTGTGACCCTGACCACCCCTCTGTCTGACCCTCTGTACCTCGCTGCTTGCTACCTGCTGAACCTGGCCTGTGACCCCGACCATTCTCTGCTTGCTCCCCCCGTACCTACCTGCCCAATTGATATTGACCCGGCCTGCCTGACGACGCTTGCTTGTGTGTACTGTTATCTGTGGGTGGTTGGTTTGGTTTGTTTGCACTGTATTATGTTTAGTATTGCCCTGCGTTTATGTTTGTATGGTTAGTGTTAATAAATTATATTGTTTATCACATTTCTGAAGTCTGCGTTTCCCTGCATCAGTCACACATCTCTGGTCATACCTGGGAGCCCTGACATTACACCAAGGCCAATCCTGACCAGAAGTGGCTGCACAGGGAAGCCATCTTGGCTTGTTGATGGGAAGGATGGATCTTGAGGAGGTTGAGTATTTATATCTGCTAGTGTTTGATGACAGGGAGTATGCTTATCAAACTCTGAAGGAGTATACCCGGGATGAATTGCTAGAATGTATACGGCTCGCTCATGTTCTAGTAGATCAGGGCACAGTGTTCTCTGAGGTGCAGCCATTGATTGAGGTTTGTGCAGAGTTGGTTTCATCTGGTTCCCCCGAATGCAGGGATGAATTTTTGCCACCATTTAGTGCAGACCAGGTAGAGTCCCTGGTGTGGTTATTAGAGGATGATGTGGGTTACCTTTTGGAGCGTTACTCCACATGTTCACCACAGACACTAAGAGATTGTATCAACGCAGTGCAGTCATTGACCAGACAGGCTTTGTGTAAGCTCAGCTTTGTTCAACCCCTACTGCAGACATGGACAGACTTGTTGCACCCAGCCTCAGTCAGCTTACAAAGACCCAGTCCTGCTTCTAACTCTACTCCTGTATTCCCACCAGCTCCTCCTGCCCTGCTATCTACCGCATGTCAGTCCCCTGTTCCCACTCGCTGCACCTATCCTGCCTTTAACCCTGTAAAAGAGCCCTCTGTAGCAACTGCTCCCTCTCCTGTTCCATCCTCCAGTTTTTCTCTGTCTCCAGGTGCTCCATTCGTTTGCAGACCTGCGTTTACTTGCAGTGCTCCAGTAGTTAAAACCAGAAAAAAGCGAAAATTCTTTCCAACCAATACCATCCTGCCAGTATCCAAACCGGTGAGCCTGCCTTCCGTGACTCGGCCTGAAGCCTCTACTCAGCCTGAAGCCTCTACTCAGCCTGAAGCCTCTACTCGGCCTGATGCCTGTACTCGGCCTGATGCCTCTCTTCAGCCGGATGCCTCTCTTCAGCCGGATGCCTCTCTTCAGCCGGATGCCTCTCTTCAGCCTGAAGCCTCTCCTCAGCCTGAAGCCTCTCCTCAGCCTGAAGCCTCTCCTCAGCCTGATGCCTGCATTCAGCCTGATGCCTGCATTCAGCCTGATGCCGCTACTCAGCATGATGAACTGATCCAGCCCGACGATCCTATTAGGCCAGTTGACTCGATGCCCGCTGTTGATCCAGATGATCCGGTACCTGATCCAGTGCCCGCTGTCGTGCCAATTGACTCAGAGCCCGCTGTCATACCTGGTGACCCGGTGCCCACTGCCTTGCCAGATGACGCGGTGCCCGCTGGCAAGCCAAATGACCTGATGCCTGGTGACCCAGTGCCCGCTGTCATACCTGGTGACCCGATGCCCGCTGTCGAGCCAGACGATCCAATGCCTGGTGACCCGGTGCCCACTGCCTTGCCAGATGACGCGGTGCCCGCTGTCAAGCCAAATGACCTGATGCCTGGTGACCCAGTGCCCGCTGTCCAGTCAGACGATCCAATGTCTGACCCAGTGCCCGCGGTCATACCAGTTGACTTGGAGCCCACTGCCTTGCCAGATGACGCGGTGCCCGCTGTCGAGCCAAATGACCTGATGCCTGGTGACCCAGTGCCCGCTGTCCAGTCAGACGATCCAATGTCTGACCCAGTGCCCGCGGTCATACCAGTTGACTTGGAGCCCACTGCCTTGCCAGATGACGCGGTGCCCGCTGTCGAGCCAAATGACCTGATGCCTGGTGACCCGATGCCCACTGTCCAGCCAGACCATACAATGTCTGACCCAGTGCCTGCGGTCATACCAGTTGACTCGGAGCCCACTGCCTTGCCAGATGACGCGGTGCCCGCGGTCGAGCCAAATGACCTGATGCCTGGTGACCCGATGCCCGCTGTCCGGTCAGACGATCCAATGTCTGACCCAGTGCCCGCGGTCATACCAGTTGACTCGGAGCCCACTGCCTTGCCAGATGACGCGGTGCCCGCTGTCGAGCCAAATGACCTGATGCCTGGTGACCCGATGCCCGCTGTCCAGCCAGACCATACAATGTCTGACCCAGTGCCTGCGGTCATACCAGTTGACTCGGAGCCCACTGTCGTGCCTGGTGACTCGGTGCCCGCCGCTCCGCCTGAGGGCCCGAGACCTGTCGCTCCACCTGGGGGTCCGGCGCCCGCCGCTCCGCCTGAGGGCCCGAGACCTGTCGCTCCATCTGGGGGTCCGGCGCCCGCCGCTCCGCCTGAGGGCCCGAGACCTGTCGCTCCACCTGGGGGTCCGGCGCCCGCCGCTCCGCCTGAGGGCCCGAGACCTGTCGCTCCATCTGGGGGTCCGGCGCCCGCCGCTCCGCCTGAGGGCCCGAGACCTGTCGCTCCTCCTGGGGGTCCGGCGCCCGCCGCTCCGCCTATGGGCCCGAGACCTGTCGCTCCGCCTGGGGGTCCGGCGCCCGCCGCTCCGCCTGAGGGCCCGAGACCTGTCGCTCCGCCTGGGGGTCCGGTGCCTGTCGCCCCGCCCGGGGGCCCGGTGCCTGTCGCCCCGACCGGGGGCCCGGTGCCTGTCGCCCCGACCGGGGGCCCGCTGCCTGCTGCTTCGCCTGGTAATCCGATGTGCCTCTGCCCGGAGTCCTGCCCGATGTTCCTCTGCCCGGAATCCTGCCCGATGTGCCTCTGCCCGATGTGCCTCTGCCCGGAGTCCTGCCCGATGTGCCTCTGCCCGGAGTCCTGCCCGATGTGCCTCTGCCCGATGTGCCTCTGCCCGATGTGCCTCTGCCCGATGTGCCTCTGCCCGGAGTCCTGCCCGATGTGCCTCTGCCCGGAGTCCTGCCCGATGTGCCTCTGCCCGGAGTCCTGCCCGATGTGCCTCTGCCCGGTGTGCCTCTGCCCGGAGTGCCTCTGCTCGATGTGCCGCTGCCCGGAGTCCAGCCCGGTGTGCCGCTGCCCGGAGTCCTGCCCGGTGTGCCAGTCTTTGCTATCCCGCCAGTTGCCAGACCCGGGCGGTGGAACATTTTGCCCAGCTAGGACTGTTTGGAGCGTCCTGAGGCCGCTCCTTGAGGGGGGGGTACTGTTAGGAATGGACTGGCCAGCAATGGTGGGACTCACCTGCCTTTTGATCTGCAGTACCAGGGCTGGCCAGCGGGTGCTCCCAGCAATCAGAGACTCAACCTTTCAGCCAGCTAACACCTGGAACTGATGATACTGGGGTATTTAAGGGATGGCCAGACTTGCAGACTCTGCCTTGGTGTTGTGTTTGTCCTGGGCCCTGTATCTGTCCTGCATCCTGTTTCTGTTCCTTTGCTGACCCTGATCTGAACTGCTGCTGACTTCTCCTGCTCTGATCCTGGCTTGTGACCCTGACCACCCCTCTGTCTGACCCTCTGTACCTCGCTGCTTGCTACCTGCTGAACCTGGCCTGTGACCCCGACCATTCTCTGCTTGCTCCCCCCGTACCTACCTGCCCAATTGATATTGACCCGGCCTGCCTGACAACGCTTGCTTGTGTGTACTGTTATCTGTGGGTGGTTGGTTTGGTTTGTTTGCACTGTATTATGTTTAGTATTGCCCTGCGTTTATGTTTGTATGGTTAGTGTTAATAAATTATATTGTTTATCACATTTCTGAAGTCTGCGTTTCCCTGCATCAGTCACACATCTCTGGTCATACCTGGGAGCCCTGACAAATGGTATCACACAGAGCAGCCCAGAACCTCTTCTTTTGGGTCCCCCAATGTAGGTTTTGGCTCCTCTTCCTCTGAGTGTGCCACCATAAGAAGCCACTTCCTATGGTGGCACACCTCTGGGCTCGCTCCCAAGCTGGGCTACTGTTTGTGTGTCTATTGACACACTGCACAGATTGGCCCTGCCCCTGCTCCCTCTTCACAGGATTTGATTGACACCAGTAGAAGCCAATGGTTTCCACTGCTGTCTCTGAGCCTGCAAGACATGCACAGTGTTGAAACGAGATAGGACTCAGGTAAGTATAAAGGAAATGTAAGGTGGCAATACATCTAGTAGGACATTTCTTACCATAATGCAGGGAATGGCTAGCAGTTTTCATTTTTAATTAGTATTTTTGAAAAGTGGGCAAAACGGTTAACATTTCTGCCTGTGACACCAATGGGGAATTGTTTCCTCTATTCATCTCCAATTGAATGCCCTATAAGAAATCAAGGGATCAGTTGTTACAGAGGCAGGAATGAACAGACAGCCAATAAAATATCATCAGAAGGTTTTATCTTTCCCGTGCTATTAAAAAATGTTCTTGTTTTTGTCTATATCCCGATAGAGAGCAAAGAACAATGATCTATTTTATGATACAGCTGAGAGTAATGAGCAAAGTGCAGTATCCCCCTGTGTATCATAAATATGCAACCTCCAAATAAAATTAAAGCTCCCCCTAGAATTACTCAAGGAGCATTAGCTATATAACACACGTACCTTGATAAATGCTTAGCATCATGATTGACTTCTGAGCTCTGGTCGTCCAGCAATCAGCTGGAAACTGATCACCATGCAACTCATTGGGGTTTACTTACTAAAGCTGGAGAGTGCAAAATCAGGTGCACTTCTGCATAGAAACCAATCAGCTTCCAGGTTTTATTGACAAAGCTTAATTGAACAAGCTGAGCTTAGAAGCTGATTGCTATCATGTACAGGTGCACCAGATTCTGAGTGAACCAGCTCTAGTAAATCTACCCCATTGCATCACTCAGCCCCCTCATGTTATTAATATTATACAGTATTTATAAAGTGCCGATAGTTCGCTCAGCGCTGTACATTACAAGAGGGGACAGAACATGTGACAGAACAATAACAATACAATGCAAAACATGAGGGGATTGATGGCCCTGCTCTTTCGAGCTTACAATCTAGGAGGGGATGGTGGCACAGGAGGAGATAGCTGTGGGGGATGGAGTGGTAGGAAGAGTGGAGGAGGTCGGCAAGTTAGCAGGGGGTGGGGTAGGCTTCCCTGAAGAGATGGGTTTTCAGGGTGCACCTAAAGGAGAGAAGAGTAGGTGATAATCTGATGGGTTGGGGCAGGGAGTTCCAGAGGATGGGTGACACCCTAGAGAAGTCCTGGAGGCGGGTATGGGAGGAGGAGACCAGGGAACTAGAGAGAAGGAGGTCTTGTGAGGAGCGGAGTGTGCATGCTGGGTGGTACTTGGATATTAGGTCAGTGATGTAGTTGGTGGACGGCTTTGTACGTCAGTGTTAGGATTTTGAATTTGATCCGTTGCACAATCGGAAGCCAGTGGAGGGATTGGCAGAGGGGGGTGGCGGAGATGGAGCTGTTGGAAAGGTGAATGAGTCTGGCTGCCGTATTCAGGATCAACTGAAGCGGGGATACCCAGCGGCGAGGCAGGCCAGTAAGGAGGGAGTTGCATGTTATGTACACTATATTTCCAAACGTATTGGGAGTCAGGACGCCTGCCATTACACGCACATGAACTTTAATGGCATCCCAGTCTTATTCCATAGGGTTCAATATTGAATTGGCCAGACCTTTGCAGCTGTAACAGCTTCAACTTTTCTGAGAAGGCTGTCCACAAGGTTTAGCTGTCTGTCTATGGGAATGTTTGACCATTCTTCCACAAGCGCATTTGTGGAATCAGGCACTGATGTTGAACAAGAAGGCCTAGCACGCAGTCTCTGCACTAATTCATCCCAAAGGTGTTCTATCGGGTTGAGGTCAGGACTCTGTGCAGGCCAGTCAAGTACCTCCTCCCCAAACTCGCTTAACCACGCCTTTATGGACCTTGCTTTGTGCACTGGCACACAGTCATGTTGGAACAGGAAGGGGCCATCCACAAAGTTGGGAGCATGAAATTGTCCAACATGTCTTGGTATGCTGAAGCCTTAAGAGTTCCCTTTACTGGAACTTAGGGGCCAAGCCCAAGCCCTGAAAAACTGCCCCACACCATAATCCCCCCTCCACCAAACGTTACACTTGGCACAATGCAGTCAGACAAGTACCTTTTCTCCTGCCAACCACCAAACCGAGACACGTCCATCAGATTGCCAGACAGAGAAGCGTGATTTGTCACTCCAGAGAACACTTCTCCACTGCTGTAGAGTCCAGTGGCGGTGTACTTTACACCACTGCATCCATGCTTTGCATTGCACTTGGTGATGTAATGCTTGGATGCAGATGCTCAGCCATGGAAACCCATTGGAGGTTTTTAGCTATTGACTCTGCAGACAGTTAATGTGCTTCTGCATGCGCTGACCCCGCTTTGTCATTTTACGTTGCTGTTGTTCCCAGTTGCTTCCACTTTGTTATAATACCACTAACAGTTGACCTTGGAATATTTAGTAGCAAGGAAATTTCACGGATGGACTTATTGCACAGGTGCCAACCTATCAAGGTATCACACTTGAATTCACTGAGCTCCTGAGAGCAACCCATTCTTTCACAAATGTTTGCGGAAGCAGTCTGCATGCCTAGGTGCTTGATTTTATACACTTGTGACCGTGGAGGTGATTGGAACACCTGAATCTAAGGATTTGAAGGGTGTCCCTATACTTTTGGCAATACAGTGTATGTCCTGCGATTGCAAACCTGACTAGACACTGCTTGAAATTGCTTCCTCCTTATAGATAGAAGGAGGGGGCTAAGCAACACCATGATTTGGAGGATGTCGCAGGTTAATAGCCATCATTTTCCAAAGATGAGTAGTGGACAACTTTGAGCACGAACAGGAGTCAAACCTGATGCTATTTATTTAGCAAGGTATATGTGTTATATGGATGTTTAATGTTCACAGAATATGTCTAGGATGCATTTCTACTTTAAATATGAAATGTAATCTGCTTATATTTTGCCTTACCAGGTTACTCCCTGTCCCTCACCAGGTTGAAAATTTCAAATGAAATCTTTCTGTGACATATATTGTTTTAGATCCAGTATTGTCATCACTAGGCATCTGTGCTTTCCTATGAAGTGCATGAATATAATGACTGGTGAGAGGGGCCAGCAGTATACTGTACATGATTACATCACAGCACCCTTCCTCAGTAATCTTCTCAAGATCTTCTTGGCCCTGATCAAGTAATGGTCTCATTCCATTGGAGAAGTTATGCAAATACAAAAATGCCTTCATGGGTGGGGGTTGGTTTGGAGGAGTAGGTGATTATGGGAATACTACATTTGCTTGCAAAACTCCTTAGGTAACTCCCACATGGGATGCTGAGCATCTATGATTGAAAGAACTAAAACCCAGCGAATGGAAGGGGTGGGCCAAGGACATTATTGCTGGGAAGGAAAGAACTAGATGAGGCTGGACTTCTTCTAACCAGGAAACGAGACAGGCTTTACAAGATTAGCTGTTGTTTCTGAAGCACACTGCGGTATGCTCACAGAGTACAGTGAAATCAGACTCAACATTTTCAGTACAGCAGAGTAATCACAAATATTATTATGATTCATTGATTGGTGTGTATAGCTTCATAGAATTGTTCTTTAGACAATGATATTAAGCGAAGTCCTTTAAAGCTGATACAACCTTTTTAAAGATACAATATATGTCATTATATCAATATATTCACAATTCCATACGTTTAAAACTTTCTTAATAGAAAAGTCAAATTTAAATAAAAACTACATATATTTGTTAAAGTTACCTGCACAATATTTGTAGTGATCTGGGGCACTTGACTGTAATATGTATGATAGTGACATATATGATAAGTGACAATTATTAATTTGAAACAGAACAATGTAATATTTCTGTGTAGCAACCTCTTTATGTGATTTATAATGTGTGGAAAATGGCTAACAGCCATCTACACAGGATTTTTTCGAAAAACATATCTTCATAGTAACAAGTATAGACATCCACATCTGGGAATGAGCTTGTAAAAATCTCAGACTTGCAATCCCATGTATTAAGAAGTTGTAGGTGGACTGACCTGATTAACTACGTGCCTGATTGTTGAATTATATTTGTACATCATAGGAATCATGGTTTACAACATTTTGTTTTTGCTTAAGTTAGAGTAGAGAATGGTTAAAGAACCTATTCATTTATTTTTTTACTGCCTATGTCCTGCTGGGAAGATTTCCCTTCATTGCCTGTGCTGGAGAGGCAACTGAATATGAGAGAAAATCTCTGAAGTGAATGGAATTCCCATCTTAGAGAGCTGTCACAGTAATAGATGTCCAATTTATTTTATATCAGGCACTTATACAGCTCTATCAATTTGCGCAGTGCTTTACATATATATTGTACATTCACATCAGTCGCTAACCCGGAAGGGGTGTGCAATCTAAAGTCCCTAACTTACAGGGGCGGACTGACCATTTGGAAACTTGGGCACTGCCTGAGGGCCCGGGGTCAGTAGGGGGCCCCATTGGATGCCCCTGGTACCTTTTTCATAGGCTTTTTTGAGTTTGGGCAAGGACACAGGGGCCGCATGATCCCCTACTGCCCGGGGCCCCATGAGTTGTCAGTCCGCTTTTGCTAACTCACATTCATACACACATACCAGGGCCAATTTAGACAGGGTCCAATTGACCTACCAGCATGTCTTTGGATTGCGGCAGGAAACCTAAGTACCCAGAGGAAGCCCATGCAGACACAGGGAGAACATGCAAACTCCAGGCAGGTGGTGCCATGGTTGGGATGGGATCTGAACCAACAACCCTAGTGCTGTCAGGCAGAAGTGCTAACCATTTAGCTACTGTGCTGCCCCCATTAAAGGTGGTTTGGGGTTTCCCAAGGAAGGGAATGGCAAATCTCATCAATCAGAGCTTGAACAACTTGAAAAAAGATATGCTGTAACTCACTCACTTTAACAATGTGTCAAAATATGACTGACATTATATTTGTATGGTAGAGCTAGTTCACACCAGATGCAGTCCAGTGCATTTTTAATCTACATCAAAATGTACCAGAATGCACATGTCCTGCATGTAGGAGAAAGGGGGGTAAAATTGCAACAAAAGCACACAAGTAGAAACGCATTTAGAACACAGAAATTGTTGTGTGAACTGGATCTAACACGGGTACTTAGTTCAGGCTCTAGCATAACTTGCGTGATTGAGTTCTTTGGAGGTTACATATTACCAGTGAGAGTGCTATGACAGCAATTTTTAAAAGAAATATTAAACACTCATCTTTTTATGTAAATGATGCATTCTAAGCATTAACTGAAACATGACCCCATACAGTTTTTGCTCTGTGTGTGCCAAAAAAACAACATACCTTACTGTTCACTGCCATAGCTTCCAACTGTTCCTGATTTCGAGAGACTGTCCTTCATTTGGAACAAAGACCCTCTGTCCCTCTTTCCTCATCATTTGTCCCTCATTTTGGTCTGGTCTATATAGTTGAATATAAAATGCACTATTTATCTATCTATCAAAAAGTGTTTACAGTGCAAAACCTTTCATCCAATTTCTAAATTGATGCATTTGTAAATTTCCAAAGCCAATATAAAGGAATAGTAGTGGTAAAAAAAAACTACTTGTAGGCTTAACCAACAATTTTTTTGTATAATCCTCCTTTAACCACTTCCGGACCGCCCTATAGCAGATATACTGCTACAGGGCGGCACGGGTGCGCAAACTCTCGTGTATATATAAGTGATTTTGCATTTCTGGGTAGGAGGCGCACGCACGCCCTACTCAAGCCCCCATTTGCGATCATGGCTGTCAATCAACGGGCCCAGTGATTGCCGAGAATCTCTGATGGGGAGGAGAACTGTATGTAAACAATACAGTTCTCCCTGTTGGCTCATGTGCACTGCTTTGGACGGCTGTGTGCAGCACAGCCGTCCAAAGCAGTGTGATTACAGTGAAGCAGCACACAGTTAACCCTTTGATCACCCCTCATGTTAACCCCTTCCTGCCCAGTCCCCTTAGTACAGTGTCAGTGGGTTTTTTTTTTAGCACTGATCACTGTATTGGTGTCACTGGGGATGTCATTACACCAAGTCAGTTTCCCCCCAGTGTCATAATGCCCGCCGCAGTCCCAGTATAAGTCACTGATCGCCACCATTACTAGTAAAAATGTAAAAAAAATCCCAGTATCTATACCACCATTTGTAAACGCTATAACTTTCATGCAAACCAACTAATTTACACGTATTGGGATTTTTTTTTAGCAAAGACATGTAGCAGAATAAATTTTGGCCTAAATTTATGAGGAAATTTGATTTTTTTAAAAACTTCTTACTGGACATGTTTAATACCAAAAAGTCAAAAATATTGTTTTTTTTCTCAAAATTGTTGGTATTTTTTTTATATAGTGCAAAAAAATAAAAAACACACAAGTGATCAAATACCACCAAAAGAAAGCTCAATTCGTGGGAAAAAAGGGGCTCAAATTTCACTTTCACTTAACGCAGCATTGCGTTACCGTGCAATTGTCAGTTAAAATAATGCAGCGCCGTAACGCAAAAAATGGCCTGGTCAGGAAGGGGGGTAAATCCTCAGGAGGGCAAGTGGTTAAGGGGGTATAGCAGAAGGTGTGTCCTATGCCAACACACTTTTGATAATAGGTGTCCCTTTTTCCCATCTCAGAAAGTTGGGAGGTATGTTCACTGCCACTGGCTCTAGGTCCACATCGTTGCCTCCAGGAACTTCCGTGTACTTGCCATTAGGGTTGGTTCATGCTGGATGCCTTCCAATGCATCCAGAATACAGAAATTGTGGCATGAACAAGCCCTGACTGATTTACAGAGTGCACAGGGGACTAAGGACTGTGCAGACTCCAGTTGCTGCCAATTACTCACAGGGAGGAAGGAAATGGAAGCAGTTTCCTGACAGATTTTACCTCATTGGATGCAGAACTATCGTGCCCTCCAGAGGATTTACCCCCCTTCCTGTCCAGGCCATTTTTAGTGATACAGCACTGAGTTACTTTAATTGACAATTGTGTGGTCATGCAACACTGTACATAAATTAAATTTATGTCCTTTTTTTCCCACAAATTGAGCTTTCTTTCCATTATATTTGATCACCTCTGCGTTTTCTATTTTTTTATAAACAAAAAAGACCGTCAATTTTGAAAGAAAAAACTATTTTGGACTTTTTGCTATAAAAACTATCCAGTAAAAAAATTTAAAAAAATCTAATTTCTTCATAAATCTAGGCCAAAATGTATTCTGCTACATGTCTTTGCTAAAAAAAAATCCCATTACATGTAAATTAATTGGTTTACATGAAATTTATAGCATCTACAAATGGCGGTGTATATACTGGAATTTAACAATAAAAAATGTTATACTAGTAATGGCAGTGACACTGTACTAATGACACTGGGCAGGAAGGGGTTAACATCTGGGACGATCAAAGGGTTAACTGTGTTCTGTGTGTGTTTTACTTGGGAAGCATACTGTTGTGTATTTGTCTGCTGTGCATAGAAATACACAGCAGCATGTAATTGCTGGCAGGAGAGAGACCTGTGTTGTTTACACACAGGTCTGTCCCTGTCAGGGATACTCACCGATCACCGAGACCCAGTGATTGTCATTTGTAGCCACCAATGGTTCGCACCCCCTATCCGGAAATGCAAACTCACACACACACACATATATATACGTGATTTTGCGCAGCCCTTCCGCACTGTAGCAGTATTTCTGCTATAGGGTGGTCAGGAAGTGGTTAAGTGCCAGCTGGGAGCATGCATAAATGGTTGGCTCCATGGGTCCTTCCTAAAAAGCAGACAGCAGGACCAAGCTCATTATGCATAAAAACAAGACAGTTTAAAAACAAATTGCAACAAAATAGCACTTGAAATAACTTAAAGTGTTACTAAACCCACAACAGTGAAATCAGTCTGTATATGCAGTAGAGCATGTTTGTTATACTCACTGTGGAACTTCAGGGGTGAATTATTATTATTATACAGGAGTTATATAGCACCAACAGTTTGCGCGGCACTTTACAAAATGAAGGTAGACATTACAGTTACAATACAACACCTCTGCATTGTGTATAAATGATGTTAGACCCTATCTTTTCTGATCCTCCCCATTTTTCTACTGTCCCCAATCTTTCTCCTGATAGAACTGAGCCTTGGAGGGCAAACTGCACATGCTCAGTTTGGTGTGTATTGCTAGAGAGTTTTTTTTACTTGGGAGAGCGCATGTGATCAGCGCAGGGCCAATCAGCACTGTCCAGACAGCCGGTCAGGGATCCTGCAGTCTCATAGGACAATAAGAAGAGAATGAAATCTCCTACAAGCTTTAATCAGGGCTATTCTGGACACTGATAGAAGTCACAAAACTGCTATATACTGCTGAAAATAAAACAGATTTAGCAGTTTATATTTACTAAA
Organism: Staurois parvus; assembly: GCF_062004578.1. NCBI lineage: Eukaryota > Metazoa > Chordata > Amphibia > Anura > Ranidae > Staurois > Staurois parvus. Next base: position 9,085,272 of record NW_028318031.1, on the reverse strand, counting down.
ATAACTTAATTTCTATGTTCTGTGGAAGACCCAATATAGTGAATGCAGGGTCCTGGGTTTAGTAACACTTTAAAATGGAACTTTATTCATAACGACTTGATAAAAAATATTGTTCTTTAGCGAGGAACTTACGTTCCACATTAGTAATTATGCTACCAAAATTAGTGTGTGCTGTAAATTGCCTCTAGCAGTGTTCCTGTTTCTTCTTGCTGAAGGCTGCCATTTTGTTGAAGCCCAGACCCCTTGAGCAGTATTAAATCTTTAGGCTGCAAGCAGATCGGCCTCTACATTTTAGGCACAGTGCTGAAAAATAGACAGCTTACTGAGCATGTGCAGAGCAGGATAAGACAGTGTATTAGTGGATTCTAAACAGTGTAGGCACTTATTTGTAATGTTTTACAGCTATACCTGCAAAAGGGGCCAGCCTGAAGTGATCTAGCAGGACTTAATTTTCTGACTAAAGTTCCAATTATAGCTTTAACACATTAACCCGAAAGTGCTCAGAGCTGCAGTTACTAAAATGAGTGCTATAAGACTGCATACTACCAGAGAAAGTGCTATGAGAGCAGTACTTACTGTATCTGAGAGTGCTGGATCTATAAGAGAGAGTGCTGTGAGAGAAGTGCTTTACCTGAGAGTGCTGAATTTACGAGAGAAAGTTCTATGAGAGTAGTACTTGTCTGAGAATGCTGTGTCTATAAGAGAGAATGCTATGAGAGCAGTTCTTTACCTGAAAGTGCTGAATGTATTGGAGAAAGTGCTATGAGAGCAGTACTTATCTGAGAATGCTGTATCTACAAGAGAGAATGCTATGAGAGCGGTACTTATCTGAGAATGCTGTGTCTATAAGAGAGAATGCTATGAGAGCAGTTCTTTACCTGAGAGTGCTGAATTTATTGGAGAAAGTGCTATGAGAGCAGTACTTATCTGAGAATGCTGTGTCTACAAGAGAGAGTGCTATGAGAGAAATACTTTACTTGAGAGTGCTGAATTTACTAGAGAAAGTGCTATGAGAGCAGTACTTATCTGAGAATGCTGTGTCTACAAGAGAGAGTGCTATGAGAGAAATACTTTACTTGAGAGTGCTGAATTTACTAGAGAAAGTTCTATGAGAGTAGTACTTATCTGAGAATGCTATGTCTACAACAGAGAGTGCTGTGAGAGAAGTGCTTTACCTGAGAGTGCTGAATTTACTAGAGTAAGTTCTATGAGAGTAGTACTTATCTGAGAATGCTATGTCTACAAGAGAGAGTGCTATGAGAGCGGTAATTATCTGAGAATGCTGTGTCTATAAGAGAGAATGCTATGAGAGCAGTTCTTTACCTGAGAGTGCTGAATTTATTGGAGAAAGTGCTATGAGAGCAGTAGTTATCTGCGAGTGCTGCGTCTACAAGAGAGAGTGCTATGAGATCAGTGATTTGCCCAAGAGTGCTGAATTTACTAGAGAAAGTGCTATGAGAGCGGTACTTATCTGCTAGTGCTGCGTCTACAGGAGAGAATGCTGAATTTACTAGAGAAAGTGCCATGCGAAGATTACTTATCTGAGTGTACTGCGTCTACAAGACAGAGTGCTATGAGAGCTGGCTTTACCGAAGAGCACTGAATTTACTAGAGAAAGTGCTGTGGGAGCGGTACTTATCTGCGAGTGCTGTATCTACGAGAGAGTGCTATGAGAGCAGTGCTTTACCCAAGAGTTCTGAATTTACTAGAGAAAGTGCTATAAGAGCAATACTTATCTGCGAGCAGGGGTGGACTGACCATTTGGAAACCCGGCCACTGCCTGAGGGACCGGGGTCAGTAGGGGGCCCCATGAGATGCCCCTGGTACCTTTTTCATAGGCTTTTTTGAGTTTGGGCAAGGACACAGGGGCCCCATGATCCCCTATTGCCCGGGGGCCCCATGAGTTGTCAGTCCGCCCCTGTCTGCGAGTGTTGCATCTACAAGAGAGAGTGCTATGAGAGCACTGCTTTGCCTGAGAATGCTGAATTTACTAGAGAAAGTGCTATGAGAGCGGTACTTATCTGTGAGTGTTGCATCTGCAAGAGAGAATTCTATGAAAGCAGTGCCTTACCCAAGAGAGCTGAATCTACTGGAGAGAGTGCTATAAAAGCAGTGCTTTACCATGAAAGTGGTGCAGCTACTAGAGAAAGTGCTATAAGAGCAGTGCTTTACCCAAGAGTGCTGTAATTATAACTACTGCTTTTTATCTGAGAATAATATGAATGCACTGAGGCTCAGCTCACATTACTGCGACCTGAAAGTCGCACAACTTGCAGTGTAACTTTGCCAGGCGACTTCCTGATGATTTGTTGGCTACTTGATGTGACCTGAGAATGGCTTTAATGCAACTTGATGTGCGACTTTCATGCCATGCAGCTTTGCTTGGGTAATCTTCCTGTAATGTTGGATCCAAGTCACATCAATACAGAGGAGGATACGACTTGGAGGTGACTTCTATTAAAGTCTATGGGCACAAATCGGATAGAAGTTGTCTTGAAGCAGTACAGGAACCTTTTCTAAAGTTGGAGCAACTTCAGTAGTGCTAATTAAGACAGCACTCATAGACTAGAAATCGATTTCACATGACATGTGACTTGGGGTCTCACAAGTCAGATCCCAAGTTGCGGCAGTGTGAATCGAGCCTGAGTTAGCAAGGCAATTGCTATGTTGCCTCAGAAAATACCTTTTTTCTAGCGACGTGCTTTAACGACAAATGGTGCCAGGTAAAACCCAGTAACATTATATTAAAAGATACATCTTTTTGTTATTCTAAACAGGTTAATTTAATTCCAATTATGGCTCTTTTACCTTGGTGTAATGATTATTATGGACACACAACTACTATCACATGTCTGTGTCTCAGCTCAGAAATTGCACATATGGAAGCCTTTAGTAAGCTGTAATCCTGAGCTAGCTATATAATTACTCTGTAGAGGTCACTAGTTCTTTGACTGTAAACTGCCTGTATACCACTTTATAATGGCTGAAAAATAGGCTGCTAATAATCAAGATAAAATGTTTCAGGGCCAGCCTGTTTTATGACCCTGACAATATTCGCAAATTGGTTTACTGCTCAGTGTGACTCCAGGAGACTTGGTACTGATGATTTTGAGATGGATTGCACCCATAAAAGAAAAATGATGGTCAGATAGCTAAGAACATCTTGTAGACAAGCTCTGCAAGTCATTAGCAGAGTGTGTGGACTAAGGAAATGTTATCTTATGCGTTTGGTGATGTACCTTAAAAGCTGGGAAGTTTCTCCCCAAAAAAATTTCTGATTGGAGGTCTTCTTTTTCTGAAGACAAAGAAGCAGCTATAAGATGAATAGCTTTTATGTGACTTTGGCTCTTTGCCAAGTCAGTGAATTTCTTTTAACAGAAAGGATGAACTAGCAGATTTATGAGCAATCATTTTGAGAAGTGGGCAACCGCTGACAATAGACTTAGAAATTAACTACTTTATGTTCGGTCAGGGTATAAAATAAAAAAAAAACAAACACTTATAATTAGCATCCAGTTGAGTTAATTTGAATGCAGAAAGTTTGGCTGCTATGGGCAACTAACTACAAAGCCTGTGTTTATCGCTGATATAATTACATGATACCTATGCAACCTGCGTATTGTAATCAAAATTGCTTGTATGTTGCCATGCAATCTACAATGTGCACCGTTTTCCTGTAAATGTTTTATTTGTCAAAAATCAAATAAAAATTTTAATAATGCAATTTTGTTCCCCCCAATTAAAGATCACTATATCCAGATCTTAGTTTGTGAGCATGAATGCATAAGAGAACTATCCACACGTCCAGGACGCCTATCACCTATTGAGAACTTCCTTCCCTTACATTATGACTTCCTGCAATTCAGCTACTACAGAGGTAATATTGTTATATTTCAATTCCTCTTTTGGTGTCTTTTTACAAGTTTTAGGTAATTTTTTAATTATGCACTAAATAATTTAAATATACAGTATGTAAAGCCAAACTTTCTTTTTAATGCTGGATAGAATGGGACATTGTACAATCCCTCTCGTTTTTAATGTCACCTGTGTCCCAGATGGGGGAGAGGGAATTCACTCTATTTGACCTGGTGACTACTGTTTAGACAACCTGATTGGCTTTTATAGGCACAAAAATTTTATTTTAATACATAAAACCCTTTGTTTCTAGCAGTATGAACTTGTTTATTTCTAAACTAGATCCAACCAACTGCAATCTCCGTCTTGTTCAATGACAAGCAATGGACCTTATTGACAGCAAAAGTATCCTCTCTAGACAAGGGGCTAATCTCTGAAAATTGTCAAACTCATTGTAACAAAGTGAAACTAGTTTCAGAGTGGGGCATACAGAAAGTTATTCTAGCTTGCAGAAGGAATAACAGACATCTTGTAGTGCCTATTCCTAAAGAGACCTTTTACTTGCATTGAATGTATTTTATGCATGCTATTTATCTGTAGAAGCCCCCTTGTGTAGACATCCAAAAACCCTGAGACTGCTGCTGGGCGTCCCCACCTTTGATGTGATGTCAGCAGCCCCACTAAATTTTGAGCTTCCACTCAAGTGACGCTTTAGTATTCCTCTTTACCTACATAAAAGGTAGTCAGCTGAGGAAAGAGTTGGAGTAGCTGGGCCAGCTCAGAGAGTAATTACACACTCCCGGAAGAAAAGAAGGCTATGACATGCAAGGAAGGAGAGGACTGCTAGGGAATAATTTCCTAATGGTGTAGTCAAATTTTCTACTAAAAATTTACACGCATATAGCAAGTGACTAGAAACACATTTATGGGAATAAAAAACACTGCAGGTAAATACATTAAAAAGTAGGAAACGGTTGATAGTTTTAGGCTACATTCAGATGATAGAATAGCAGTGGATAGTCTACTACCAACTGTCTGATTAGCTGGGTCCAGTTTGTTTCCGTCAAAAACTCTGCAAACCTTGGATGCACACTGTCTGCAACCGGGGTCAATTAGAGGCCCTATTCTCATATATCTGCTCAGATGAGCAGTTAGAAGCAAATAGCAGCAGCACAGGCCACTGTTTTGAATAAAGTACTCCTAATGATTCTTGCCAGTGGCCACCCCTGGCCGCTGCTCTGTGGTTGTCTGAATGTAGCCCTACTTTAAAATAGAATTCTGACAACTCTGTTTTCAAAGTCAGTAGGAAAGGGTTAGAATCTCTATTAGGCTTTAATTACTAAAACAGATGTTCCCCTTTGGGATATTTTTTCCCACCTTTTCTTACAGTGGTAACTGTCAGTAGTGGGTTTCCCCCTCAATTTCTGTTGTCAGCAGGGCACATCTCTCCAAGAAGAAGCTGGAAACAATAAAAGGTCGATACCCTCCTCACTCTATCAAAAACAAACATTTTTAATGTATTTATTATATTGGTCATTAAATGATTCATGCACGTTTCTTTCTATTTGGCTGTATTGATTCTTCTGGATTTTTCCATTTAGTTGGAGATCACTTGAAAGCCTTGGAATGCGCCAGGTCTTATCTGCTCTTCCATCCTGAAGATAAAGATGTGTTGGAAAATGTCAGCTTTTATGAGAGTCTTTTGCAAGATTATTTGGATCCAGCTGATGTCAAGGCCAGGAAGGTTAGCAGGAGCATCCATATGTAAAACTTCCTGAAATTTAAGTGAACAAATAAAAAGATAGTAAAGGAGAAGATCCTTTAAAGTGCCTAAAAACTCATAAATATACAAGATTTAACATGTTCATCTAATTTCAAAAGTCCTTATGAATCTTTTTTCACATCTTCAGCTTTCAGTAATATAATGCCTGGTGATCCTACCGTGAAGGTCCTTTTCTGGTACTTCGTGTTAGATTGGTGACAACCTACTGGTTGTGCTATTGCATTGTTTCCCTATTGCATGGCGCCACTGCTGGAGACTACAAGGGGTTGTGCCAGCACACATTGCACGGGCATGGTCCTCTATTGTCTTTACTAGAAAGCTGGTCCAGAGTAATGATATGTACCTGCTTCTGGTGTATGTACATGTAGATTGGGCAGAAAAAGATCAATAGCACTTGGATGAAGCAAAGGAAAAAAAAAGGTGAAAACAGTATTTTGCGAAATATAAAAAATAGCACTTGTTTATGATACTTGGTGCTGAAAGGATACGTTCACCTTTTGACAAAAAATAATAAATGCACATTTTTTTGCAGGAAAAAAAATGTGCATTTAGTATTTTTGGTTGCAGGAGCCTGTAAAGCATTGCACCAGTGATCAGTGTATTGCTGGTGCCATGCACATCTGTCAGTATGTCTGCTTGTCCCTATGGGATGTACAGGGAAGCAGATATACTGACAGAAGAATCAATGAACTACCACGGAGCTCCACAGCGCCATGGTAGTTCATTGGGAACTGCAAGCCAACAGCCGCTAAGGTTGTCGGGACTTGTAGTTCATTCATTCACAGAACTCTGTGACTGATTTTCTGCCGATTTAAAAAAATGACAGCTAGTACAGGGACCTTCTCCGCATACTGCTATCACAGGGAAGGGGATCGGGCAGCGGTTGCAGCATTGGGAACATGTTACAGGTGGAACATGTAGCATGTTCCCAAAGGTGAACTTATCCTTTAAGCAAGCTAAATGTGGTCCAGTAAAAGTTTACAGCTACTGTACAGTGTATCTAAACCCCAAAAAGACTAAAAGGTTTATTATATATATATATATATATATATATATATATATATATATATAAATATATATATCACCAGTCTGTAGATTAGCTGGCTTCATTGTTTATTTTTTTCCTTTTTTGGCTTATTTTTCCTAATTTATAATTGGTAATACTGCAAAATAAAACCCTCCTTCTCCCTGGTTGGCTATGTCCACTGTATCTACAAAATGAGCTGTATCCACTTTATCTACCTTCACTAAGGTGTACTGCAGACATGTCTGCATTTGTTCATCCCTTTTACATGGGGTATGAGGAGATGACAGAAGGCAAATAAGATTGTGTCATGCTTCCAGTTTATCTCACAAGAAGTGCAAAGGAAACTGCATTTCTAGCAAGATCAACAGGTATTTTTTGTATTTGCTGAAAACGGTTTTAACCTGAAAAGGAAAACAAATGCAGTCTCCACATTTAAGTAAGCTGCAAAATGTAACATTTTTATTCTTGGGTTTAGCTATCATTTAACTGTGCATAAGCAGAAGTTGCAGTAATCAGGTTCAGCGGTTTCAAATATGATGCAGGATTTTTCTTTGATGCTGTTGTGCATGGTCAACCCTATGTATCTTGCTGTTTTTAAGATTCCCAGTAAGAGTTACCTGTTAAAGCAGAACTATACGGAATCTGAGCAGCACAAACCAAATCTGCTATTTACCTCATTTTCCATTTTCAAAATAAACGCCCCCATCCATCCATATCTCCATGCTTTATTTTGCTGAGAAATCACTTTGAAAAACACCCCCTAGCATTTCTGGCCGTGGTCATCTTGAGTAAGGGCAGATGATTCATGTAGCACTTACTTCCTGGAATCCATCCGCCCTTAGCTCAGGTACGCAGACAGGGAGGTATGTTTAGCTAAGAAAACCCCTCCTCCCCTCCTGAAGACTGCTGGGATGCATTACATCATTTGCCTAGGCATGGAAACCAGGAAGTAACTGAAAAAGAAAAAAAAAAAGTAAAACACGTAAATATTATATTCTTTCCTATCTACTAATGCTAGCGGCTTAAGGATTAAAAATAGTCAATGTTGACTGACAGGAGAGCAAGTCTGGAGGAGTTCTGTTAGCAGGAATTCTTGGATATACTGTATCTGCAGTGGAATTCCTACTAGCAAACAGATGCACCTGCCATATTGTTACAGACGTAGATGCTTTGCAAGTAAACATGCACATTTAAATATGCTTTGTATACAGTAGGAAAGAAACATCAAAAGACATGGTCTTATACATAATTTAAATTTTCAAACCACCAGAATGTCAGTTTTTGGTAAATGCTGAAATGATCCATCTGCTGGCAGATCCAAGATATATACAGTAAGAAGCCAGTGGCTGACAATACCCACAATGCTCTATCTCTTACTAAAATACTGATGGTCCATAAAACATTTTTTGCTGTGATACCTTGTGACTGGCCATATACTTTGTTGCATTTACTAATACCCTATGATGACAAGGGTCATAGCGGGAAATAGTATAACCAATGTATTTTAAAGTGGTCAGTGCCAAAGATGTTATAAACACCTTCAGATCCTGAAATGCTGACGCTGGACAGCAAACACAGCAAAAAAAGGCACTTTAAAAGAATACACAAACACAATTACTTTAGGATCACTATATATAAAAAAACCAAAACACAGGCCCATTATATAGTAATCTTGAGAAGATTGTGCATGTGTGTTTTGTTAAGTTCAAGTCACTGGTTTGAATGTTTTTTTTTTTTTTTTTTTTTTTTTACGTCAATGGAAAGTAATGTACATGTAGGCATCAATATATTTAGTTATAAAAGGAAGTTTCCTGTTAATAGACATATGTTGTTTTTTTCCAGGACGCTGAAGAATTTGTAAGACGTCACAGACTGGAATCAGAAATCATACACATTGCAGCTGAAGGACTCGGGTTTTCATATAATGAGCCAGTAAGTGCTGAGAGATCAAAGAGTCCGTGTTTAGCAATATAGCACTTCAGCTATTATTTTTCTTTATTATTCTTACTACTTTATCTAGAACAAGCTGTTATAAAAGACTGTAAGAAAAAGAAATTGAACAAGTATTAATGATACTTTCCAGGCAAAGTTCAATTCACCAGTTGTTCTGAACTGAATTACCTCAGCCAAGGAAAACTATGCAATTCATGAATGCCGATCATTGGGATTTATGAATTGTACATATCTGCTTTAAGTGGCCTTTTTTATACTTTTCTCTCATGTAATATAAATAGTTTGGCTGTATATTTAAAGCAAAATCATGTTTTCTAGAACAGGAATAGATAGAAAATCGACCAGTGGTGATGCTTGCTTTGGTTGTGATGCCAGTGTACACTGGCATCAGCCTTTGAAGAGAAGTCCACTACTAATCACTTTTTAGAAGGCATTTGACAAATGGTGCTTGTTTCAACCCCCAAAAACCTACACCACCAGGCTGCAACCATGTGCATTGCATGTGATTGCAGAAAGATTGCAGCGCAGCTCTATTCCATTGGGGACAATCTTTGCTGTGGTGTGTAACTAGCATACACCCCCATTTGCTGCTTATGCAGCTTAAGAGGGAGCAATTAGGGGGTTTTAGAAATGCAATTCAACTCTGTGTTTTTACCACCCTCCAACCGCAAGTGTAATAGGTGCCTAAGAGAAAATTTCCCTCACTTTAGAGAGATCTTCTGTTGTGTCTACAGGTCAGGAAGTGGTGGGAAATTACCCAAATGGTAAAATTGCTGTCAAAAATAAAACCTTATAGAGGTTGTAACCATTTCCTACTCTATCCAAAAAAATGTAAAAAGTTATGGCTGTAGATAATGTTTGTTGTGAAATGCAACATTTTCAAATTAAATCAGTTTGATTATATAAATTAGTGGTGGTCAACTTACTTGATATGGGGGGCCTCAAGTGCGCCTCCTGACATTGAGATGCACATAAAATTCAGTGAATATTTATTATCAGAGGCAGCAGAGACACTACAGGATATAGTCAAAGACTCTGTGCATAGTAAAAGAGTTGGTCAGAGACTGCAGACAGGATACAACAGATGGTCAGAGAATTAGAGATGATATAAGAGACTGTCAGAGGCTGTGAACATGCTATAGGAGTTGTTGGAGACTGGGGACATGGTTCAGGAGCCTTAGACTGAAAACATATTATATGAGGCTGTTTAAAATCAGGGAAATTGGGAAACAAAGATTAGTGTCTGCAGGGGCTTCAAGCGACACACAAAAAGTGCTTAAGGGCCACATGTGGTACCTAGGCTTAGTGGCGTCACTAGGGGTGGTGTCACTGGTGCTCTAAAACATAGTTTCAACCCCCCCCCATTAATAGTTTTGGGCCAGCAGCGTACAGTCACAGTGCGCAGCCCACCCCAGCACCCAGCTAGATCTGACCTTGGTACTAGGGTTGTCACCTTTTCTTCAAGCCAATCCTGAACACTTTCGCTACGCACGCCATGGCAAACAGTGGGTGTGAGCAAATTGCTTTACCAGTGGGAGACGCTTATATGGCATGGTTAAACATAAACATTCTTGTCTTGTACCCATAAAATGTGCATAGATTGCTGTGCAACATATAGGAATCTCACAGACATCTATAGACCTCAGCACAATCATTTTTTTTAAATGGCTGGGTGAAGCCGCTGACCCTGTTGACTATGACAGGTCACCGGTAGCCACAGCTATTTGGGGCTCTCTGCACAGCCAGCGATTACCTGCAGTGATCACTGTTAGACACACAAAAACTGTGTCCAGCAACGATCACCTGCAGGTAATCACTGGCTGTGTAGAGTGAATGTCATAGTGAACAGGGCTGGCGGCTTCACCTAGCCACTCCTGCCATTACAATTTGCTCCAGCCCTAATAAATAGTGTTACTGTAGCTTAAATGTGAAAAGAGTCATTCCCTGTGCCATAACACTAGAAGACCAGCCCTGTGATAATATGTCAGGCAGCTCTCTCTCTACACTGCTTACACATATAAAATTACAACTGCTTCCAGGCACAGCTGACCCCCTTCATCCCCCCACCAGTCTCTCCCTTAACCCCCTGAGAACCCAAGCTAACTTAGTGGGTTTAGCCGCCTTCCTATGTCACCCATCCAATATAGCCATGGCCTGGCTGCAGATGTGAGCCCCACACAGTGTCAGCCAGCGGCCGGCTTGCTCCTCTAACTCACCATGTGGATGCCCTACCTACCAGTAAGTAGCGCCCTGATGGACTATCTGTGATCTTGAGTATATGCAATGATGCAGCAGGCTGTGGCAGGAATGAGGAGAGCAGGGCCAGCATATGCAGCAAGTCTGGCCAGGGGATCAAACAGAGCTATAACTGAGGAGGAGGAGAGGTGGCTGGCGGTTCTCGCACACAGACTGGAACATGGCCCCCTTCACTGTTATTAGGTGTCTGTGTTATTGAGCACCATACTACTGCCTGTGAGGACCTGCAGCCCTGAGCACCAGGTCAAAAGTTTGGGCACCCCAGCTAAAAATTTGTATTAATGTGCATAAAGAAGCCAAGGAAAGATGGAAAAATCTCCAAAAGGCATCAAATTACAGATTAGACATTCTTATAATATGTCAACAAAAGTTAGATTTTATTTCCATCATTTACACTTTCAAAATAACAGAAAACAAAAAAATGGCGTCTGCAAAAGTTTGAGTCCAATATGGGGCTTTAGTTCTCAGACCGTTATCTGTCTCTTGCAGAAAATCATCTTCTGGCTGCAGTCTCTCTGACTCCTGTATGAAATGTCCTGTCTCTCTTGGGTGGAGCCCTGAGGTATTCCTAAACCTCCATTATAAGGGCTGTGCACACCCTGCTGTTCCTCCACTAAACACAGACACTGGGTTGGAGATACCGTCATGCCCAAGACACTATGGAATCTCCAAACTATGAAGCTCCATCCAAGAATACCAAAACTTGGAGAAAAGCCGTTTTCTCCACTCAACACAAATGCTCCTTGGTTCTGCACGCAGTAAAAGTGCAAAGCCTGTGTCCTTTTGCTGACCAATTCCACAGTGACAGAACCTTGTACTGTAACATAGCATATTTCAGAAATGTAACGCATTGTGTAATTAAACAGTGTTTCATTGTGAATTGAAACGTTTTTTTCCAAAAATGCTGTGCAGTATACTACCACATACTCAGATGCGGTAATATAGCACTTAGTGAATGGAGCCCATTGTCCTGTAAAAATAGATTAAAGGATAATTTCACTTTTTGAACAAAAACATAATAAATGCCCATTTTTTTGCAGGTAAAAAAAATGTGCATTTACTATTTTGGAGTCTGGAAAGCTTTGCACCAGTGATCAGCAGTTTGATGGTGCCATGCAGGACTCCTGCAAACTGTCAGTGTATCTGTGTGCCCGTACATCCCATACAGGCAAGCAGATACAGTCTGATGGGAAGACTCCATGAACTACCACAGGGCTCAACAGCGCTGCCGCAGTTAATTGAGAACCACAAGCTGGGACTTGTAGTTCATTCATTCATAGAACACAGCATGGCCGCGCTGTTTTCAAAAAGTGACAGCTAGCACAGGGATCTTCTCCACATACTGCTGTCACACGGGGGGGAGGGGGGGCAGCAGCTGTAGCAGTGGGAACATGTAACATGTTCCACCCTAAAAATGGGTGGAACATGTAACATGTTTCCAAAATTGAACTTATACTTTAAGAACAAAATTTCAATAGTACTCCTCACATTACACAAAACAACATAAAAATGATACGTCATACGAGCATTCATCATAAATGAATAAAATCTACATCAAATAGTTCTAAAACAATAGGAGCACCCTGCTATAATAAACAGTAACACAGGAAACACAGGTCCACTAGGCCAGTTAATTTGATTTCATTTCCACATTTATAGCTATTGGAAAAACACTTTCTCTAAATCTGTTTGTCCTCAGCTCTATATTTCTAAACAATCTACTGGATGGCAGTAATTTAAACAAGTTATGGCCAGGATGGGACAGATCTGCTATTTTTTCTGCTCTGCAGAGGCAATGTGACTGATAAATTTTATCTAGTAAGAGAAATTTACAGCCCACAATTTTCTGAGTGGTGTGGATTATTTTCTGGAGAGTTAGGGGTAACAAATTAAGATGCAGTACATCAGTGCACTCTCTTTAGATGAATGGTAGAAGGTCTCTAATGACTTCTTCTCTAATGGCATTTTACCTAAGTATTCTCAGGAAGTATAAACATTACTGAGATTTTTTTTAATACCAGCATTCACATTTGTTGACCATGTTAAATTTTCTGAAATATATATTCTTTGAACATTAAGCAGAAACCCATTACACAAATTCTTCTTGCGGTGCTAGGTCAGTCTTATTATTACTGACATCTATAATCAGTTTCTTAGTTTTCCCCACTGAACTATCTTGTCAGCCTCTTTCCTATAGGGCTCCTCATCAGCTCCTGTCATTCATCCAACCATAGTGGTATCATCTGTAAATTTGATAATACTCTTGTATTATTCTTGTATTATAGCATGGAGTACAATCATAACCATACAGAGCATAAATTAGAGGGCTCAACACACAGCCTTGTGGAGAGTCTGTATTTAATTTACACTGAGAAGAAATTTATTTGCCCATTCTTACCACTTGTGATTGATCTACCAAAAAATTATTTATCTAAGAACAAATGGAAAGTGGCAGGCAGGTTCAGTTTCGGCTTTTTCTCAAATAATTAACTCTGGGGTGATGGTGTTAAAGGCAGAGCTGTAATCTATAAACAACATTCTTACATAATTTCCTGAATGTTCCAGGTGACAGCCCCATGCATTGCTAAAGTAATGGCATCTTCTGTGCTCCAATATGTTCAGTATGTGAACTGATAGAAAACATAACTGCCCAAACAACTTTTAACATATTTCAGGATCAATCTTCCGATTTGTACTTCATTAACACTGAAGTGAGCTCTATCGGCCTTTAGGGTTGGGCTTCATGTTCAAGACGAACATAAGTTCGACTCGAACATGGGCTGTTCGTGTGTTCAGCGAACGCACAAATGGTAAGGGTGTTCCACAATGCACTGCCTTTCTGATTTGGAATATATAGCTGTGTAAGAGGCTTCTTAATGAGAGTGTATCACTTCCCATACTGTAAGACATCGCTTAGGCAGTACTAGGAGTAGCATCATTAAGCAGTTCAGCGCTTAATGATTAAGCCTCAGTGAACAAAGCTGTTCTAAGCAACTGGTTCATTTGACATTCTTGTACAACTTGGATAACATAAAAAAAACTAATGTAGCGCCCTCTATGTAAATAGGATTTGTTGTTTTTTTAGTTAGAGGCATGTTAGAAGCCTGGGATGAGTCAGCCTGGGAGTTAGGTGGTGAGTTCACCTCATGACAGGCAGGGAGACTCTACAGGTCAGGGCTTCTGGAGCCCTTTCACCCTTCTAGAAATTGCTGGCACTTTCTGGAAGAGGGGAGGGGGAGTGGAGGAGATCCAGATTTGCATGTTTAGGGGAACTTGGCCAATCTCCAGGCAGGAGGCTGGGCATGGTGGCCAACAGCAACCTTTACATATGACAGAGCATGTGCAGCAGGGAAGTCAGGTGGAAGATGGAAGGAAGGTGATGGAGAGTGGAGCCTGGGAGGGGGCCCCATTGAGGGGAGCCTACCTACAGGCTGGTTGCTGGACATAAGGATCTACATGTGACCAAGTCTCCTAGGGAGGACTATATTGTTGGCAGGGAAGGAGCCAGCCCATCGTAAGGCCTGAAAGCTGCCCACCAAGCTAACAGGACAGGACAGTGTGAGCACTTCTACACCCCCTGGGCCAGAAAAGGGAGAGGGTGATCAGGGGCAAGACCCAACTAGTTCTTATCCAGCACTACTGAATTGGCAGATCTTGGAATCCCTTGCCAAGGGATATGTTCAGTTCAGCAGGGAGTGCTGTGTTTTTTTACTGGTCCACATTTATATACACTGTACAGTCTGCTAAGAAGTTTGTCCTCAAGTTTGCATTTTCTTGGGTGTTCCATATAGCCTTAGACCCCATCCAAGTTGTTAACCACTCAAAAACCAAAACAAAAACAGCTCAAGGACTGAAGGACTGTTTCACTGTATACATACTTTATGTGAAGATGTGGGAAATGTGTGTTGCCTTGCTGTGCAGAGCTTAGAGGGGACCCAATCAAATTCAGCGGGTTCTGCGGGGGTAGCTCTACACTCATTATGCAGACTAGGGGGTCTATATATAAATGTTTTCATATAAGACTTACTCAGCTTTCACACAAGATTCATCCATTTTTTCTAATTGGATTCAACTGGTCAAAATGCATCAGTCCTGGGTGACCGTTGTGTGGAAGTTGTAAACATTTATAAATAGACCTCTATTTGTTCCATATTAACCTCTTGCCATCCATGCAGTGCATATATGTGGCAGTAAAGAGGTTGGAGTTTAACATCTGCATGGGTCCATGAGCAGCAGAGACTCATTGTGTGCTCTCAGCTTAGTGACTGAGCTGTCAAAGACAGATCCTGGTCTCTAGTAATGATTGGGAGACAGCGGGACCAGTTCCCAATCAAGTGACCACTGTGTAAGCTGATCACAGTGATCATGTGATCAGACAGACCTTCCTGCCCTGAGCTTAAAATCCCAATCAAAGGGTTGCTAGGGCTGGGTGTGAATGGGCTATAATAAACTAGTCTGTTGTGTGAATTATTTTGTAGTGTTCCTAAAAAACAAACATTTACTTAATAGTCAGTATAGTGATTGATGGAAAACTCTGTAGAAACACCCTCTTATATTTTTCTTTCTCTGCCACTGTACTGTCCATGATGTCAAGGCGCTTGTAAATTGATCTACCATGCATCATTTAAAAACCACATTGTTCAATGCATATGAGTAGTCATATCCATCAAACAATAAACTCATAAAAAGTGTTCTGAAATGCCTTCATCCTTGAAGAACATAGGTAAGAAAGGAATCTCTAGACATCAGTGCACGATTTAGCTCAATAGTTAAAATAGAAAGTGTTTAGCAGAGCAGAACCTATGGTGACAAAACAGGCTTCCCCCACCTTTCTCAGAGCACTTCACAGCAAACGTAGGACAGATATTAATGCAGCATGAAAACCAAGACTTTCAGAAACAAATGCATAGTTATTGTTCCTACTTAGCTGTAATTTGTCTATCAGCAACATATTTATTATAAGAAATTATGTGACAAAAGACTTTTTCTTGCCTGTGTAAGCAGATAGGGGTGCCTATAGTTACCCATGGGTGATTATACACTGATTGCGAAGAAATTAAAAAAAATCACTGTTCTTCCACTAGCTGCAAATTTAAACCTGGGTAGATAATTCAAAGCTTTCTGATTGTAAAGGATAACATAGCAAAAATTATATATATAAAACTATTTTATAATGTATACATTAGAGAAACTGCAGAAATAAGGCTACATTAATTTAACTAAATCTATCTCCTTCCCTACCCCTTTTAATCCAGGCCAGCCATTTTTGACCTAGCAGTGCACAGTTACAGAGATCAGGAGCTGCCTTGCTCTTGTTTAAAGTGGTTGTAAAACTCAGACATGAAAAATGAACAAAGCATATCCTTCTCCAGTGTGTACCTGTCTCATTTCTGTCTGCTGTTTTGTTCCTCTGCTATCAGCATGAATCAAAACCCCCTGTTTTCTGAACTCTCAGACAAGCTTTATAAATTCTGGACTTTAAACGGATGTAGAGAAGAGAAGGTACAGATAGACAGGTACAACTCTTGTTGGAGGTTTTGTTTCATCTTTGTGTATCACCTGAGGCTAGTCAATTCATTGGGCATATGCAAGCGTTTACAACCACTTTAACATAGAACTTCACCTTGCATGAGTGAGAGAAAAGAAAGGTGTGCAAATAAAAAGGAGGCGTTCAATACGGATAGGATCCTTGATGACAGCTCTCAAAGCACAGCAAAAGACAAAAAGTTATTTCTTCAAATTTCCTGCATTTATTCTTATATGTTGGGGTTTTTAAAAGGTTCAAATCAATCATAAACATCAGACTTCTATTGCATGTTATGAAACAATTGGAGGCTCCAAACGATTTAGCAAACTGACATGCAATGTCGGCATATGCATGCTGATATTGTAGAAATGTGTACGTATTGTATATGCATGCATTAGACACCACCGCCTGTCCAATGTCAGTGAAAATAAGTCCACAAAAGTCAACTATGGTTTTCTAAGCCATGACATGTTCATGATCAGCCTAAAGTAAAACTGTACTAAAACATTCAACTAAAACTATTTCAGAAGATGCTCATATACTATTCATTGCCACATTATTTGAAACTCAGTTGTCCTTGACAATGATTTCAAGCCAATTTGTCAAATTATATCTATTGTAATGTCTGCCAAGACAGTGCAAGAATAGCAGATACCTTGTGAAATATTTTGTAGCTTTACAAACAAAACAATATGGAAATGCTGTGTCGGTTACCCTCAAGAGATTTTTCTCACACTCTGCTGGCTAAGTGGATAGTACCCTTGAATGGCAGCGTTAGGGTCATGGGTGTAAATTCTTGCTCAAGACCCTTTCTGCATAGGTTTCCTTTTGATGGTATGGTTTCTTCCCACAGTTCAAAAGCATATGATTATCCATTGTGGGCCAGAGCAATTTTTACTATTTTTTTTCTGTTTTATGCAGTCTGGGTGGGCAGCAAATGAGGGGTTAGCAAGTATGCGGCCTGATATATTTTATACTAGAATGTAAGGAAAAGGGGCTTTGTTTTCAAGATTTTCATTTTCACAAAATGGTATAAAATTAATTTGGGTACCATGTTGCATGGTCAATTAATTGTCAGTCAAACTATCACAGCACTGAAAACTGAAAAGTGGCCAGACAGGAGGCGGTGTAACATGCCAGTTCCAAAGTGGTTAACATACATATGCGATGATAGGTTCTAATGTTTTACTATAAAATGTTTGCAGTTTTGGAACCAAACTATGCTATGAATAAAACATTTAATGAATTATGAAATGTCTCTTTACAGGACTTTTGGGTTACCAGTGGAGATAGGCAAGATGAAAACAGGTATGTCTAGTAGAACCTTTCTATCAAATGTGTAGACAGTAATGTGCACTTGAACACTAACACAGTTATAACAAAGGTCCAAAGGTCCTTTTGATGAGCCACAATTCTCTTATGAATACTAATATGAGCCAAACCTCCCAAAAATGAGCTGTAGAGTTTTGAACATTCTTTTATTGTTTGCATGTCTTCTTTATATTTTTAATGATATATTTTAGTGTCACAATATCATTACTATTTACCCTTTATTTTGTGTTAATGGTGTTTTTTTTAGTTGCTCTGTATCATCCCTTTAACATAATTTTCTTCCTAAAGTACACCTTATAGCATATCTGTATACTTAAGCAGCCCTCAAAATGTACCATTTCAGAACTTTGAGAGCTCCTGGAGCCCTAAATCCTGTGGCTCTACAATGTTCAAATAAAAAATATTTTCAGCATAAACTTAAGGGCTAACTCATCCACTCAAACTCCCCTAAATCCTTGTTGTATGGTTAGAACAATACTGAATTGTGGAAAGAGGGTGAGCGAAAAGAACTTTACTATTAAAATGGCCTGGGATTTAGCATTCCTCAGTGTTTGTGAAGTTCAACAGAGGTACTACGCACTGGATGGCATCTGATTTTAATTTTTGATGTCAGTTTAGGTACCTAGATATGTCAACAGGTCTTCTTTTAACAAGTATCTTTACATTTAAATACAAAGAGGAGATCATGTTAAAGGGGGAAGGTGAGATGTATATTCGACTTTGTTCATTACAAGGCCTACTGCAATTAATTTAAAGGCTGATAGTTGAATTTTGGTCCCCAAGAACTAGGGACTTCCCTATAGACTTGTATGGGGCTAAAGATTCCCGTAATTGGATCACATCAGCAAGCAGTGGAGTGGAAGTAAAAGAACACAGAGGGGACTGTGGCTTGACACCCCATGTTCTCTTTGTACAGTAAAGTACATCTGCCCTACGAGCATAGAATAACATTTTCCTGATGCCACCCTTTAGTATTTGATCAGGGAACATTTGCAAGTCTACAGGCCTTTCCTGATTTTACCTGGTTGAGTTTGCTCAGGGAAATAATGAATCTGCTGAGATGGATTGTTCAGTCAAATTGCTATTGTTTTTGTTAGGGACAAGTGGCATCTGCATGGTTTACCCGATGGGAGCTTGCATTTCTGTTCAGTGGATGTTGATCAAAACAGTTGTTCGATAGCTGTTTACATGCACAGTTGGCTAGCATCTAATGTTTGTAAACTTGGCTGTTTTCTCTAGCTGGGATTTAATATACTGTAGGTAGTATTCATTATGGGATTTAATATACTGTAGGTAGTATTCATTATGGGATTTCATATACTGTAGGTAGTATTAATTAGCGAGGACACCAATCAGCCAGCAGAACCATTAGAACTATAATAAGGTGTTGTCAATTTAATTTTGCTATTATTCATTTTCAATGTTTATATACAATTACTGCAGAAACACATCCTTGCCTCAAGCCAGAAACCACTACTACAGGTAGTTTTATATCATTTTCTCCAAACCGTTATACCATATAGCCTATAGAGATTGCTTACATGCTAGGGTACTATGTATTTAAAATAATTGTATTTGTGTAAGGCTAATTAAGTCTATTTCCATACTTATGAATTATTACATCTTTTGATTAGGAATGTCCACACAACTAAAGCAGTTAATAGTGTAAATCTGTGAACCCTAATATTCAACACTCTACTTTTGATATCTAACAGGGTTCCATCTGGGAATGAGTTGATTGATGTCAAGGGGCTTCTATCAGGAAAAAAGGAAGTCCTAAAAATTGATAGAGAGCTCAGGGAAGGTATGTACAGGATAACATATACTACTTGAATGAGTGGTGAAATATCTTCAGCTATACAAAATAAATCAAACTGAATGCAACTGACAATTGCTAGCTGTGTTTCAGTCCTGTGATTCACATGCCCCTGCCACACCATTGTTTCTTGTTTCAGCTTTGGCGTCACCTGTCTGCTCACTAGAAAAGATTCAGCATCATCATTTGCTAATTCACTGTCCATTGGGCAGGCAGATGGCTATAGAAGTGAAATGGAAATAGTGGAGCTATTGCATTAGTTATGCAGTGTGCCAGAGGAGTGTAAATCAAAGTATTATATAAATGCTATGGTTGTCTTGTTAATGCAAACCCCCACTCTTTCCCCCAAGACTTTCTATGGTTGCAGCCCCCCCCCCCCAAAAAAAAAAAAACCTGCTGCCTTTTTTTTTTTTAATATTTTGTGCCTGGCCTGCCCCCTTCCTCTATTCTTGCCCAAGTGTAAATTATGAGACAAATATTCTTCAGCAAGGAAGCCAAAGTGAAAAAGTAGTTACTTTGGCAACAAACGTTGCTTGAGAGACCTTGATATTTCTTATTGATAAAAAAAAAGTGGCAAAAAGTTTATAAAAAGTAATCAAACACACAACACCTTATACCAATATACATACTTTAACAACATATAAGTGTCAGACAAAGTATGGATGTCCATGTGTTGGCCAAAGGTTTGCTGCATCATCACCAATCTAAGCACCTCAGATCTTGCGTGTGGTGTATGCAGCAGTCAAAGGCCAACAAGGCTTTCAAAGGCAAACTGCCTGCATATTAGTCATAATTGTGCAAATTCAATTGGCACTCTTCCTAATAGGGCCAAATTAACCAAGCACTACGGAAGACCCTCAGCGTGGTTCACGCTTTAGGTTCTCTTATACCAAGTCCTCTTGACTTTAGATGATCATGTAGGGACTTAGCCAGTCAAAAGCTACTTGCCCGTGATCAAACACAACTTGCCTTTGGGTTAGTGATTGCTCAAGGGAAAGGTGATCGTTTACCAGATTGAAACTTCAGTTCTATCCGTGAGTTTCACCCTCACAATTTTCCTCTATATCCCACCCACTTGATGAAAAATATCCTGTTGATATTCAAAATAATTAGGACTAAAAATATGGGGGATCATCAAACAAGCAGTTCAAAGAACAGTATAAGGCCAGCAGGGTATTTGTGTCAAATGAAATGCAGCATCAACAATACATAACAATACATAACAGTATATTCCAAATGTGCCACGGACAAAGACACTTTTGAAGCTCGGTTGCTGCCACCTCAACTTAACTATGGGTGATGGATAACACCAAACGGTATATAAGAACCCCAAACAGTAAGTGCATAATTACAGCCGTAGTTGAAGGGTAATGTTTTGATGGCCACACTGTCCTGTGTCACCCCTAGGAGCATTGTTGCTGTAGTACTCATTGCATAAAACAATGGATCATTACTTGCATATGTGAACTTCCATCACGGGGGTGTACAGATCTAATGGCTGGTAATGGATACTCAACACTTTACAGAGAAAAGGATAAACAGACAACAGATGAATTCAAGTAATTAGTCCATATAGTCAACCACACCAATAAATGGGTACAGGCATATATCTCCACTAAGAGTATGGTCCTTGATGTATTGAGGTGTTTCAGAGAGATAACCTAATTATAGATGCTTATTAGATTCATACAGGGTTCTCTTGAAAGTGTGGAGCCACTCATCACTGTAGAGTATGTTGTACATAATTGAAAAGTCTCACTAGTACAACAGATTATGTTTGTGATGCAGTAAATATTGTGTCTGCCTCTTACAGTGAAGCAGCATCCCTTAAAGAACCAAAGCATGCAGACAATGCAGAGTTGCTGTGTTGTAAACGCTTACGTCGCTCTCAGCTCTCTAAAGGACTGGACATTGCCATACTCCATTAAATGTTGATTAAGCAAGGCTGTCAGTCATGGGGCTGTAAAGTCCATGGGAGCGTAGCAGGTGTATTGAAAGGATGGAAGAGCACATCCAGTGGCAAGTCTCTGCATTCACTTTTTGCAGCTTGATGGGGGAAACTTACAGGGCATTTTTTCATGTCCATAGACATCATGAGAACATTGTCATCTGGTTTTGCTGTGCTTAGGCGTAGCCTAGCTTCATCAGTATGTAGGGTTTGTGTGAATTGTATCTCTTCCTCTTCTGCAGCCTCCTGTTTCCTTAAAGCAGTGTTTCTCAACTCCAGTCCTCATGGACCCCCAACAGGTCATGTTTTCAGGATTTCCATTATTTTGCACAGGTGATTTGATCAGTTTCACTGCCTTAGTAATTACCACAGCTGTTTCATCTGAGGGAAATCCTGAAAACATGACCTGTTGGGGGTCCATGAGGACTGGAGTTGAGAAACACTGCCTTAAAGTGACCAGAGGAGGTGAACCCGAAAGTCATACCTCCCAACTTTCAGATATGGGAAAGATGGACACCCTTTAACACAAAGTGTGTAAGCACACATCCCCTACAACACCTCCAGTTATGTGACCCATGAAGATTTAATAATCAAAAATAATTGGCTAAACTCAAAAGTACCCTCTTTCATCACAATTTCCTTTATATTGACTTTTTAAAACAATAATGTTATAACAAAAAAGTCTGTACGAAAGGTTTAGTGTAGTGTAGTGTAGTGTAGCACTTATGGTAGTGAAAGTAGAACTCCAGGCCAAACCTATATAGCCTTTCTCCCCATAACATCTCTACTGACTAACCTGTGTAAGAAAGATGTATGTATATACTTATCTATTTTCAGGCCACTCTGGTATGGTCACGTGATCCAGCTTCCATGTGTAAGCCACATGGCAGCTGCAGGGGAGAGGAGGAAGTGCTGGCAACAGGTGAACTTTAGAAGCTTATGGATGACGTCACTGCTCCCAGGCATAATCAGCCACTGTTGAACACGCTCTCCTCTTCTCTGCAACTGCCATTGGCTGACACCGCTGACCAGACCAGAGTGGCCTGAAAATAAGCAAATATACAGATCTTTCATACATAGGTTAGTGAGAATAGGAGTTAGGAGGATGGAAGGAGCATGTGTAAGATTAGTTAGGGACCGTTTGGAGGTATGTGAAAGAGACAGCCAGGCTCTTGATGAAGTCATATAGAAAATGGCGACCCAGCTTGTGGTGATGGAGCAGAGGGTCACAATAGCACAGCGCGGGATTTGATGGGTGAGTATATTTACTGTATGTGGTAGGCAACAATGACAGAGGTGGGGTGATACAGAAAATATAAAAATACTTTTAGATTTTATAGATTTTAATACTGTCTTCCATTAGCAGGGGAAGTACAACTGATTACAATGTATTCAGACCATCACTCTGTGCGCTTAATAATGCATTGCTTCTCACACTATGGACGTTTATCACTGTAATTATCTCTGCAAAAACCTATATCCTCTGAAATGAGCAGTGCATTCCATACCTATCATCTTTTTCCTTGTTTTACTGATATGACTGTTTTTTGACAGAGAAGGAACCACCAAAGTCTATGCATGAGGAATATACAGTATATACAAGAAGAAAATAAGCTTGTTTAAAGGCGCAAAAGCAGAATGTTCTCACTGTATTTATTGCTAAGTTACTGCATCCTTTTTCTATGCACTACTCCGATGTGATGTTTAGAAGATGTAGTGCCCTCTGGTGTTCAGATGAAAAGTTACACAGTGAATCTAATCTGCCTTATGTGTGTTGATTTTATTGGAAAAATATTTACATCCTGCTACTTTTATTGTTTATTAATGTGTGTAATGGAAATTATCTTTCTATTTTTTAATACACTTCAAAATGTTGCTAATTTTAGGAGGACCATTACTGTATAATGAAGTGAAACTTGTGCACAATTCAGAATACCTTAATGGCACTCAGAGGGTACAGCTGGACAATGTTATTTCAGAGGAGGAATGTCAAGAGCTCCAGGGAGTTGCCAATGTAAGGAAGCACTTTGCACCAGTTGTCTTGTGTTTTATAGATTTTACTTCAAAGTGTACATTCTGCTACAAAACAATTATATGCTGATTCAAAAGTAGAATAACTGATAAAGAATTTGCTATGATAGCTGACTATTACAGGAAAGGCCTGTATGCATAATCCTTGGAAATAAGGACGCTTGGAAATATTTGCTTTTAGGATTCCTGGAAGACAGATTGAAACATCTATGTTTGCTTTAAAGCCTGTACCAAACAATTTAATGTAATGCATTCAGAAGCCTTGAGTGTTTCAGATTAAACTATTTTAAAGCTCTCTATACTTTACAACACACAACTTAGCATGGGTGCCGCTTTGATAATTTTAATGAGCTCAACACTAGTTTTTCCCATCTCTAATATAAAACAGAAAATACTTTCTGACCCATGAAACGCTTGAGGTTATCTCTATTTTGTAAGAATAGTCAGTAATCTAAGCACTTGGGTGATAAACTTAAAAGGTAAACTAAGTTACAAATAAAGTACCCTATTCTCAACTAGAACAGTTGGCAGGCATCTCTGCATGTCCACGTGTCGGAATAATTTTTAGTTCAACACCCTAGAGGCCCCAAGCTCAGGTGTATGTTGCATGTATTGAGTATGTATTGACCACATTTTTTCTGGGTTGAGTGCTTTTCCCTGCCCCTTCTTGCCTCCCAAACCTTATTATTGGCTATTGAGGACAATTTTCAAAGCAATGACCCAATTGTGAGACTTACAAGGCAGGAAGGGTGGAGCAAGGCTGTTCATCAGTTGTGCTGATAAATGCATACAAGATCACCTCAGGATTTAGGGAAAGTAAGATTCTGAATTGAAAGATGGACCAATGGGACAGGTCTACTACATACAGTCACAGCACATTCACTTCCAAGGCAGGAAGGGTGGAGCAAGGCTGTTCATCAGTTGTGCTGATAAATGCATACAAGATCACCTCGGGATTTAGGGAACCTACGATTCCGAATTGAAAAATGGACCCATGGGACAGGTCTACTACATATAGTCGCAGCACATTCACTTCCAATGGCCTTCAACAGACCACAGAATATCTTCAATTTGTCTTTTTTGTTTTTTAGCACAGGGAAGAGATAAAACCCTAAGGCCCCTTTCACACGGGGTGGACTCCAACTAAGGCCCCTTTCACACGGGGTGGAATCCAACTAAGGCCTCTTTCACACGGGGCGGACTCCAACTAAGGCCCCTTTCACACGGGGCGGACTCCAATTAAGGCCCCTTTCACACGGGCGGACTCCTACTAAGACCCCTTTCACACGGGGCAGACTCCAACTAAGGCCCCTTTCACACGGGGCAGACTCCAGCAGCAATTCTGTTTCTAAGAGGGGGATCTGCTTATGCAGAGTGGACACAGACACCTCCCGTCCTTCATTATGGGAGGTTGGATGTAAACATACCGCCTGTCCGTTAACATCCAATTGCCATCCGATCTGATCTGCTGGATGGAAGGGGAAAGGATCCCTATCCGTCTGTTTTTGGTGGATCGGACTGGATGTAGGTGGGTGTAAACAGACTGTTTACATCTGATCTCTCATAGAGAAGAATGGATGTTCTGATTGGGTCCATCTAAAAAAAGGACAGTTGGACCTGATCGGAATGTTTGTGTGAAAGTTGTCTAATAAGGCTATTTCTGCTGTCTTTTTCTCACTAGATATCACTTTGCTTCCTTTGCTGGAGATTCCACAGGAAATTAGAGAAAATCTTTTCAAAGTAAACAATAATAGTCTTTTAGCAACAGGTGTCCACTCTAGATGCTTTTTCCTCAATGTTCGATCTCATGACATCTCTAAAATTGAGGGTTTCCTTTTACTTTGTCTGGTCATAATGGTCACCAGGACAAACAGAGAAGTGGGAAAGAGGAGTGGGCTTTAGGTCTGTAGGACCACATTCTGCTGCCATGCTTCAGTCAAACAGCCTTCTCTTTACAAGATGTATTAGACTTCATGCACATGGGTAGAAAAAAAACACTGCTTTTAGGGGCTTTTTTTGTATGCCTCAAATCTATTGTTGTGGTTTTTAGATTTTTATTTTAGTGCAGCATTCAGGGGCAAAAAATCATATCCCAAACCTGCATTCAGAGAGGAGCTTTGTGGCATAATTTACTCACATAAATGCACATGCTTACATGTAAATTTATTGTAGTAGCAAGAATAAATGAATTATCTTGCCAGTTAAATGAGTTTACATGCATATGCCTCTAAACTCCATATGCACATAAATACAGAGAAATATGAGGGTTTTTTATGTTGGAGTTTTTGGTCAGCACCTGACAGAAAGATCCAGCGCAGATGGAAGTGGTTTAATCAGCCCATGTAATATAATTGCATTATTATTTTTTTTTTGTTGAACACAAAATGTAACAGAAAAGTTACAGCGGATCTCCAACAACCTCAAACCCACTGTACCGCCCCATGTTTTTTTTCTTTTTTTTTGTATTTTATTTCAGCTTACAGGAAGGAATTATTTTCACATTTCAGATACCCACCTATCCAACAGATCCAGCATCATCCCATGTCCTGCCACTGCTCTGTCCCACTCCACCATGTCCTTTCTGACATCATTGAGAGGCCCGCCAGCTGATGACACACAGATAAGCATGCCCCCTGCTCAGGGGCGGACTGACAACTCATGGGGCTCCTGGGCAACAGGGGATCATGGGGCCCCTGTGTCCTTGCCCAAACTCAAAAAAACCTATGAAAAAGGTACCAGGGGCATCTCATGGGGGCCCCTACTGACCCCGGGCCCTCGGGCAGTGCCTGAGTTTCCAAATGGTCAGTCACCCCTGCCCCTGCTTCTCTTTTGAATGAAAGGCTATGCCTCCTGGGATATGTGACATGCATAGCTCAGGAGGAACAGCGGACAGTATGTGTGTCGTCCACCTAGGCAAACAATGTGCCTTGGGAGGCAGGGCAAGACAGTTTTGTAAAAAAAAAAGATAAAAAAATAAAAATCAGCGTTATACCCATACAGGATGGGAGGAAGGGTGAAGTGGAGGGAAGTTGTTTCAGAGGGTGAATATCCCTTTAATAGGTTCATTGAAAATTGCAGTTTGAGAATGACTAAGTGCCCAGCCTCTAGGCTTAGTATCATGTCTTCTTTTAGGGTGCTTTCACATTGCTTCCACTGTGCTATGACTGCAGCGCCAGTGCAGTGCAGTGTACCTGCATTTTTTGTGTAGTTTAGGTGTGCTGACCCATAAACTTCTATTATGTTGTGTGGTTTTGGTGCACTTTCTGACGTCACACCAAAACTCCTGCATGTAGGACTTTTGGTGCTTCTTCAGAAAATGCACCAAAACCACACAACATAATAGATGTCTATGGGAAAGTGCAGCTAACCTACACAAAAAAACACAAGTATACTGCACTGCTGCCAAAGTGCAACAGATCAGTGTGAAGCCACCCTTACATTAGTAACCAAAAATCGTGTTATCATATCTGGTTATTTACCATATAGAATATCTGTATACTGTATATTTGTATATGTACTATATAGTAGACAGCCTATGCCTATACATTTTTAAGCATTAGTTGAAATGTTCAGTTGTGCTCAATAGTATTGCTTTACTTTGTACGACTGCTTAGTTTAACTGTGTTTTCAGACGATAACTCTAGCAGGCGATGGATACAGAGGAAAAACCTCCCCTCACACTCCAAATGAGAAGTTTGAAGGTGCCACAGTGTTGAAGGCATTAAAGGTAAAATTGTTTTTGTACTGTATGAGTAATGGGTAACAACATGAATCTGCTATTACACATTTCTATCTGAAGGCTTTATTTGTCCAATTGTATTAAAAAAAGAACACTTCTTATTGCCAATACCGGCCAGTCATTTATTCCCTTTTACTTTCTGACTGCAGTATGTAAGAAACAAAAGGATCATTAATGGTATTGTTGATACAAAAAATATATGTTCCATAGGGCACTCTTGTTAGAGACCAACCTCTGTGGCTATGGGATAGAGGTGCCGGATGGATATCAGGGATGGATGGAAGCAATAACATTGAGGCAGCTCTTCTTAGAGTGGAGGCAATGAACATAAAGAAAAGGAAGGCGCCACTAAGTGTAGTATTGACAATTTAATAATAGACAATTTATGAATTGCACTTACAAGATAAAAGTGTTAAAAGGCTCATTGTATAATAGCTGTAGATCCTGGTAGGACATCCAGCCGTCCAGCGGCAGCGCGGTCCGTGAGAGTCAAGAAGTAAGAGCAGGGATAACTCTGTTTCCAAAACGAGGCATGGAGTGAAGCGTCGGATGTGGCAGGAGATGGGGGGTGGTAACGCATTTCGGAGCATGCACAGTAAGCTCCGTCCTCAGACCTAAGCCCCAGTGTGGCACTGACAATTTTATAGTTGTGAAGAGAATCAGGAAAGCAAGTGACTCCTAGGTCCTAAGGACCTATTCATTAAACTACATTGTGAGAAGCTTACTATAGTTGTATAAACTCCATTAAGACAAGGATCTTTCTCAGAATGCTTTAATGGGATAATAACTAGATAAAAAAAACCTATATACAACTATAGTAAGCTTACTCACTTAGAATGTTTTGTAACTGATTCTAAATATGTTGTTGCAACATTTCGTGTTATTAGATTTTTTCATGGTATTATTAATTTTTTAATAATCATTATCTTTATTTACAATATTGATATGTCCATTACTACGAATGTCTATTGTCAGCGCCGCACTAGGGCTTAGGTCTGAGGAAGGCACTTACTGCACAAGCTCCAAAACGCGTTACCGCCCCTATCTCCAGTCACATCAGACACTGTGCTCCATGCCTCGTTTTGGAAACAGAGTTAGCCCTGCTCTTATTTCCTGACACTCATGGTCCGTGCCTCCACTGGACGGCTGTATATCCTACCAAGAACTACAGATATTATATGATGAGCCTTTTAACACTTTTATCTTGCAAGTGCAATTCATAAATTATCTATTATTAAATCATCAATGGTGGCGCCTTCCTTTACCTTGTTCATTGTTGATACAAAAACTGGTTTTCCTTCCAACAATTTATTAAATAACAGTCAAGAACCTATCTTGTATAAAACAAAAACTTGAGTGCCCTCTGCTGACAAACTGCATAATTTTTTGGCGCTCCAATAGATTAGGCAAAATCAAAAATGACATACTGTATATGAAAGAGTCTGTCAGTAGCATTAACACAGCAGTCTTTGTTCAATTCTTTAAAAATCATACAATGTGATTTCCTGAATTTTTTTTAAATGCTGTCTCTCAGAGTGGGAATGCACCTACAATGTGAATTTCAGACCCCTCCATGAATTCTAAGTGGGAGAACTTGCAAAATCACAGGGTGTTCAAATACTTCTGTTCCTCACTGTATATTATTTAGTCTCATTCTAACAGAGAGACTGGAATGTGCAGCATATTACAATATTCCACCTAGCTGCTTATCATGACTTTAGAACTGAATAACAAAACATAGTTATAACAACCATAAATTGAAAAAGTAAAATGGTAATCATATCTAATTGAGTTTTTTTTATGAAATAATATATTGTCTCTGTGCAATATGCTAATATTTCCTATTGCTATTATTTTTCTTAAGTTTGGATTTGAAGGTCGCGTACCAATGAAAAGTGCTCGCTTGTTTTACGATGTGAGTGAAAAAGCGCGGAGGATTGTCCAGTCATACTTCATGCTGAACAGTACACTGTATTTTTCTTACACACACCTAGTATGCAGGACAGCCTTGCAAGGTAGGTAAAGACTAATTTCTGTAGTTTGAATTAAGGTTAGTGTTCATAGTAAGCTATTGGCTGCCCAAAAAAAGTGCTATACTCTTTACCACATTTCTCAGTCACCGATTTATAAACTGCTAGCGGATTGATTGTTGCTATACTGCTGTCAAACAGCTTTGCAGGGGTTAGAATTTGTATTTAATGTGCAGAACTGCATAATGCACATGTGCACTTTATATATTCCGTTGAGAATTATAATAATAATGAGTTACTGTAGTGTTTTAAGTGTGGGACACTGCAGGGCTCAGGAATTTTGTAAATAACTGCCTTGTGGAAGACTATACTTCTTCTAGTGTCTGCTAACAGCAGTGAATACTCCCAGGTGCAGACTGAACCAATGTGTGTGGGCTTGTATGTGTTCAAATGAACATTGTGAAAGGGTCAATGTCCTTCTGAAGTATAGGTGGGGGAGATATATGCTAATCATTCTTATAGTAAAGACTGTGCTCAGTCACTGCAGTTGTCGTGATGGTGATAAATAACTCCAAAGCAAAGCTTGGAAGGGACCTTTTTTTTACTGTGAAAGCAAGTCCATTCTTTTCTACAATTTTCAGAACTGTGATACTTAAAGATTTAACAGATCTCAGTAGAAATTGATGGATAGTTTAACTGAGACACAAAGAAACAAATTTGCAGTACATCTGGAGGAACTGTTTTTTTCTTTTTGGAGGAACTTGTCTGCCTTTTAGAATCAAATCATTCATTCCTTTTCAATAGTTCCTGTTCTAGCTGATATACAGATCAGTATATGAGGTGGTATCAAAAGGTTTTGAGACTAGTTTTGTAAAGCACCAAACAGATGGCAGCACAATGCTGCACGCACAGTCACAGGGGGCACTGACCTTTATAAGTCAGTGTGTCAAAAGACATTTTATAGGTACTTGTATAGCGTCGTCAATTTACGCAGCACTTTTAAATATATATTGTACATTCACATCAGTCCTTAACCCTCAAGGGACATACAATCTAAAAGTCCCTAACTTACATTCACACATACACATACTAGCGCAAATTTAGACAGGATCCAATTAACCTACCAGCATGTCTTTGAAGTGTGGGAGGAAACCAAAGTGCCGGAAGGAAACCTACGCAGCCACAGGGAGAGCATGCAAACTCCAGGCAAGTGGTAACGTGGTTTCGATACGAACCAACGACCCTAGTACTGCCAGGCAGAAGTGCTAACCATTTAGCATCACATTGTTCTGCGTACATTTGGAGCTGTGCAACTGGTGTTATTCTGACCACATGTGTTACCACATCTGATATGTCATCATGGACAATTTAAAACAAAGAGTAAACGTGAAATTCTGCATGAAACTGGGCAAATCTGCCACAGAGATATTTAACATGGCAAGTTTACGGCGATGCTGCAATGAGTTGTTTGAAGTGTTTTGAGTGGCACGCGCACTTCATGGGCGGAAGAACATCACTGGAAGACAGCGAGAGATCAGGTAAACCTTCTACGAGCTCAACCCCCGAAAATGTCGAAACCATTTGGCACTTGTGCATGTTGAGGATCATAAATGGTGATGAAACTCTGATACAGGTTTCATGCACAAATTTCACGTTTGAGCTTTGTTCTAACTTGCTGTCCATGATGAAACAGCAGACGTGGTAACACACGTGGTCAGAATAGCAGTTGCACAGCTCCCGATGTACACAGGACAATGTCTTTTTGCACACTGACTTATGATGGTCAGTGCTTCCTGTAACTGCGCGTGCAGCCTTGTGCTGCCATCTGTTGACGTGTTACAAAACTAGTCTTGAAACTTTTTGATACTACCTAATACTAATTAACTGATAAACCTTCAATCCATCCTTTAGATTGTTGCATGGTTAGTTTTAACTGTTAAAACACAGAAAAAGCAGTGATAAATAACCCCAGAGGGTTATTTACCACTACGTTTTCTGTATATTACGTTGTAGTGACCATTCTTGTTCTTTAATTCATCATGGTCATAGGTGTGTTGTTTGCCCAAGTATTCTGTTATGAAATCATTTGATTTGGACATGGCAAAGTAGGAAGGGCATTTGGCAGGAAACATTTTTAAAATGTTGCCATTGCAGTTTTTGCCACTCAGTGTGCAAAACATTTAGTGCGTCATTCCACTGCAAGGTGGTTTCTTGTCATAAATTCTCTGTTCAACTTTTCAAAAACTTCTCAAAGTGAAAGCCAGAGTGGAAGCTCTTGTTCCTTTGGTTATTCCCATACTTGGTTCCGCCATACAGTATTTTATTAAGCTCTCCAGTAAAACACAATTTAATCCTTAGACTGCCAATGGTATGTATAATTGAAATTAAAGGGTTGAATTAAGCTCATATGCAAACTATTATAATAGCTGTATAAGGTAGAACTGATACAGACAGCTAGAAAGAATCCTCAACACTTCTGTACAGATGCACCCACCCAAACTTTGATCCTGAGGCTCACATTGTTCCTGTGTGAGCTCAGGGTATATGTATTAGCAATCAGGATGGCAATGGGTGGGAGAATGGTCAAGTGCTGTGTTCTTCCAGGTTAGTAGAGTCACTGTTTATAACGCAAAGTGTTGGGCAATACCTTTTTTTGGAGACTAGCTGGTAAAATTGCTGTGAAACCTTTTGTTTGTGCAGTGCAGTACACAGCCCTTCCATGTCCTCCTTACATCATGGGTTGGTTGCCATTTTTGCAAGATAGTCACTGCTCCAGTACAGGAGTGGGGTAGAGGTACAGTAGATAAAGGATTCTCATACTGCTGGACACAGAGATTGCATCAAAAATAATGTTTAGACTCAGGTTGTCTCCATAAGAGAGCCTGAAACCACCAGTATATAAAGCATAGGTGGCAGGTCAGCTTCATTTTGAAACCAATAAATTTAAGTATGTTGAAAGGTCAAATATAGAAAATATAATAAAAAATATTGGAAACCACAAATTAAAAAAGGTACATATTCAACATTTACAAGCACACGATAATGAATGTACACTTTATAAATGCCTATTATTCATCGCAGATATTAGAACTTTTTTTTTTGTTTACAAACGATTTTATTATGTGAAAGTAGACTGTAAAACAACAGCACATTTTCAAATAGAACTTTCAGCAAAGATATTAGAACTTTTGAGATAATTTAGGGGCAACATTTCCGATGGACTCTATTTTAGGGCCCCTTTACAATTTTGCAGTGCAATAGCATACATTTGACATGTTAAAGAGTGGTGTCATTCATAGTGATTGGCACCCCAATGTACCAGCAGTACAGTGCCCTGCAACACACAAAAACACAATACTATATGTTGTGGTGGGCTGCATTGGAAAAAAGTGCAGGTATGTTTTCATTTCCTCTCTGGTGGGTTTGTAGCCCATTCAAATTGAAGGACTGCCTTAACAAAACACACCTATTGGGCAAGCACAAGTGATATCCATTTTCAGGCTATAGAGTTTGCATCTCCTAGAAAAATTTGTGACTTATTAACAATACACAGTCCAGATATTGATATTCAATGGAAATTCAGGAGATTATATTTATAAACAAAATAGTTTTCAGATTTTTTAATTTATAATGTTTTCATTTTTAAAACAAATGGTGAGTTTGGTGCAATGTACAAAATCAAGAATGCTATCATTTTTTAATATTAAAAGTCTACTACCCACAAGTTTGGGTAGGTCTGTTTTGAGTTTTCATGCCCATAACGTGTGTTTTTATTGAGAAATGGGGCATTTGGCCTGGCAACAGAAGTGTTAACATGACTATCCTGTTTTTACCACAGTATTAAGTTGTTTTTTTTTGAGGAACGGTTTCTGCTTTTTTGTTAAGACATGTACAGCTTAACAAAATTACTATAATAACGATGGTCATTATTGCTTTCATTTAGTCTACAAACAATGCATGGCATAGAAAAGCAAATGAATCCCGTGCCCTAGATTTATACCTAGAATAATAATAGTACAGTAATTGCCTGCATCTGGCCTCTCTGTACACTAGATGTCCTCAGTTCCATAGTGGATTGCCCTGAGCACTCCATCATTTTATAGGAAATCTCTGCCCATAACTCTTTCTTGTTTGCACTAGATGTATCTGCCGATCATTTAAAGGAAATCTATAGTGTGTTATTTTAATATGCATCTTTTAATTATATTTGACAATACTATAAAAATTATTACCTTATTCTATTTAACACCAAAGATGGTAACATTTTGATTGGTGGATTAACACAGTTTGGAAAAAGGTATAAAAGCAGTGTTAGGCTAGGTTCACACTTGTGCGTGTGTGGGACTATGTGTAAATTGCACGCTTCCCTGCACCCAGAGCAAAAATGTGCAGATGTGCCATTCATTCAAGGCACCCCACCATAGCACGTTTTTCAGTGTTGGAAATTGCATAGCACTATGCAGTTTTCCTGTGGCTGCAATTTTTTAAAAAGTGCAGGGACCTTTTCCCTGTATTTTCCATAGGTACAGCAGTACATTAAAATAAATGGAAATGTAGCCGCAGGGAAACTGCAAGTGTGAACTTAGCCTTAAGTTTTCTTATAAGAAAGTCCTGAGTATTTTTTGGAAAGTAAAGCAGAAATATAACAGTCCCCTGCGCTCAAGAGTGGTCTATTAGGATGGGACTGTATCAGGTCCTTCATGCATCCAGTACCAACACTGGCCGTGCTGCTCTCTAGCGGTTGGGGGAGAACCTGCAGACAATAACTGTAAAAACAATTTAAAAGAGGGCACACCTGCCATGTGCATTACCTAAGGTGATAGCTTTATTAATCCAAAGTAAAATATACTCAACCAGTACACAGGATCAGCTCCCAAACTCGTGAGGACCAGCTTAAGGCTGACACGTTTCAAGGAGCAGTCTCCTCTTCCTCAGAGCCAATCTGATATCTTAGAAAAAGTCTAAGCGCACTTATCAAATTGTGTTTTATAATTTTTTATTGCCAGCCGGATAGATATTACCTCCATGGCATGTACATCTTGGGCGACATGTTCTAAGGAGGATGGATGTGCATTACTTATTTGTTTATTTAATTTCCCATTTAAGTCAGAGTGGGTGTAGCCTGCTCTGTGGAAATCAGGAAAGGAAGAGGCGGCACCCTCTAACTGCAGTATAAAAAACTCTTTAGTATGGTAAAATAGTAATACAAGCCACTCAAAAAGGTATAGTGGAATGTACTTGTGATCTAAGTAATCACCCGCTGTGTGAAGGAGCCCGAGCCTCTAAGCGTATGGGGAGATCTGGTGTGTGGTGGTGATGCTGGTGGCTTCCAGCATATCCTCCGAGTTCCGGGATTCCCTCTGAGTGGAGAAGACTACACTTCCGGTCATGTGATGGCGGGGGTGGCTCACGTTCGGAGCATGTGTGCTCCCTCGTCAGGCTTGCGCGCACCTGCAGGCTACCTGCACCGCCATTTATGGGCTCACCTGTCGATCACCGGGTCCCGGTCAGTGATTCCTCGCCGGCACCCAGCAATCGCTGTGTATCACCGACGGGGGGAGAGACATGTATGTAAACAATACAGATCTCTCCCGTCAGCTCCTGTGCATTGCTTTGTATTGCTCTGCATAGCAGAGCAATACAAAGCAATGTGCTTACACAGTAAAACAGACAAACAGCACACAGTAAAACAGCACACAGTTAACCCTTTGATCACCCCAGATGGTAACCCCTTCCTGCCCAGTGTCAGTTCTTTTTATTAGCACTGATCTCTGTATTGGTGTCACTGGGGATGTCAGTGACAGTTAGTCAGTTCCCCCCAGTGTCAGAATGCCAGCTGCAGTCACGCTATAAGTCACTGATCGCCGCCATTACTAGTATAAAAAAAAATTAAAAATCCAGTATGTTTACTGCCCTTTGTAGATGCTATAACTTTCACGTAAACCAATTAATTTACATGTATTGGGATTTTTTTTTTAGCAAAGACATAGCATCATACATTTTGGCCTAAATTTGATTTTTAAAATTTTTTTACTGGACATGTTTAACCTCCTTAGCGGTATTCCCGAGTGTAGCTCGGGGTAACATTTCAGTACCAAGAGCGGTAACCCCGAGCTACACTCGGGAATACCCTGCGGCACTGCTCTGGCATTTGTTCTTCACTTACCTTACCCTGCGCTCCCGCGATGTGTCCCCTGCAGCGTCCCCGGCCATCTCCTCCGGCCGATGCCGGCATCCGGCTTCTGTGTCCTGTCCCTGTGACGTTGGGACGCACGGGCGCCGCCGGCGGCGGGAAATTTAAAAATTTTAAAAAATGTCATTTTTTTTTTTTTACATTTTACATAGTAAAACATTGCTGTCTCAACCAATTTCACATACATTTTGTCCCGAGTGCTTTGTCCGGCGCCCTGCCTGCATTTTGTCTGTTCTTTCTGCCTGGAAACTGAGAAACGTCCATGCATCCAAAAAGTGTCCCTTTAGGTCAAAAGCGGTTTAGATCAGCTAGAGAACAGCGATAGTAAATCAGAACCACTTGCAGAATTGAGTGATAATGATTCGTGGGGGAAATTCGTCATCAGACACTGAAAAAGATTTTGCGACTGAGCTCAGCAATGTGCGAACTTGGCGCTATATTTCAAATTTCAGTATTTTTGGTTTGATTATATTATTGAATTAAATTTTTTATTATTATTATATTATTTTTATGATTATTTATTAAATTATAATTTATGATTTTGTGTTTCAAATTTTATCATACCCGGGATGTTTACTAGACTCTTGTTCGGACAGATTTCAGTGAGTTATTCCTAAAAATTACAGCCTACAATTAAAAAAATACATATTTCCATGCAAAAAAATGGTACCGCTTTCAGCCCCAAAAATCTGAAATAATCATACCGCCAGGGAGGTTAATGGCAAAAAGTCAAAAATATTGTTTTTTCTCAAAATTGTTGTTTTTTTTTTTATAGAGCAAAAAATAAAAACGCAGAGGCGATCAAATGCCACCAAAAAAGGCTCTATTTGTGGGGGAAAAAAGGACATAAATTTCATTTGGGTGCAGCGTTGCATGACCACGCAATTGTCAGTTAAAATAATGCAGCGTTGTATCACAAAAAATGGCCTGGTCAGGAAGGGAGGTAAATCCTTTGGAGGGCAAGTGATTAATAAAGTAGTGAAATATTTAAATAAACATCAGTATAAATAAATTTGTGAAAAAGGGATGACATGCCATTTGTTAAACCACTCTTAGAAACAATAGATAATTTTTTCCTTTATGTTTTCATCTTTTATGCATTTTTGGTTGTGGTTTATAGCACATTTTGTTATGGAACAAAATGATCTTATTAAGTAAGCCTCTTGCGGTTTGTTGCAGGTCAACAAGACAACAGGAATGATTTGAGTCATCCCATTCACGCTGATAACTGCCTGCTTGATCCAGAAGCCAATGAATGTTGGAAGGAATCTCCGGCCTACACATACAGAGATTACAGGTGCACATATCTCTATTCTTCAAGCATGCCACCTTTAAAACACTATCATTGGGTTGTAAAGTAGTACATTACGTGATCTCTGAGAGTCTGTACTTATCAGTTTTAAATGTATCTACTGCCTGATGATTTTTGATTTTATGGAAGATCTTATTAGACACTGTATGAAATCTTCATATTAAAAAAATGATTTGTAGGAATATTGCAGTGCAAAAATATATTAATATGTCTAAGACTAGGGTCACACTGTTGTGCGCATTCCTGACACATTGTTAAGCACCATGTGATTCTGTGGGTTTTTTTTCAGTTTTTTTCATGCAATTTCAAAAAGGGTCCAGGACTTCTTTATATTTCTGCGGGTAGGGCAGCCCATTGAAATAAATGGATTTACAGAACATAGGTCGCACATGTCTGATCACAGTCTAAATGACTTTTTGTAGATTTTATCTCAGTTTGCAAAGGTTGGAGTGCAGCTATGATCCTTTGCTGATTAAAAACAACCTGATATTTGTCTCTCCCTTCTGTTTTAAGAGGCGTCATTAGGATTGTGCCTAACTCCACTATTGCTCACCGTGATTGAAACATGAAGCACATCAAGAGTAGTTGCTTAGTTCTATCTACCTGCTGTTGAGAGGGAGAAGTGGTCAAAACACAAGACCTATTGTTTACATTCCTCCACATATGTATGGCTGTTATAAACATTTGTACCCACTTTGTTACATAGTAAGGTGGCATAAAGTTGAAAAAAAAGGACTGAGGTATATTATTAAACAGTTATGTTATACAGTTTCACGAAAAGGCCAAACCAAAACCAAATTTCACCACACAGGAAGACAAATATTTCCTTCTTCCTCTACTCCAAAAGGCAACCAGGCACAATAATTTCCCTGGAGCAGAGTATCACTCTTTTAGGTTTTATTGCACATAACTTTTGATAGTACAGTGAAGGAAATAAGTATTTGATCCTCTGCTGATTTTGAATGTTTTCCCACTCACAAAGAAATGATCAGTCAAATTAACAAATTATGCACTGATTTGCATGTTCATGAGGGAAATAAGTATTTGATCCCCTATCATTCAGCAGGATTTCTGGCTACCAGGTGTCTTTCATACAGGTAACAAGCTGAGAATAGCAGTCTCTTAAAGGGAGTGCTGCTAATCTAATTTTGTTACCTGTAAAAAAGACACCTGTCAAACTCTCCACCATGGAAAGACCAAAGAGCTGTCCAAGGGACAAGATTTTAGACCTACACAAGGCTGGACTGGGCTACAAAACTATCGCCAAGCAGCTTGGTGAGAAGGTGACAACAGTTGGTGCAATCATTCGCAAATGGAAGAAACACAAAACAACTGTCACTCTCCCTAGATCTGGTGCACCATGCAAGATCTCACCTCATGGAATGTCAATGATCATGAGAACTACACGTGAGGATTTTGTCAATGATTTCCAGGCAGCTGGGACCACAGTCACCGAAAAAACAATTGGTAACACCCAGGGGCGGACTGACAACTCATGGGGCCCCTGTGTGTGTGTAGGGGATCATGGGGCCCCTGTGTCCTTGCCCAAACTCAAAAAAGCCTATGAAAAAGGTACCAGGGGCATCTCATGGGGCCCCCTACTGACCCCGGGCCCTCGGGCAGTGCCCAAGTTTCCAAATGGTCAGTCCGCCCCTGGTAACACCACGCCGACAAAGATTGAAATCCTGCAGTGCCCACAAGGTCCCTCTGCTCAAGAAAGCACATGTCCAGGCCCAGGTCTGAAGTTTGCCACTGAACATCTGAATGATGCAGAGGAGGACTGGTTGAAAGTGTTGTGGTCAGATGAGACCAAAATCGAGCTCTTTGGCATCAACGCAACTCGCCGTGTTTGGAGGAGGAGGAATGCTGCCTATGACCCCAAGAACACCATCCCAACTGTTAAACATGGTGGTGGAAACATTCTGCTTTGGGGGTGTTATTCTGCTAAGGGGACAGGACAACTGCACCGCATCAAAGGGACGATGGACGGGGCAATGTACCATCAAATTTGCTAAGGGGACAGGACAACTGCACCGCATCAAAGGGACGATGGACGGGGCAATGTACCATCAAATCTTGAGTAAGAACCTTCTTCCCACAGCCAGGGCATTGAAGATGGGTCGTGGATGGGTGTTCCAGCATTACAATGACCCAAAACACATAGCCAAGGCAACAAAGGAGTGGCTCAAGAAGAAGCACATTAAGGTCCTGGAGTGGCCTAGCCAGTCTCCAGACCTTAATCCGATTGAAAATCTGTGGAGGGAGCTGAAAGTTTGAGTCGGCCACCAAACCTTAGTGACTTGGGGAGGATCTGCCAAGAAGAGAAGTGGGCCAAAATCCCTCCTGAGATGTGTGCAAACCTTGTGGCCAACTACAGGAAATGTCTGACCTCTGTGATTGCCAACAAGGGATTTGCCACCAAGTACTAAGTCATGTTTTGTGAAGGGGATCAAATACTTATTTCCCTCATGAACATGCAAATCAGTGCATCATTTTTTAGACATGCATTTCTTTTGAATTGTTTGTTGCTATTCTGTCTCTCAGTGATACAATACACCTATCATTCGATTTTTAAACGTTCAAAATCAGCAGGGGATCAAATACTTATTTCCTTCACTGTATATGCAAGTGAAGAAACCTGTCTTTTTAGTAAATATAACTTTGAATATTAGATGAATTTTAGATGGAAAAAATGCATCTAGTCCTTCTTTAAATTCCATTATAGATTTGCCATTTTTAAAAAAGTGCAATACTGAAAAAAAACCCCAAAAAGGCAGAAAGGGAAAGAGAACAATATAAGCTGAGCAGACACAGAGCGGCTTAAAAGGATGGTATAGAAGTCCAGTGTATACAATGGAGACAGATCAGTGCAATAGGGATCATAGAATCTTAGAAAGGTATTGAAGGCAGCTGTAGAAAGAGACATTAATGAAAGCAATAATGGAAAACATTAATGGAAGTTTAAAGCAATATTAAACCTAAAAGCAGACATTTATTATATTGCAGCTAACTAATTCTTAGTTGTGGTGGCTGTATTAGTTTCCTTTTTTAGATGTTTTTCAAAAGAACAAGCCCCCTAGCTCATACTGTATATCAGTTACAGGGATGAGGCAAACCATTTACCACTGACAGGGTGCCTAAAATGATCAGCCTTTATACATTTGTGTGAAAACTTTATCCCAAAAGGAAAACAACTGTTGCTTTAACTAACTATAAAGTGTTAGCTGGAGTGTGGCTTCAATTAGTATATCTAAATCTGCTAGTACCTCTAACGCTCCCCTCTACCCAGACCGTCAATGATGCTACCCTAAGGTGCCTAATGTGCTCCATCATCCAGAGTGGGGGCACTCTAATGCAGAGGTGCAATACTGGCCATATCACCAGTTGAATACATAGAGAAAAATGGCTAAAAAAAAGAGAACTTATGCAGTCGTCACCATCTAATGATTGGTAAGCTGCAATATATTACATTTTTGGTTTTGGGATTAATACAACTTTAAGGTTTGGTTAATAGTGGAAAATACTGCTGCTCTGTCTATCTCTAATACGAACGCATTTTTTATTGACAAAAATATATGTACGTGTGATATACACCTGTGTTTACTGTATAATGTTAATCTGAGTGTTCCCAAAAATGTGTTTGCAAGACCTTATAAAAAAATTAAACAAATTTGTTTTTGTTTTTTTTTGCAGTGCACTGTTGTATCTTAATGGGGATTTTGATGGCGGGGAATTTGTGTTCACTGAAATGGATGCAAAAACTGTCACGGTAAATCTTCTAGATATCTGATCTTCCACTAAGTGTGGAAATAAATAGTGTGGAAGTAATGCTGTGCTGGCTTTATAGATCATTACTGAACATTGCTCTGTAGTCACAGGTCTCAATAGCAATTAACACGGAGACAGAATACCAATATCCTAAAGAATTCAAAGAAATATGACATTTTTTCAGTTCATCGTTTTGAAGAATTTGCAATTCAATATTAAACTGTAATTGCTCATGGATTAAGAAAGCATTCAGTATTCTAAGGTGTTATGTTAAAGATTAGTGGTAGCAAAGGGTTAAATGAGACACTGTCTCCAGACCATTCATTTCAATAAAAATCTTCTCATGAGGTTTAATATACATTATATGTGTTAGTTACCTGTAGAAGCCTCCCTTGTATAGACATCCAAAAAGCCTGAGACTGCTGCTGGGCGCTGACACCTTGTGTGTGTCATGTCAGCAGTACCTGCAAACTCAGAGCTGTCAATCAAGTGACACTCTGTATTACTTCCCTATGCTCCTCTCCCAGCAGCTACATCAAAGTTCTCGGAGAAGTTCGTTTCTAGCAAGTTCAAAGGCACATTGCAAGTGAATAAAATTTTATATATATATATATACACACACAGACAAACAACCTAAGGCCAAAATTATACATTTGATTTTTCTGTACATTAAATTGACTTTTTTCAGGTTGTGGTTGGGTCTCTGAAATCATTACATTTAAGGTTAGGTGCATTTAAATGCTGGGAGTAGTTGAAAGCCAAGGGCAAAGTTAATTTCATAGTCAAGTTACAGGTTAAAGCAGATATAAATCCCAGCTGGATGATTCAGTTTGCTAAAGCACTATATATTATAAACTAATTTCTGTTGCTGATCTCCTCCAGCCTTTTTAAGCCACCTCCCATCCACATTCAAATCCGAATTTGGCTACACATCATTGATCTGGACTTGTTTACTGATGGCGACAATAGTGGGCCATACCTGAACAGTGTGTGCTATATGTAGTCTTAATAAAAGGACACATGTAACAAGGTGACAGTTGCCACACCATAACAGGAAGTGCCTGGACAAAGACCATCATGGCAGGATCACCAAGTATTATTTTTAAGAAAGCTGCATAATTAAAAAGACTGAAGCTACCTTAAATAACATTAAAGGATAAGTTCACCTTTGGGAACATGTTACATGTTCCATCTGTTTTTAGGATGGAATATGTAGCATGTTCCCAATGTTGCAGCCACGCCTGCCACCCCACCTCCCTCTGACAGTCAGCATTAGGAAACTTCTCCTTGTATTATCTGTCAGATTTGAAATTAGTGTGGCCGTGCGGGGCTCCGCCCACATGGCCGCGTCATTAAGCCCTCATACACACTTAACGTTTTTAAAGCTGCTGTTTTTGGCTTTTGACATTTTTTCTACAGCCAGTAAACCCCCCAGCATGTTATCCTGCACACACAGACTAATCAACGTTTTGACAGGGACATTTTTTGGCTGGAAAAAAAACCCCAGGACTAGCAGGACTGAAAAATATGGTAAAACGCCGCAGACCAGCATTTTTGGGCTTTTTTTACCAAAAAATGCTAAATAAAAAAAAAGAAAACGTGGAAAAATGCCGCTAATCGTGGCAAAGCGCCACTAAACGCTAATGCAAAAATGCTAAAAAAAGGCTGAAAAATTCCCGTTTTTAACGTGACTTTACACAGCTAACGTTACCAGCGTTATCAAAACGCCCAGCTTGCATGGAGCCTAATACATGGACTTCTGTGAATGAATGTACTGCAAGTCCTGGCAGCCTTAGAGGCTGTAGGCTTCCAGTTTTCAATGAACTGCCACAGCACTGTGGAGCTCCGTAGTAGTTCATTGAAGCTTCCTCTCTGAATATCTGCTTGGCTGTACATCCCGTATGGCAAGCAGATATTCTGACAGGTCTGCAGGAGACCTGCATGGCATCAGTGATCTACTGATCCATGGTACAATGCTTTACAGGCTGCTTTGGACAAAAATAATA
Source organism: Staurois parvus (assembly GCF_062004578.1). Taxonomy (NCBI): domain Eukaryota; kingdom Metazoa; phylum Chordata; class Amphibia; order Anura; family Ranidae; genus Staurois; species Staurois parvus. The sequence continues at coordinate 9,042,756 of NW_028318031.1, read as the reverse complement.
AATGCACATTTTTTTTACCTGCAACAAAATGTGCATTTATTATTTTTGTCCACAGGGTGAACTTATCCTTTAATATGAAATTTTAGTGGCTGGGTTTGCATCTATCTATCTAGACATGAGGTAGAGTAAGATTAAGTGCTAGGGAGCAGATAACAAGGTTAGGTTAGCTAATATTTATGGGTAATAGCCCCATTGAAAGCAACAGAAGGCTGACAGCTCCCACAGCTAATCAAGGCCACTAACAAGTAATCACTCATGCAATGATTACCAGGGAATGATGGGCCCTGAAAGCAGACTGTCTGCACCCAGGGCTGATCAATCATGGATCATCACTCTAAAGCTGGCCATACACATGCAGATTTTCATTCGAGAATTTTTGTTTCAAGAATATTCGTTTGATTTTCTAAATCGTTAGTGGTGTCAAATCGATGTTTGTTTTTGACCGCAGTGACGGTAAAATTTGAAGGGGCAGGAAGGAAAACTTTCCTCAATCAAAGAATTTTTGCCCAGTGTATGTGATTATCGTTCAGAAATTACATTCATTTTAAAGTCGAATGTTAAAAGCAAAAGACAATTTTCGGACGACATTCGTCCATTCCCCGAATGTTCAAAGAATTTTCATATGAATATTCTCGTCCAAAAATCCACACGTGTATGGCCAGCTTAAGGCTGCATTCACACTTGAATGTTTTGTAGCTTGAAGCTCCAAAAACGCTCAAAGGTCAAAAAAATCAGTTGTTCTCTATGGTGCCTGTTCGCGCAATCAGGTGTGAACAGGCACCATAGAGAACAATTGATTTTTTTAAGTTTGAGCTTTTTTGGAGTTTCAAGCTTCAAGCTACAAAACACTCAAGTGTGAATGCAGCCTTAAGTCTCCATAGGAAAGCAGTAAGTCACCATAGGCAGGTCCACTTATAACACATGGCAGCCATTACTGAAACCCACATTTAACATGGAAGAAAATCTGTAAATAATTTGTGAAGGGTGGATGTGTCAGTGAATGATTATGGAAAGTGTGGTGAATGCATAAAGCAAATAATTCACTGGCCAATGCATGCTGACTCTTGGGTCAATATGACATTCCATGATTTAAACAGAAAACAGTCTCTGGTGTGGTCATTGTTTCAATAAATTTCAGAAACTAATTATAAGTATTTAATATATTCCCCAAAACATTAGTCAACCAAAAAATGTATGATTGGAATATAATTCTCTGTCTCCCCCTAGTGGACAACGAAGCTATTAGTCAAGTGACAGAATTCAGCAGCAAGACAGCCTCTAAACTCAGCACTTATAATTAAATCTGTGTACTGTGAATAAATAATTTATTATAACTGTGTATGTTTCTGTACACAGATGATAAATACCAGTATGTCTGCCTAAGAAAATATATACCCAAAGTCACATAAAGGTTGGTTGGTCGCACTTCGCAACATCGCTGCATCAAATAACCTTTGAAGAAGTTTTATTTGGCATTGAAGCATATCATGCGTCTATAAAAACAACAGCTGTAAATCCTGAGACTCATGCCTTGGGAATATAACTCTTAGTTAGGCCGCACATCAAGATTTCTCAGTACAGTGATGTGTTTAAGGGTCTGTTTTCAAAGAATGGTAAACCATTAGTATTGGCATCCAGTGCCACAAATTCTGTCTGGTTTGGCTCTGCTTCCAAAGTTTAAACGTGGGACATTATGATGTTGAAATAAAGTATAAAAGTCGTAAACAGTACACAGATTAGTACAAGTGATCAGTCTATTTGCCTTTAGTAAATCAACCCCAATGCCTTGGCAAAAAAGAAAGAACAAGAGCAAAGAAAAAAGGCTCTTTTTATTTTTAATATAAATCCAGAAATTGACATCTATAGGGGAGAATTACTAAAACTGATGCACACCGAATCTGGTGCAGCTCTGCTTAGAAACCAATCAGCTACTAGGTTTTATTGTCAAAGCTTTATTGAACAAGGTGAAGTTAGAAGATGATTGGCTACTAGCAGAGCTGCCCCAGATTCTGAGTGTTCCTGTTTTACTTAATCTCCCTCTATATCTTAGGGTTGCCACCTCATCCCTTTACACCCAAACACATATTAATTACACAGGTTCTGTGGCTGATTAAGGTGGTAATTAAAATCACTTAAGGTGGGAATACATGATTAGAAAATCGACCGATCGGTCATCCGAAGACCAAGAGGCGTTCGTTCATTGGTCGGTATTTTGGCCCACATTAACCAATCTAAAAAAAATAGTTCGTTGGGCAATACGTAGTGTTGACATCTTCCGTACAAGTGATGCAGTGTGCTGTGACCTTGTAGCCACTCCCTTGCAGCCAGAACAAGCAATATACACAACAATTAACAGCTATGAGTGTAATATAGTTTATTACATTATCTATATGCATAAATATTGATACATAAAAATATAATATGCAGAATTCTGGTTTCATTATCTCATTAGGCCAATCTACTTTTAACATTTGGATTTTTCGTTCGTGTTTATGAAGATTCCTTGGACATAAACATCCGAGTCATCTTCTGTTTCTGCTCATGCGAGATAGCGCTTGATATATTTATTTCATACGACCGTCATACCACCAAATAGAAAATTGGTCGTTCGTATGCGAAACGACAATTTTTCACTGTTGTCCAACTGGATTTTTTCTTTCACAATATCGTTATCGGTTAAAACATCCTGCTCATCAACGAGGAGAAAATAGTTTGATCAGTGGTTCCGCAAAATTGTTCCTACGATTTTCTTATCGTGTGTACGGGGCATTAGTGCCTTATCTGCATTAAATCAGCCTCAGTAATTAATATGTTCAGTTTTAAAGGGATGAGGTAGTAACCGTACTATATGTTCATATTACTTGGAAAGGACTTCACACAAAATAATACCCCCACTAATTAGACCCTTAAAGTAACAGACAGGGGGCTTGTCCCCCGAGGGACAAGCCCCCCTGTCTGTTACTTTAAGGGTCTAATTAGTGGGGGTAATATTTTGTAAGGTCCATACCTTACAAAGATTGACAGGACTCTTGTCCCAGTTTTTTGCTGCTGTTGGGAGAATCAGAGAAGCAGCCAATGTGTAGAATGCAACCAGCAGAACAAAAACATGAATTTTATGGGAGATAGTCTTTTTTATAGTTCCAGCATCGGAATAACTTCATATTACTGACACTTTATACTGTATATGTGCAATAATGTGGAAGAACTGTAACCCCCTCTTTTTTTGCCAGGCTTCCATAAAACCTAAATGTGGCCGATTGGTTGGGTTCTCTTCAGGAGGAGAGAATCCTCATGGAGTTAAAGCTGTAACCAAAGGACAAAGATGTGCTGTAGCACTGTGGTTTACACTGGATCCCATGTACAGAGAAGTGGTAGGTCTCATGCAACCAAATCAAACGTACTTTTGTTGTTATAATAACATTTTTTGTATTCTAAAGCACTGGTGTAGATAAGAATACTAGAGTATCAGCTTGACCTTGGCTGCATTCACACTTGAGTGTTTTGTAGCCCGAAGCTCCGAAAACGCTTAAACTTAAAAAATCAATTGTTCTCTATGGTGCCTGTTCCCGTGATCAGGTGTGAACAGGCACCACAAGAACAATTTGATTTTTTTTAAGTTTGAGCTTTTTTGGGGCTTCGAGCTACAAAAAGTTCAAGTATGAATGCAGCCTTTGGGGTTTGATCATTATAGACAAACTCAGGGGCATCACCAATAGGAAGATGTATTGTAGTGATTTGGAAATTGTGCTACTGTAATTAACAGCCAAATACAGTATTTGGTTAGTCCAAGCAAATGCTTATGTCATATATAGCTGGCCTTTGATTAGTTTCTTCCCTTTTAGTGTCAATGGGGTGTGCCTTAGTAATAGCAGCATCTCCTATTAGGCTGATAAGCTGCATTTTCTGATGTACTGTCAGTATTTCAGTCAATATATTTTTTACTTTACATTCTTTATATAATGTATCTAATAATCAAAGCATGGTCCCTTTAGTCTGATTGATTACTGTGGAGCACCATCATTTTTATTTTAGATGTTTTGATAAATAATGTTATAGGTTCCTGTATGACAGTCTACGCAAGTGCCAAATCCAGTTACTATGTGATGCACAAGTCTCATAAAGTAGACAAAAGTTTCTTTACCTTCTCTGATTGATCCAAGTCCTCTTTCATTTGTGTCTCACATGACCCCCTTATCAGAAATTACAGCTCGCAATGGGAGGGTTCCAGCAACAGAGGCAGTGCTGTCAATCCAGAAAGCAGTGGGTAGAACTAGGTTTGGCCTGGTTGGGATTCACAAGTTACAGGTTTATGAATCAGCAGTGGCAATGTGTAAGCAGGTACAGCCTTGTAGGCAACTCTGCTTTCAATTCAGGAGCAGTACCATATTGTTGCCACACCATCACAGGAAGCTATATTAGGTGGACTTAAAAAGAGAAGTATGGGGTTTGAATGTTTCCCCCCGAATATACTTACCTAGGTGGATGCAACAGTCCAATGTGTGAGCGATCACATGGCCGCTCATCGCCGAGTTCTCACAGCCGCTCAGCCACTGTCAGTCACCTCTGTCTGCTCTGTCCCTCCCCCCAATTCTCACTGGAGCGCTGGACTGTGGAGGGGGAGGGAGCACCTGGCTCAGGCTCTTAGCAGATTGCTGAGAAGCTGAGCCAGGTGCCACTCCAGACTCTTTGAAGTCAGGATTTTTCCCCAGCTTTTACTGGCTGAGTGATGTCATTTGACAGTAGGCTTCAGCCCGCTGTCAGTTGAGAATGGGTCACAGGAGTGCAGAAGGAACAGGAGAAGTACAGCCAACTGGCAGGATCAATAGGTATTAGTGGGACTATACAGGGGGACTAACAGAAAACTAAGTGCAGATGTACTAATAATTAAGTGATGTGGCACATATCTTTTTTATTGGAGGCCATAGCTCTACATTAAAGTGGTTGTAAAAGCTCAAGGTTTTTTACTCTCGTGCATTCAATGCATGAAGGTAAAAATCCTTCAGTGTACAGCAACCCCTCAGTCCCTTCTTATTCTAACCCAAGCCAGATCTCGATCCAGCAATGTGCATGAGAGCTGTGGCTCTCCTGGGTCTCTCCCTCCTCATTGACTGAGACACTTGGCTCCCACTGCTATCCATCATAGCCAGTGAGGAGGGGAGGTGGAGGTGGGGCCTAGCTGCGCTTTGTGTGTCTTAGGGCCAGTTCACACCAGAAAAATGCATTCCGGATACATTTTTGCTCACAGTTCACACCACACTCTGTGCCGGTCCAGTTTTGATGCAGTTTGCTATGTTCCAGTACAGTTCTCTGCAGAGAAAATGCAGCATGTTCTCTTTTTTTCATTGGAAACTGGAACTGACTGCACTAGTGTGAACCAGGGCCATTGGAATACATGGAAAACACTGTGCATACATTTTTCATGCAGAAAAAAACGCACTGGACTGCATCTGGTGTGAACTAGCCCTTATAGACATACAGATGCGGCTCAGCATTGAGCACACATAAGTGCCCCCAGAGCAAGCAGCTTGCTATGTGGGGCATTCAGCAGGGGAAAAAAAGCCAGTGCCGGTGTGGGGACCCAAGAAGAGGAGGATCAGGGCTGCTCTGTGCAAAACCATTACAGTATAACATGTTTGTTATTTAAAAAAAAAAAAGCTGAACCTTTAGTATCACTTTAGGTCTACATCATCACCTGTATTTTTATCGAGTCTAGCTATTGTAGTGTTCCATACGAACAATGTCATTTACACCAGTAATTCTCTGTTCTTTCAGGAGAGGCTGCAAGCAGATGAGGTCATACGGGCGCTAGATCAAGATGACTATACAAGAGGAAGAAGTGAGGAGCTGAATATCAATCCTAAGGATGAGCTATAACAAAGAATATTTAAATTAAAATATTTATTAATTATTAATATTCTTATTAGAACGATTTTATTTTTGTACAAAGCAAAAAATGTAATTTATATAATGGAGATGAATGAACTCCAACAAAGCTACTTCCCCTGAAACATTTTTTTAACTGTATTGTGTTCTGGAATTTACTACTGAGCATTGTACTGTATTGCTGTTGATCGAGTTTTTGTTAGTTGCCAGTATTACCCATCTGCTATATGTTAATGCTTACTCCATAAGAAGTTCCATTGTTCTCTTCACACATATATAGTGCTACTGGAGGTACACGTGCAAGGAGCTAACCTGTCTAGGTTGTTCTCATACTCGTCAGAAGAATGAATTCTTTACTGTAAATGAGTCTGTCAGTATGTTTCAGCTGCTCGTTTATTTATTTACATATATGTATCATTTTCATTCAAGATTATATTTATTTTTTACAATAAGAAAAACATGTTATAATTCACCTGTAAAAGAAATAAAAAAATAAATCAGGCAAATGAAACAGCCTTGTATCTTGAGTGTTTTCATCTAATAAAATGTTTCCAACTTGTCTCTTTGCTGACAAATGCAGTCAATTACTACACACTTCTTAAAACAAAACTCATTTTTGTTGAGGAAAAACATTGTCCAGGTTATGTATACAGTATACATGTCAAAGAATCTAGCAAACTGATATGAGCTGCTCTGTAGTTGGAGTTGTCGCCCCTTCACCTTCCAGGGTGCTGGCTGGGGAATATGCCTGCTCCAGTCACTTGTTCAATTCCAATGTCCTAATGAGAGAGAACCTGCTGTGGAGTTATGCCAGGTTCACACTAGTACAGCCTACGTTTGCGTTGACACGGCATCCTATTGATTTGAATGGGCTGCGTTGCCCCCATTTCACGCAAGGAGAAGGTGCATGTGTATGGTTGCCACCTCATCCCTTTAGAACTGAACCCATTAAGGTGGTAATCAAACTCACATAGTGCCTTATCTGCATTAAATTAGCCTCGACCCTGTGTAATTAACCACTTTACAACCACGCTATAGCCAAATGATGGCTACAGCGCGGTTGTCCAGTTCTGGGAGGATGTCATATGATGCCCTCCCAGAACATGCCCCTCATGCGCCCCCCTCAGCGGCATGCACCCAGGACTGTCAGTGATGGCCTGTGTCCTATGGACACAGATGATCATGTGACTAAGTAAAAGGCCAATCACAGGGGCCTTTTACCACGTGATCAACTGTGTCCAATGACACAGCAGATCACAAAGTAAATACAGTTGCCGGTTATTGGCAGAACTTTCCTCATGCTGTCACAAAGCAGATCTGCACTGATCATCAGCCCCCATCAGTGCTCAGCAGTGCCACCTCATCAGTGCAGCCTATCCATGTCACCTCATTAGTGCTACCTATCAGTGCCCATCAGTGCTGCCTCATCAATGGACATCAGTGAAGGAGAGAAATTACATGTTTGCAAAATTTTTATAATAGAAACAAAGACTTTTTTTTTATTTTTTGTTTATAGTGCAAAAAATTAAAATTGCAGTGGCAATTAAATACCACCAAAAGAAAGCTCTATTACCAAAACAGGAGATGAAGAGTTATCTTCCAATGGGAACACCTGTTCCAGCGGCCACTGTTAAATGAAGGACTTCCCCTTATCTGAGGAGATTTCAACTCATTTACCATTGTACTTCCATGGCAGAAAAGGAAAGTGACCTGAATCTAAAAACAAAACAACAATCATCTTGCAGCTTACCAATTCACAGGTAATGTAGATTGCATTAGTTTTCACCTATTATTTTTTATATTTTCACAGACACAGGTGTACTGCAAAAGTGGCAGTTAGAGGGCTGAGACAAACCATTCAAAGAGGAACTAAAGTCACCATATTTACCTTCCCTACATTGGTCTGAAGTCTGTGAGGGGTCCCTTTCCCTGGCTCCTTCTGTGTGCTGATAAAGTACATACAGTATAAAATAATTAATAAACTAAACTTAGCTGCCTGTTTACAGCATCCCCAGGCATGTAAACTGAGCTGCGCATGCACAGCTCAACTTACAACGGCCAGCTCATTTCTTGTGTGAGTGATGTCATCCTGCACTAGCCAATGAAGCAGGCCGAAAACCGGCACACAGGAAAAGATATCGACGCTGGTGAGGGACAAGTAACTTAAAACTGCCTTTAGTTCCACTTTAACCACTTCAATACCGGGCACTTTTACCCCCTTCCTACCCAGGCCAATTTTCATGTATCAGCGCTCTCACACTTTGAATGACAATTGCGCGGTCATGCAACACTGTACCCAAAACTAAACTTTTAGCATTTTGTTCACACAACTAGAGCTTTCTTTTGGTGATATTTAATCACCACTGGGATTTTTATTTTTTTGCTAAATTAACAAGAAAAGTCTGAAAATAAAAAAAAAACATGTTTTTCTTTGTTTCTGTTATAAAAGTTTGCAAATAAATAATTGTTCTTCATAAATTTAGGCCAAGATGTATTCTGCTACATTTCTTTGGTGAAAATACCCCAAATCAGTATTTATTATTTAGTCTGTAGGAAAGTTATAGAGATCACAAACTATGGGATATATCTGAAAATTGATCAATCCTGAAGTACTGACAGCCAATCTAATTTCTTGAGGTCCAAGAATGTCAGAACAGTACAGATATCCTCCAAATGACCCCTTTTTGCAAAGTAGACAGACCAGTGTATTTCATAAGAGGCAAGACGAGTTTTTTGAAGTTGTAATTTTTTGTCATAATTTTTACCATAGTAACATTGTACTACTTTGGGGAAGTGATCAATATTTTTTTTTTACACAATTTGATTGCTTATAGAAAATTATTTCTTTGCTATAAGCAAGCATTTAACTGAAATAAATTGATTCATTCAGGTTTTTTTTGTGATTAGCTGTGATTGGCCACAGCTAATCACATGACACAGATGGGCTGTGATTGGCCCAGCCTGTGCATGTGATCGTTGTGACCATTCACAGCTAGACACACTTGTATATAATGAATGGCATGAAAGGAAGCCATCCATTGTATACAACTGTCATGTGACCTGGTGTGATTGGTCACAGCAGGTCACATGGTATTGGCAACGAGGCCGGTACACAGATCTGTCATCGGCCATGTCTAAGGTACACGGCTGGTGACAGATCTTGCCACAGCACGGCCCTGCGGGCACATCATATGACGTCCTCCTGGAAGGACGAAGTGTTCGCCCGGCAATCATTTGCCAGGCGGCAAGTGATTAACACCGAGAGAGGTGCTTACAGCTTTCAGTTTGTATTCATTTATGTAAGACCTTGTCCACTCCAATGCAGTTTGCTTTTGATCCATTATGCAATGCTTTTTGTATTACATTTTTACACACACGTTTTAGCTGCATTTTTACCGCATTTTTTGCAACTTTTTTTTATTTTTGGTAAAGGGGAAATATTTTTGTTGCTGGGCAGAATAAAAATGCAAAAAAGCAAAATGTGGTAAAAAAAATTACATGCGTTTTAGCAGCATCTCCTTTGAACTCTATTGTAGCAAAAATGCTGCTTTTTGCATTTAAAAAAGTCCCTGACCCTTTTCAAAAATGCAGCAGCTGAAAACCGCATAGATGTGAACATGTCCAGTAGGAAACCATGTTAAATGGACTTTAGTGCATTTCTGCAAAAAAGCAATTAAAAACCGCAAAAACTTTTATCCCAAAAGGAAAAAAACTGTTACTGCAACTGCTTTCATAGTGTTACCTGTAGTTCAGCTCCAATTTATTAATCAAGTCCATCTAAATCTGCTAATCTTTCTAATACTACCCTCTCCCCAGACTGACAATGCTGCTGTCCAATGGCTCCCTGTTGCTCCTCCTTTCAGATTGGAGACACCTTAAGACAGGGGTCCTCAAACTTTTTAAACGGGGCCAGTTCACTGTCCCTCAGACCGTTGGAGGGCCGGACTATAGTTTTAAAAAAAAAAAACTGTGGTCATCTTCTGTACTGTGTCCGCATTTGTTCAAAGACTGCGGACATACAACGGCGGCGGGAATACTGGGCTGGCCGCTCTATAAGACGCACAGACATTTCCCCCCAAGTGTGTCTTATGGAGCGAAATAGTGTCCCATCATTGGTGTCAGTGGGAGGAATAGTGCCCCATCATTGGTGTCAGTGGGAGGAATAGTGCCCCATCATTGGTGTCAGTGGGAGGAATAGTGCCCCATCATTGGTATCAGTGGGAGGAATAGTGCCCCATCATTGGTGTCAGTGGGAAGAATAGTACCCCATCATTGGTGTCAGTGGGAGGAATAGTGCCCCATCATTGGTGTCAGTGGGAGGAATAGTGCCCCATCATTGGTGTCAGTGGGAGGAATAGTGCCCCATCATTGGTGTCAGTGGGAGGAATAGTGCCCCATCATTGGTGTCAGTGGGAGGAATAGTGCCCCATCATTGGTGTCAGTGGGAGGAATAGTGTCCCATCATTGGTGTCAGTGGGAAGAATCGTGCCCCATCATTGGTGTCAGTGGGAGGAATAGTGCCCCATCATTGGTGTCAGTGGGAGGAATAGTGCTCCATCATTGGTGTCAGTGGGAAGAATCGTGCCCCATCATTGGTGTCAGTGGAAGGAATAGTGCTCCATCATTGGTGTCAGTGGGAAGAATCGTGCCCCATCATTGGTGTCAGTGGGAGGAATAGCGCCTCATCATTGGTGTCAGTGTGAGGAATAGCGCCCCATCATTGGTGTCAGTGTGAGGAATAGTGTCCCATCATTGGTGTCAGTGGGAAGAATCGTGCCCCATCATTGGTGTCAGTGGGAAGAATCGTGCCCCATCATTGGTGTCAGTGGGAGGAATAGCGCCTCATCATTGGTGTCAGTGTGAGGAATAGCGCCCCATCATTGGTGTCAGTGTGAGGAATAGTGTCCCATCATTGGTGTCAGTGGGAGGAATAGTGTCCCATCATTGGTGTCAGTGGGAGGAATAGTATGTCATTGGTGCCAGTGGGGGGGGGAGGAATAGTGCCCCATCGTTGGTGTCAGTGGGGGGGAGGAATAGTGCCCCATCGTTGGTGTCAGTGGGGGGAGGAATAGTGCCCCATCGTTGGTGTCAGTGGGGGGAGGAATTGTGCCCCATCATTGGTGTCAGTGGGAGGAAAAATGCCCCATCATTATTATCAGTGACACCAATGATGGGGCACCATTCCTCCCACTGACAGCAATGACAATTAACTAGCTGACCCCTGTTCCAGCATGGTGCTGCTGCAGCCAGCATACCTGGTTGCAGCAGTACCATCTGCACGGCAAACTTACCGGGCGGTCAGCTGTCCTCCTTCTTTCACTTCGGCCTCTCCTTCCCATGAATTTTGCGGGTTATTGGCCAGTGATTGGCCGCCTGTGTGCCTTTCCTGAGCTACAGTACTGGCGCCCAATCACCGGTGAGGAGGCGGAGCCGAGCGGCAGCTCGGACATCGAGTGAGGGAGCGGCCGGAGTGAAGGAGCTGCGCATCCTGGACTGGATCGTCGTGGGACTGGAGCCAGGTAAGAGACAGCAGCCTCCTGCCCGCCCCTGTACTTGTGTCCCCTGCCAGCGGGCCGGATGAATGTGCTCGGCGGGCCACAGTTTGAGGACCCCTGCCTTAAGATCATCAGGTGAAAATAAAAAAAAAAACCAAATGTGTTACATCTCTAAAATTCGCTCCTTCTTAACCAAAAAAACCACCAAGCTACTCATTCACTCCCTTGTTATTTCTCACCTTGACTATTGCAACTCCCTTCTCATAGGCCTACATCTCCATGGGCTATGCCCTCTTCAGTCTATCATGAATGCTGCTGCCTGGATCATCTACCTTAACAACCGCTCTGAGTCTGCAAACCCCTGTCTGCCAATCCCTGCACTGGCTTCCCATTGCCCAACTAATTAAATTCAAAATACTAACAACAACATACAAAGCCATCCACAATTCTGCCCCAAGCTACATCACTAATCTTGTCTTCAAGTGTCTCCTAAACCGTCCTCTCCGCTCCTCTCATGACCGCCTGCTCTCAAGCTCCCTTGTCTCCTCCTCCCATGCTCATCTCCAGGATTTTGCCAGAGCCTCTTCCATCCTCTGGAACTCTCTTCCTAAATCTGTCACCCCCCACAGTTATAACCTTTTGTACTATTTGCCCCACCTATTAGATTGTAAACTCTTATGAGTAGGGTCCTCTTAATTCCCTTGTTTTGATTTTGTTGTAGCTGTACTGTCTCCCTTTATATTGTAAAGCGATGCGCAAACTGTTGGCTCTATATAAGTCCTGTATAATAATAATATTATTATAATAATAATAACAATAATAAAATGCGCCCACTACATTTAATGATTGCTAAGCTGCAATCCCACATGGAAGAAAAATATATTTTAAAATATATTCTTCCCAAATATATTGACATATACTTGAAATAGTAAAATTTTGCCCTTATTTAATATATATATATATATATATATATTTATATATATATATATATATATATATATATATATTTATATATATATATATATATATACATATACTGTATGTTGAAATGCATGTTTTTATATACTACAAAATATATGAAAAATAATATTTTTAAAATACATTTTTTTTAAATGTATTCTTCAGATTTTTTTTACATAAAAAAGTCATTTTAACCTAAATTTGTAAATTCATTCCAAAAATGTAGATTAAATGTATTTTTAAAGACATACATATATATCTGAAAATGTTTTGTTTTATATTTTTCATATATTTTGTAATATATAAAAAATGCATTTCAACATACAGTGTGTGTGTGTGTATATATATATATATACATTATATATATATATATATATATATATATATATATATATATAATACGGCCAAAATTGTAGTATTTTAAATGTACGTTTCTTCCATGTGGGATATATTTTTTTTCCATGTGGGATATATTACATGTTTGGGTTAGTACCTCCCTAATTATAAATCTAAGCCCAACAGTTTGCTCCATCCATCTTGGGAAGATCATGGTAAGCCCCTCCGTGCAGGAACATTTCCGTGAGAACAGGTACTTCTAGAAAACAGCAGTTGTGACATTGTTTTTAAACAACTATTTCTAAGAGCTGAAATCAATGTAATTTGTTGGGCTTACTTTTTTTTTGTATAAATTGCTGTTGAGCATACTCACCTGCCAACAGAAAAAAAAGCAAGAAAACGCAAGGACATTGGGCTTGCTCACCTTCTCATGACACTGTTCACCTGTGCTCACCTTTGTGGTTTATTATAGGACGAAATTGTATGGAGGTAGTAAACCCATGGAGGGGGAGGAAAGGTTGTCTACAACCTATCATACATTTATCATCATGTACTTATTCATAAAGTGATCGGAAGACAGGAGTTGCTGGTATTATGTGTTTGATACAGGCTCTTGTTTGATTTTGTTATCAAAATATCACTACAAAAAAACAAATCTTATTCCTGTCTAACTTGCTGAGGTGGAAAATGTAGTCACCACACCTTAGGGAAACTAAGTGATATTATTTACCATCTGCCCACCCTGTATGAACCCTGGAACAATAAGATTGCTGACACTGTCATCATAGCTAGAATGTGATTCTCATGCAGTCAGCACTTCTAAAATATACTCTATTTCTGCTGAAAATCTGGAGAATACGCCTATTTCTAGTACTGCACACCTGCTTGGGTTTCGTCTTTTTTCCTTATTGCTGTGAACTTGCTGCTGAAATAGCAATCGGCTCTATCTGATATGTATGTGTGTTCCATATTTGAAATGTTCAAATTCTAATTATAACATTTATATAAATTCTTTACAATAAAGTAAGATACATACACTGATCAGCTGTAACTTTATGACAACCTACCAACTATTAAGTAGGTCCTCACCTACAGCCCTGTCCCGTAGAGGCATGGATCCCACTAGCCCTTTGAAGGAATGCTATGGTACCTGTCAACAAGCTGTCAGTAGCAGATCCTTTAAATCCTGTAAGTTGGGGGGGGGGCTTCCATGGACCTGACTTGTTTTTCCAGCACATCCCACAGATAATCAATTGGACTGAGATCTGGAGAATTTGAAGGCCAAATCAACACCTCAAACTTGATGTTGTGTTCCTCAGACCATTTTGGCAGTGTGGCAGAGCACATTATCCTGATGAAAGAGGCCACTACTATCAGGGAATACTCCATAAAGGGGTGTACCTAGCCAGCAGCAATGATTAGGTAGGTGGTTGGTGTCAAATAACATTCACATGAATGGCAGGACTAGGGTTGCCACCTCATCCCTTTCAACCTGAACACATGATAAGTACACAGGTTCTGGGGCTGATTAAGGTGGTAATTAAACTCACTTAGTGCCTTATCTGCATTAAATCAGCCTCAGAACCTGTGTAATTAATATGTGTTCAGGTTTAAAGAGATGAGGAGGCAATCCTAGGCAGGACCCAAAGTTTCTTAGCAGATCATTGCCCAAAGCATCGCACTGCCTCTGCTGCTTGCCTTCGTCCCATACTATATCCTGGTACAATCTCATTGCCAGGTAAGAAATGCATACACACCCTACCATCCACATGATGTAAAAGAAAATGTGATTCATCAGACCAGGCCTCCTTCTTCCATTGCTCAGTTTTCCAGTTCTGATGCTCACATGCCCATTACAGGTGATTTTGGCTGTACCTACGCAGCCCCCATACACAACATACTACAATGCCCATTTTTCTACTTCTTACACATCAACTTTAGGGACAACATGTTTACTTGCTGCCTTATATATCTCACTGACTTTCAGATGGCATTGTAACAAGATAAGCAATGTGATTATAAACCCTCACCTTGCACAAAAACCCATTCAGTTTAAAATAGAAATGAAAGACAAAACATTTGTGTGTATATATTAAAAAAAAAAAAATTCCCTTTGTTATATGTGATGAAATACCCTCTGTTCTCAGCTTTGTAAAAGCTAGAGGAGGAGAAACAGCAATACACTAATCTTCCAAGCGAAAGGCATGGGGAGGGGGTGTTAGCAGAAGTCTGATCATTGGAGGAGAGCTGGCTGAGTTCTGAGTATAGTAAGAGAACTGACCATGCTGTGCTCTCCTGCTTAGTGTGGTCAGTTTTTTAAAAGGAAAGCAGAGGGACTGGCAGGAACACCAGGGATTTCACACAAAGGAAACATTAGAAATAGAACAGGATGTTTTTACATACAAGTACATAGCACATATCAGGAATATGAAATGTTGGGTTTACATATTCTTTAACCTGTCATATGGGTATGGGTGATCAGTGTAGATGTCTTTATTCCAATTGTGTCAAAGACCATATGGGTGTTGGAAAAAAAGATACAGTGCACATCAGATTTATTGTATTGAACATTAGTTATCTAAACAGAAGAAGTCCAAATGATGTCAGGCTGCATGGAGAATAGAGAAATGCAAGTGAAAAGTGCATTGTAGCTTTATCATTTATTCTTTTTGACTGACAGCAAATAGACATTAGACCTTTAATTACATGGGGGATGAATATTTAGTATAAAATGCTACTGTGAACAACGAATGTCTTCTGACATACCCCTGCTTTTTTGCAAAAAATAGACTAAGGAGACCCATCAAACACGCTTTTGTGCTCATAGTGACTTCTTCAGAATCATTTTTATAGTAGTATGTTTTGCTGTTTACAACCCAGCTCCAGGAAACATAAAAATGACCCCTTGCAGTGGCGCTTTGCCTGCACTGCAAGGGTTAAATGCTTGTTTTGGTCCAGAGGACATAGAAAAGAAGAATTACTCACAAGATCCTCTTCTCTGCTCCTCCCAATGTTTGAAAAGTTTGGGTTATTTAAAACCATGAAAAAAAATGGTCAGCTTGTAGGCAGGTGTAGGTTGACCTCCCTACATAGGTGGTGCTGTTGTTCCACCATGCAGAGAGTATGGAGAACAGGAGGAATGCCCATTCCTCTTAAGGTGTTACTAAACCCAGGACCCTACATTCACAATATCTGGTCTCCCACAGTACACACAACATGGAAATGCAATTATTTTAGTAAATATAAACTGCTAAATACTTTCTCATCAACAGTTAGAGCAGTCTTGTGACTTAAGCAGAGCACTGGTTAAAGCTTATAGGAGGAGTTTTCTCTAGGAGAATGCAGAACCCCTGCCCTCTGTCTGACCAGTGCTGATTGGCCCTGTGCTGATCACATGCACTCTCCCAAGAAAAAAAAATTTCTCTAGCAATACACACCAAATTGAGCATGTGCAGTGTCTCCACACGATATCTCTTATCAGGAGATAAGAGGGGGGCACCGGAAGAAGGGGAGGATCAGAGAATACTAGCTCAAACAGCCACGCAGTGGATTAACCCTTAGGTTCCACAGTGAGTAAAACAAGCATGCTTTACTGCATATACAGACTGAGTTTAATGTTGAGGGTTTAGTAACACTTTAAGCCTCTATACGTGTCATCAAGTGGACTGCTGTCCAATCGGATGCTATCACCTGGGTGACCCCTGTGACCATCTTTAGTGAGGGCAGTGCTTATAAAAAGCAATTTCCCCCTACTGTTGGCACACATTCTGCGTATGGTTAGGTCGGGGGCAGGAACCCACATGACAGTAAGAGTGCGACTAGCATAGGGAGAGGTTCCAGAGGAGGAAGGAACGTATAGGGACTGTCATTAGTGCTTCTAAAGGGGAACCTTTCTGATACCAGTTCTTTTTGCATCTGCCATCCAGCTACCCCCCCTGCATAAAATGCTGCTAGTGTTGGTGCAAGTACCGCATAACATTCTGTGAGTGTTGCTACCACTTATAAGCCACTGTATAGACTCTGTTACTGTTTGTTGGAAAGTTTTGATAATACAAGTTCTGCGATTTCACCCGTTGTGTGTGCTGTTGCCTTCCCTCAGGGGTGCCTACCACCCGGGCCCCTACAGCCTACAAGCTTACCATTACTTAGATTCAGTAGCTGGAATCATTTTCTTTCTTCAGGCTTTTTTCCCCCCTTTTATTCACCTGATAATCCTCCCAGGTAACACATTTCCTAGGGTGACAACGCTTACTCTGCTGACTGTATATATGGAGGCGTAGCACTATTACCCTAGGACAGGAAGTGCGTTGAAGTATTGGATACCTCCCCCTCTCCTTATATATATAACATGGTGGAAGGTTCTCTGTAATCCTCAGAGAGAACTGAGCAGGACTGAAAACAGTTAGTACAGGCAGAAAGCACAGGAGGCTGTGGCCTTATGAATTCCTGTCAATTGACATACATTTGAGGGTGAGAATAGAACTACAGTATCTTGGGTATTAAATCCAAAACCAAAATGTATTATATTGCAGCTTACCAATAATTAGATGCGGTGGTTTATTAGTTTTCTTTTTTTAGGCTTATTTACCTCTGTTTTCACCTAGTGATCTGGCCAGTAAAACATCTCCTGTATTAGAGCACCTACACCAAGGATGCTCAACCTTTTGATGAGTGAGGGCCACCCAAAAGAGAAAGTTCCGCTTGTTTGCATCCTACCCCCCCTCTCCACTGGCTCTCCTTTAGGGGTGAAGGATGAAACAACCAGAGGCTTCCCTAGGGTTGGTGTCACGCGGTGTGGTAACACGTGGTGTCACCCCTCCAGAGAAGAAGGAGCGGTACCGGTGTAGCAGCAAAATGAGCATCCCGACCCGTGAAGGTTGAACCTATAAGGCAGGGGTGTCCAAACGTTTTTCAAAGAGGGCCAGATTGGATGAAGTGAACATGGTGGAGGGCCGAACATTTTTCCAAACATTCTTTGAACCATTACAATTAAATGCAAATAAATTATTTTATGCCAAGTTACCGTATTTTTCGCCGTATAAGACGCACCTGACCATAAGACGCACCTAGGTTTTAGAGGCAGAAAACAGGAAAAAAAAAATTCTGAACTAATGGACTGCAGACACAGTACAGGAGATGACCAGAGACTGCGGACAGCACAGGGATGACCAGAGACTGCGGACAGCACAGGGATGACCAGAGACTGCGGACAGCACAGGGATGACCAGAGACTGCGGACAGCACAGGGATGACCAGAGACTGCGGACAGCACAGGGATGACCACAGACTGCGGACAGCACAGGGATGACCACAGACTGCGGACAGCACAGGGATGACCACAGACTGCGGACAGCACAGGGATGACCACAGACTGCGGACAGCACAGGGATGACCACAGACTGCGGACAGCACAGGGATGACCACAGACTGCGGACAGCACAGGGATGACCAGAGAATGCGGACAGCACAGGGATGACCAGAGACTGCGGACAGCACAGGGATGACCAGAGACTGCGGACAGTACAGATGACTGCTGACCTTTGGGGAGGTGGGGAGCGGGTACCTGAATTTGACAGGTACCCGCTCTTACTTCCGCAGAGTTTTTGTTTGATCTTACCTGTTCCTCGATCCAGCCGCGCGCTGTCTTCCCGGCTTCTGTAATGGCGCTCGGCATGACAGCCGGGTGCCCAGTGCGCATGAGTGAGAAGCACTTGCGCTTTGTGATTGGTCCGACGGCTTCTGGGATCTGTCATGTGTCCCAGGTACCGCCTTACCATTCACAAAAAGCACCGCTTCTTGCGCATGCGCACTTGGCACCCGGCTGTCATGCCCAGCGCCCACACTACAGAAGCCGGGAAGACAGCGCGTCGCTGGATAGAGGAACAGGTAAGGTCCCGCTGCAGAGCTGAGCGGCCAGCCCGGTATTCTGACACGGCCGCGGTGGAAATACCGGACCGGCCGCTCCATATTCGCTCCATAAGACACACTGACACACTGACATGGAGGGCCGTATTAAACCGACCCTCGGGCCGTAAATGGCCCGCGGGCCGGACTTTGGACATGCCTGCTATAAGGGGTTAACTGATCTTGCAACCCATAGTGATTCGTAGGATCAGCTTCAGCAGTTTGCAGCCTGTAAGTGGTTAACTGTGGCAGCACTGTGCTAAAGTCGGAGATCGGCTTCTGCGGCCTGTAACCGGCACATGCGCAGTTGTTTCAGGGGATACATATATTCACGGGTCCGGGATACTCATTTTACAGCTACATCGGGGGCAGCTGTCACTGTGCTGGGAATCTGGGATCACCCCAATAACTGGCCAGGACCTTCACAGAGCCCAAAAGCTCTGCTGGTATCCTGCTCCTGCACCCCCTGTGATGGTGTCCCCCAGTGCGGCCTGCAGCCCCCGCACCACCCTAGGGACACACTGGGAACAGGTACCTGGTTTTCAAAAGCACTCACTCCCACTTCTGGGTCAGATCGCCGCACAGACCTATGGGGAAGTTTGGCCCCTTCTTCCTCCCCTGCAGCCTTCTAGGACATATCACAGGTGCCAGAAGATTGCGGGACCATTCACAAAGGCTCACCCATGCACAGTAGGAAACCGGCTATGAAACTGGAGGGCTTCACTGCTGGTTTCCCTGCCCTGAAATGCAGGTGCCTGCACCCAAAGCTGATTAAAGATTCAGCTCGGGAGAGGACATCGCTGGATCCCTGGACAGGTAAATGTCCTTATATTCAAAGTCAGCATCTACAGTATTTGTAGCTGCTGACTTTTAACTTTTTTGGGGGGAAGACTGGAGTTCCTCTTTAAGTGATTTGGTAACTGGTAAATGGTTCAAATTTTATTTTTCTTTACTTTGAATAGCATAATGAACATTTTCCTCCTACAGCTGCTGAATGCCAGTGAGAGGGAGAGGAGGTTCCTATATATGCTGTCCCCAATGCCCCATCATTGCGACCCCTGATGCTACACCAGTGGTTGGGGGGTGTGTGGTAAAGACAAGTCTCAACTATCGGGTTTTATCTATGTGTGCAAGTTTTTATCCGTGTGTAGAAATTTTAGCACAACATATACATATTTCCAAAATGTGATCCCTATATTGCACCATACTTTCTTATAGATGAACATTCAGAATATAACATCCACATGTATTCATTTGTCCATATTTAGCAAAATATATTCTCATTATGCTTGCAGTCCCAGTGCATATAAGATTTCAAACATCCTTCTAATTCCAAACTTTTTTCAGTCATCACCGGTGTTTTATAATATATACTTCATCCAAAGTGCATGTCCCGCCACTACAAAGCTTATGCTCTCACCATAGCCCTAACATATACAGTATGAGGTCATGCACGCCTTTCCCTTTAACTGGGGTTCTTGTAAGCCACAGCACCAATCACTATTCTGGCTTCCAGGTGCTTTACAATCCAGATCCATCCTCCGTGACATTTCAGACCAGAGCAGCAAAAATTCAGAAAGAAGAAAAGTATATAGTGTTCTCTGTTTCCACTCTAATATTTTATTAAAAACTTTCAATACTTAAAGCGATTCTAAAGGTTAATTTTTTTTTAAAACAACAACCATGTCTATACTTACCTTCTGTGTGCAGTGGTTTTGCACACAGCAGCCTGGATCCTCCTCTTCTCAGGTCCCCCACAGGCTCTACTGGCTCCTCCTGTCTGTCGGGTGCCCCCACAGCAAGCAACTTGCTATGGGGACACCCTCTGCTCCATGTGTCCATTCACACACAGAGCCATGGCTTGGCCCTGCCCCCTCTCTTTCCTCATTTGTTGACTGGCTGTGATTGACATCAGCGGGAGCCAATGGCTCTCACTTGCTGTCTCAGCCAATGAGGAGGCAGGGATTCGGAACAGCCATGGCTATCATTCACATCGCTGGATTGCGATGAGGCTCAGGTAAGTATTGAGGGTGCTTGGGGAACTGCTGCACACAGAACATGCATGAAGGTAAAAAAAACCTTCAGCCTTCACAACCACTTTAGCTTAAAAAGTGCACTTCACATCAGTGCATTAAGGTCTCAGGCATAAGTACATGAAAACCTCCAATAAAATGGCTGCTCACACACTTCCAGGTAACAGAGTGACATCACCAAGCCTCACCCTACCCTTCCCCCTATAAGGCTGCTTTCACACTTATGCGCTAAGCCCTCATGCACACTTGACGTTTTGATAATACTGGTAAGGTTAGCTGTGTAAAATCACGTTAAAAGCTTGAGTTTTTCAGCTTTTTTGAAGCGTTTTTGCATTAGTATTTAGCGGCGTTTTCCCACGTTTGCGTTTTTAGCGTTTTTGTTGATGTCTGTGATTTGTCACAGTGATCACTTGGCTCAGACAGAGCAAATTACAGCCAATCTGTAATGTGTGATTAGCTGTGGCCAATCACAATCAACCACAAAAGTAAACACTGAATTAATCGATTTCATTCAGTAAAAATGGTTGCTTATAACAATAGTATAGGCAATCATAGTGTGTAAAGAAGGAAAAAAAAAGTCCTGACTGCTTTCCCAGAGTAGTACAATGTTACTGTGGTAACACTGCATTGTTATGGTCACATATGTTAAAAAAAAATTTAATAAAAAAGAAAAAATATTGAATAAAATTTAAAAAATTACTACATTTTTTCTTTATTTTTGCATACCATCACCAGTCAGTGTTCCTGATCACCACCACACCAGTTATACGATTATATATATATGTATATATATATATATATATATATATGAATTATATCATTGTGAAAAATTTTTTCAAAAAATTGTGACAAAAAACTGCAACTTCAAAAAACTCACCATGCTTCTTACTAAATAACTTGGACTGTCTTCTTTCCAGAAAGGGGTCATTTGGGGGATATTTTCATTGTCCTGGCATTTTCGGATCTCAAGTACATCAGAACTGATCTATTTTCATATATATTATTATTATTATACAGAATTTATAAAGTGCCAATAGTTCGCTATATATACAGTATATCATAGTTTGGGAACTCTATGACTATATATATACAGGGCCTTGAAAAGGTATTCCTACCCGTTGAAATTTTCTACATTTTGTCATGTTACAACCAAAAACGTAAATGTATTTTTTGGGGATTTTATGTGATAGACCAACACAATGTGGCACATAATTGTGAAGGGGAAGGAAAATGAATGGTTTTCAACATTTGTTTACAAACAAATATCTGAAAAGTGTGGTGTGCACACCACACTTTATTTGGTGTTTATTATATACACACCAGTATATATGATAAATCTAAGGTATTACTTTTTTTGTCTATTAATGCACTATGGGATTTTGATGCTGTTCTTACAATTGAGCATATTTTTTCACTGGATGATTTACGTTTGAAGTTTACATATATAGGTATTAATTGTCATTTGTGTACTTTAGCGCTGCACTGTTTTGTTGTTTATTTTGTTGTCGTGCTGCTCCAGCTTTTGCGCTAGCAGCTGTCTGGTCTCCAATCGTTCGCTACACCCGTTTTTTATATTATGCATTTTAGTTGGTTGTGGCTGAGTCTATGACATGTCAAGTCATGTGACAGAGGCCATTTTCTAATCCTCCCGTCTTTCTGAGACACATAGCATTGCAGGCTAAGAAGCAGTGTAATGAATAGGACGTTGTTTTGTTTGGAGTCCAAAAGCAAGCAATGTGCAAACTAGAACTGGGAAGCACACCACAGTGCATCATAAATGACGTGAAGTGGGTGGGAAGAACTAACAAAATAGTGCTTCACATCTCCCAAGCAGCAATACCGAGGAGATGAATTACAGTGCTCAAGCGTGGGTTAAAGGATTTATAAATCTGACACTATTTTTTTTAATAGAAATTTAGCAATGTTGTGGCAGTCTGTGTATAGTACGGAATTATAATTCAGTCTCCTTTTAACAGTTTGTAGAAAGGTATCTGAAAGACAGAAGAGCTGTCAGTTCTGCAATACTTTACTTATGTTTTAGTTTTTTTTTTCGTAATCTAGGATAACAAATTATTTTCTCCTAAAATAATTGATCATAGATGTCTAGGGGAAAGGGATTATTTTGGTTTCTTCTGGTGCTGTGATAATGCATTTCGGGTTGACATGCTGCAGTGCACCCCAACACATCTTGCCAATGGATATGCGTTGTAGCACAGCAGTACTACCAGTTGTTGTGGTGCACTGTGTTGCAAAAAATAGTGCATGCGCCATTTTTGCTGTAACTTGGTGCATTAGGCAGCCCTTTGAAATGAACTACATGGAGTAACAAGTGTCAACATACATAAGTCAATTCATCACAACAGTCTGACCCCAAACATGGAGTTTATCAGAGGGTGAACTGTAGATTCAGAGAAACTGCTTTAGCTCCTGGAACCTGTTTTTTATCTAGTTTGAATTTTGCTTCAGGGGATAACCACTCACAAAATTGACATGAAAAGGTAAAAAATCTAACACTTAAGAAACCTCCTAATCAGCAAATAATTTGTATTATAGTTATAAGATAAATCAGGTAAAGCAGGAAAAGTCTGGGTACTTGACATATTAAAAAGGCAATAAAAGCCAGTTTCTAAAATGATGACTGAGCTCATTGTTCACCTAGTATAACACACTCTCAGAGTCTTTCTGTGCTCTCTGTGTAGCTTAAGGTGAGCCTGTTGAAAAAAATGCAGGTTCTGAGGCTTCTTTTTACTCGTAAAGCATACAAATAATTGGAACCCCTGTCCTATGTGCTTGTTTCACATCAGTGACTCAGTAGCTAAGTGGAGCCTAAATATGGCCCACTGGCTGCCATAAACTAGTCTCTGCATTGAGAAGGCCCTTTCTTATTGCAATAGAGGAACAAAAAGACGCAAATACCCCATGACAAAACAGCAGTGGACTCAATTCATGTAATACAAAGTCCTGATAATTGCAGTCCAAAGATAGAAGTCAAAAATTACCATAAACCACAGAAGACACTCAAGTCCACTTCACTGGCTGAAGTGGAGTAGACTAGATTGCCTATCTTCTGTGGCCCATGCTAATTTTTAAGTCCACTGCTGTTTGCCAGTAGGTATTTGTATCTTTTTGTTCCGGCATAGCACTTTAGTTATGGTTTCCTCTGCCTGTAGGCAAGCTGCATTACCTCTCCATTCAGTGTAAGCTTTTCACTGGTATCTTTTAGCCTATGTTCACACTATGAACTGCATGTGAATCGTACAGGAATTGCATTCTTGTGCAATCCACATGCGATTCCGTGCAGTGCAATTTGAGCCCTTTAATTTTGAATGGGCTCAAATTGCACCGCATTGCACCAAATAAGTGTATTTTATTATTATTATTATATAGGATTTACAGTTGGGTTCAAAATAATAGCAGTGTGTTGAAAAAAGTGATTAAAGCTCAAACTCCTTCTAATAGCTTTTATTTCCATACACACAAATGCATTGGGAACACTACACATTCTATTCCAGATCAAAACATGAAGAAAAATATATCAAATTTGTGTTGTTCCTCTAAAAAAATTGAAGAAAAGTGAATATTAGACTGTTCGAAAAAATAGCAGTGTTTGTATTCTTCTTTACAAACTCAAACATTCACTATATAAACTGAAGAATGTTTGAAGATTTTGCTTTCCTTTGGATCACTTAATTAATATTTAGTTGTATAAACACTGTTTCTGAGAACTGCTGTACATCTGTGTTGCATGGAGTCAACCAACTTCTGGCACCTGTGAACAGGTATTCCAGCCCAGGATGATTGGACTACATTCCACAGTTCTTCTCTATTTCTTGGTTTTGCCTCAGAAACTGCATTTGTTATGTCACCCCACAAGTTTTCTATTGGATTAAGATCCGGGGATTGGGCTGGCCACTCCATAACGTCAATCTTGTTGGTCTGGAACCAAGATGTTGCACATTTACTGGTGTGTTTGGGGTCGTTGTCTTGTTGGAACACCCATTTCAAGGACATTTCCTCTTCAGCATAAGGCAGCATGACCTCTTCAAGTATTCTGATGTATTCAAACTGATCCATGATCCCTGGTATGCGATAAATAGGCCCAACACCGTAGTGGCTCTGAGGAAGAGGCAAGTCCTCGAAACGCGTCAGCCTATTGGATGTCTACATTCCCCATTACGGACTGTTACTCAGCGCGGTGTTGACCCAGCTGTTCTTTTATGATGTGCCTTGACTTTATTGTCGTTTGTGAGTACAACACCTATTTTATTTCTTAGTAAATATTTTTTATGGTAATGCACTAGGTCTGTGCGCCCTCTCTTTGTTCTTTCCTCATTTGTCCTTGTTTGACCTGCTAGGTTGGTGGATCTGGAAGAAAGGGGTTTACACTGCTGGTTAGGTTTTCCCACATTTTCAACATTCCCCTGCAGGTCATACCATATATATAGGGCCTCTTCAGTGCCCCAAGAGTGTGTTGGGAAACGCTGGGGGAAGGAGGGGCTTTATTAATTACTTCCACCAACACCAATACCAAGATGGCTTATTTTACTTCTATTGACACCAATTCTGGATGGGGGGGGGGGAGACATTTGCCACTCCCACTGACACCAATGCTGGAGGAGGTTATAAAATTCCACTGACACAGATGATGGGGCATGATTCTGACACAAGCCATATATTTACTCCCAACATTGTGATATTTTATACTACCTATGCCCACCAATGTAAGTGTATTTTTTTCTTCCCATTGACCTCACGTGCTGAAGCATATTTTTTACTCTTGGTTGCCACATTCTGTCCTCCAAGCATCCTGATAACATAATATGCAGTAACACAGTAAATGGCATATACAGTGTACACAATATAGTATACAGTGTATAGTCCATCAAAGCAAACTTAACAAATGTGTCTTTATAACATCCTAATGTAGTATGATATAAAACATATTGCACAATCTGAACTGGAGGCTGATTTTTTTTTCCTCCCACTAATGCCAGAGCAATTTTTCCTCCCACTGACCACTGACACCAGAATGAACCATTTCTCTTCCCACTAACACCAAGCCTTTTTTTTCCCTCACACTGACTAACAACACAGACATTTATCTCCCACTGGCCAATGACAATGGGTGTTTTCCTCCCACTAACCAATGATGCTAGGTATTTTTCTCACACTGACCAATGACACAGGGCATTTTTCTCTCACTGACAAATGACACCAGGATTTTTTGCCCTAATGACCACCAACAGGGGGGAATTTTGTGTTTACTAACTCGCTATGCTACAAAATGACCACCACATGTAATGGAATAGTTTGCCGACATTGTAAAAGCAATAGCTTTCCTCAGCATACAAAGACACAAGCAGTCTATTAACTCTGCCCATTAAGCTTTTCCTTTAACAGGGCTATAGCATACCTGCTTGCTTTGGGGTCCGCTGAAAAGGTTACCACAGCCAGCAGTGGCTCACAATGAACAGCCTACAGTTCTTCCTCACAAGCCTGCCCTGTTCTACATCACACCTCACTGACACCTACCAGCCTCTTCCCGGTCTTTTCAGCTTTCTCTCACAGGTGGGTTAACCCCAATAGGCTCAAGATATCCATAATTAGGGTTGGAGGCTCTTTCCCATCAAAAATCTCTCTGAGCCTCCGAATTCCAAGTCCCATATCAGGACTTACCAACTCTGAGAAAACTGTAAATTAGTTTTCCCACTCTGCCTGATCACCCATGGAACCCCTAACCCTGCATGGATGAGAATCTCTGAGTACTTCACAAGCCTGCCCTGTTCTACCTCCCACCTCACTGACACCTACCAGCAGCTTCCGGGCTTTTTAGCTTTCTCTCACAGGTGGGTTAACCCCAACAGGCTCAAGATATCCGTAATTAGGGTAGGAGGATCTTTCCCATCGAAAATCTCTCTGAGCCTCCGAATTCTAAGTCCCATATCAGGACTTACCAACTCTGAGAAAACTGTAAATTAGTTTTCCCACTCTGCCTGATCATACCAGAACCCCTAACCCTGCGTGGATGAGAATCCCTGAGTACTTCACATGGTTATTTCTTTTTTCCCCCCTTAAAGGAACCACAATCCAAAAAAATGGGGACACATATCTACCTTTCAGGACCCATCCCTGGTGTCCTGTACAGTATATAATGAAATTGTTTTTAGAATTTTTTTTTGTCCTGAGGTTTATGTGTGTCTTTAACAATCTTACTTGTTGCAAAGAAATTGCAACTTGTTTACTATTTGATTTTGGTTTCTTCATTTGTCCTCTCCTCTAACTAGTGCTAGATTGTTAAATCCTAGCTAGACCCTCCTCATTTCTCTCATTTTCTCTCAGCCAGTGTTAGTACCTTGCAGAGACAGACTTGTAGGGGTTTATTTACTAAAGCTGGAGAGTCCAAAATCAGACTCCCTTCTGCATAGAAACCAATCAGCTTCTAACCTCAGCTTGTTCAATGAAGCTTTGGCAATGAAACCCGGAAGCTGATTGGTTTCTATGCAGAAGGGAGTCTGATTTTGGACTCTCCAGCTTTAGTAAATAAACCCCGTACTGTCTGTACAGACTGGGTCTAAGGTAGCAAGTCAAAGCAGCATTTTAAACAGAACAGTATCAATGGGCTGACTTCTTCAAGCTTGAAGGAGATTTTAGTTCATAACATGGAGTGCTTAGTTATGACTCTAGCAGTTTGGAACAGCCTTATGGAAGTTTTGGTGGATTATTACTTGTCTTGAATAAAAGTTAATTCCTAACTATCTAAAAATAGTAGTATTTTGTTTTTTCAGGTTCCCAGGACTTAATGTATGGTGCTGCAATATCACAATTAGTCAGTATGTCTTCAGGCTTTTCTGACTGCATGATACCCAAGTGGAAGGTTAGAATGTATGTAGTTCTTCCATTTGTGAGCAGTACTTGATCTTTTCCACTTTCATATAATTTTTCTGTATTGTTTTTAACTGCATTTGTTTGTTATTGTCTTAGTATACTGACATCTAGTGGTGATTTTGGGCCACTCCAACTTGTTTGCTAATGTGGTTTTGTTATCCTATCTTCCTCTGTCCTCCACTTCTGTTGGGTGGGGGGCTAGTTGGTTTAGTCCTAGCCTAGACCTTACCCACTTCTTTCATGTTTCCTCAGTAAGTGCTAGTTATGCACAGAGGCAGAGCTTTGGAAAGTCTTTGTCTTCTTACACTTCAAAAGGCTGCTAAACATTTGCAGCATGTACTGGAATTAGCTGAAGTAAAATTGTATTGGATTCAACTTCTGTGTCTTATTGAAGAGCTAAGCTGCCTGTGGATGGTGCCAAGTCAGCAGGTTACCATATTGTCCAGACGGACTTTGTCTAAGGAGGTCTGTCAATGCATGAAGCAGCATTTTTATGGTTAGCACTTCCGCCTGGCAGTACTAGGGTTGTTGGTTTGAATCTCATCCATGGCACCACCTGCCTGGAGTTTGCATGTTCTCCCTGTGCCTGCATGGTTTTCCTCCAGGTACTCCGGTTTCCTCCCACACTCCAAAGACATGCTGTTAGGGTGATTGGCTCCTGTCTAAATTGGCCCTAATATGTGTATGTATGAATGTGAGTTAGGGACCTTAGATTGTACACCACTTGAGGGTTAGGGACTGATGTGAATGCACAATATATATATATATATATGTAAATTGATGGCACTGTAATAAATAAATTTGAAACAGAACAGTGCTGTTTTTCAAGTTCAAAGTTTTGTGTTTGTTTAGTCATGCCAAAACATGAATAGCATTTCAGAAGGTGGTGCTATAGCACTGTCAGTCGGTGGGGGAATGCCCATTCTGGACAAAAGTTTTACCGGCCCTACCGTTTACAACATTTTTTTTCTTTGCAATAACTCACTAAAATTACACATAGTTGGTAAAATTTGTAATCTAGGTAGTTAAGTTGTTTCTGCTAAACAAGACAGTGGAACAAGAAATTATACACTATGGCATTATTGTCAATACTACTTTTTAAATAAAAAACACAGGATGCGAACATTATGTCACTTTACACTGGATTCATATGTATGTCAGACGTAACTCCAGTTATGTAAACTCTAGAGTGTTTCCCCTGTGAGGTTCCATGTTAATGCAGATTTTAAATTACCAATTCAAATATCACCAGATGTTACCTCCCCCTTAATTAAATGAAAGCAGCTGTTCAGCACCTGGCTAAAGAATAAGTGAGATCAGATCATTATCCAATGTCACATTTACATTGGCCCTGGTGATATTTGCATGTAGGTAGCAAGCTTTATGGTGTCAGCTGCTCTCTTCTTTCTAATATTAAGCCACTGTAACAAGGTCAAGAACAGGGTGGAGGGAGCTAAAGTCTCACTAAAGCTCTTCTGTTTTCTACCACAATGTTTTCAATGACTGCCAGGAACCACAAATGATTGCTTACTAATCTGTATGAATAACACTACCGAACCTAGCATTTAAGGCATTGTAAATAGAGAAAATGCACCTAAATGTATAGGACAGGATTCATTTCTTAGTATGTCCACTTCAATTCAGTTGATATAAAATTAACAGGATTTTAAAAAAAATGGAAATATATTGGGGCTCCCTGTTTCCTCACTTCTCACAGCCCCAGCATTGGAACTATCTTGTAATGTTGTCTTAGAGTGACAATATTGTATGACAGTGACATTTACCCTTGTCCTGGAGCTTCACTTGCTTCAGAGTCCTGAAGTGCACATTTGCTTTTTAAAGTAGCTGTGGTAAGGCAGGTGTAAGGCTACGTTCACACTAGCGTTGTGTGCAGGTGGCAGAGAGGCATTTGGGAAGCGTTTTTACCGCTTCCCAAACGCCTCTGCCAATTCTGCACATTACAGCACATGGTGCTGTTCTAACAGGAGCATTTGCATCGCGTTGCGTCGTGGCAAAACGGGCGCCTCTGGTCGAGTCAGGAGGCGTTGAAGCCTCCTATTCTAGTCTATGGTGCCGCTCTGCAAATGCCCGGCTGGCATTTGCGGTGCGGTTGCGACGTGGTTGCGGGGCATTTGCGGAGCGTTAACACCATTCAAACTGCATTATAGGCGTTTGTGGGCGTTTTTAACGCTCGGCAAATGCCTAGCAACCTCCGCTAAACCGCGCATGCGGCATTTGTGGAGCATTTGCCGAGCGTTAAAAAACGCTCCGCAAACGCTGGACCAACGTTTGCCAAGCAGTATAGGGGCATTTGGCAAGTGTTGGTAAAACAGCCAAGTGTGAACGAGCCCTAAGAGAGGTATAAGAAACTCATTGATGGTTACAGGAAGTGATTGATGTCAGTTTTTTATCCAAGGGGTGTGCTGCCAAATATTAAATTGAGGGTGCCAATAATTTTGTCCGGTACATTTTTGGGGCTTTGCGTGTGTAGCGTACCCTTGTGAAGACCGCTGTGTTGTGGGTACTCCTAAGCTTCCTTCTGCACAGCCAGGCAACAGGTACTTTTCACACAGACTTGCATCCAAAGACAGTGACCAGTGCATGGACTTGGTTTTGTTGTTTTATTAGGGGAATTCAACTTGGATAGGGAAATAGGGATTATGGGGTGCCCAATTTGACTTGAAACAATGGAAAGGAGACACTTTCCTCCTATATGCAAAGCAGATCGTGGACTGTTCTCTTCCTGAAAGCCGTCAGTCATTGCAGATCGGTAGCAGCTGCCCCTTACGGATGAGAAACTAGCAGCCCCTCAAAAATCACTTTACTTCTCGTAGCTACAGGTGAAACTCAAAAAATTTGAGTATCGTGCAAAAGTTCATTTATTTCAGTAATGCAACTTAAAAGGTGAAACTAATATATGAGATAGACTCATTAAATGCAAAGCAAGATAGTTCAAGCCGTGATTTGTCATAATTGTGATGATTAAGGCTTACAGCTCATGAAAACCCCAAATCCACAATCTCAGAAAATTAGAATATTACATGCAATCAATAAAACAAGGATTGTACATAGAACAATATCGGACCTCTGAAAAGTATAAGCATGCATATGTACTCAGTACTTGGTTTGGGCCCCTTTTGCAGCAATTACTGCCTCAATGCAGCGTGGCATGGAAGCTATCAGTCTGTGGCACTGCTGAGGTGTTATGGAAGACCAGGATGCTTCAATAGCGGCCTTCAGCTCTTCTGCATTGTTCGGTCTCATGTCTCTCATCTTTCTCTTGGCAATGCCCCATAGATTCTCTATGGGGTTCAGGTCAGGCAAGTTTGCTGGCCAATCAAGCACAGTAATCCCACGGTCATTGAACCAGGTTTTGGTGCTTTTGGCAGTGTGGGCAGGTGCCAAGTCCTGCTGGAAAATGAAGTCAGCGTCTCCATAAAGCTCGTCTGTGGAAGGAAGAATGAAGTGCTCCAAAATCTCCTGGTAGACGGCTGCGTTGACCCTGGACTTAATGAAGCAGAGTGGACCAACACCAGCAGATGACATGACTCCGCAAATCAACACAGACTATGAAAACTTCACACTGGACTTCAAGCATCTTGCAGTGTGTGCCTCTCCATTCTTCCTCCATACTCTGGGTCCTTGGTTTCCAAATGAGATGCAAAAGTTGCTCTCATCAGAAAAGAGGACTTTGGACCACTGAGCAACAGACCAGGTCTGTTATTCTTTAGCCAGGTAATACGCTTCTGACGTTGTTTGTTGTTCAGGAGCGACTTGACAAGAGGAATCAACATTTGAAGCCCATGTCCAGGATCCGTTTGTGTGTGGTGGCTCTTGATGCACTGACTCCAGCCTCAGTCCACTCCTTGTAAAAGTCCCCAACACTTTTGAATGGCCTTTTCCTGACAATCCTCTCTAGGCTGCGGTCATCCCTGCTGCTTGTGCACCTTTTTCTTCCACACTTTTCCCTTCCACATAACTTTCTATTAATGTGCTTTGATGCAGCACTTTGGAAACATCCAACTTCTTTTGCAATTACCTTTTGAGGCTTTCCCTCCTTATGGAGGGTGTCAATGATGGTTTTCTGCACAACTGTCAGGTCAGCAGTCTTTCCCATGATTTTGATTCCTACTGAACCAGACTGAGAGACCATTTAAAGGCTCAGGAACCCTTTGCAGGTGTTATGGCTTAATTAGCTGATTAGAGTGGGACACTTTGAGCCTAGAATATTGCACCTTTTCACAATATTCTAATTTTCTGAGATTGTGGATTTGGGGTTTTCATGAGCTGTAAGCCATAATCATCACAATTATGACAAATCACGGCTTGAACTATCGTGCTTTGCATGTAATGAGTCTATCTCATATATTAGTTTCACCTTTTAAGTTGCATTACTGAAATAAATGAACTTTTGCATGATATTCTAATTTTTTGAGTTTCACCTGTACATGTAGCAATGTTTTCTCTTCCCCCTACAGAGCTTCTCCCAACTCCACAGCCTGCAAGCACTACCAGCCCTCCTAGCTTCTTGGAAGATCTCCCGGGACAAGGATAAAGGATTGAGCTCAATGCTGTCCTTAGAAAGCTTGCTGCGTTTGGCAGTCTTTCCCCTTGTAGATATCAAATTGTGCTGCTGTACTCATACTGTCCCAGGCCTTGATCCCATCCATACCTCTCCACACACTGTAACCTCCTGAGCCAGCCTAAACCCAGCCTAGAGGCCGCCTGCCCCCCATAGGCCTAGGGGACCCGTCCTAGACACAGACAGTCTCCTCAGCACTCCATCTTCTAACCGACTCCTCTGTCAGCCTGACTCTCCTATATTTAAACTCTAACACTTCTAGCAGCCTGTGTTTGTAAAAGCAAGGTTTTTGGCTCATCTTCCCCCTTTCCTTATTTCCTATGAGTATAATGTGTACCGTTCGTAGCTGGTACTCTTATCTGTAGCTGCTATCCAACATTGTTCTGTAGAGTTTAGGAAGACTTTTGAGCAGAGGCGGACTGACAACTCATGGGGCCCCCAGGCAATAGGGGATCATGGGGCCCCTGTATCCTTGCCCAAACTCAAAAAAGCCTACTACAATGCTTGCTGATAGCTTCTGGGTTCAATGCAGAACAGCTGCCTTTCATGCTTATGTAGCACCATCCTAGTTAGCTAGGGGGAGCTAGTCAATTATATTTTTAGTTAGAAGGCTGAATAGCAGCC
Source organism: Staurois parvus (assembly GCF_062004578.1). Classification (NCBI taxonomy): domain Eukaryota; kingdom Metazoa; phylum Chordata; class Amphibia; order Anura; family Ranidae; genus Staurois; species Staurois parvus. Next base: position 9,010,054 of record NW_028318031.1, on the reverse strand, counting down.
TGGGTGATAGTCAGAGGGGTCAAATTTGGAACAGGGCTGAGAGTCTCTGCAGATCTCTGATACCTCCCCCCAGGGGCGGACTTACAACTCATGGGGCCCCTGGGCAATAAGGGATCATGGGGCCCCTGTGTCCTTGCCCAAACTCAAAAAAGCCTATGAAAAAGGTACCAGGGGCATCTCATGGGGCCCCCTACTGACCCCGGGCCCTCGGGCAGTGCCCTAGTTTCCAAATGGGCAGTCCACCCCTGCTTTTGAGTGTATAGAAAGTAAAAGAAGAAATGTATGCTTTGTGACGTAATCATTGGTATATACGCTTGTAAGACGTTTTCTATAACTCACTTAGCAGATGAGAGCATGAGCCATCTGTTGAGTCAAAACAGCGCTGTTTTTAATAAATCAGTTGTATTCCTTAAGAGTCCGTGTCCGGAGTTTTCCTCATTTTCTAAAACTTGCTACTACACCACCACTGTACCAGGGCCTCCAACCTGGGATTGGCCTGACTCCCCCCCCATCAATATGCAAATTAGGCCTCCACCTCTTCTTTCTGGAAGGTCCTATGGTCCTCCAGAGTCAGGAGGAGGTGATAGTGCCACAACCTCTTGAGTCATCCAGCTGAGTTGCAATAACCTGACATCAGTCACATGACTCAAACAACTACCATGAGTCACACACAATGATTTTGCTTATAATATACTGGTGCTACACATGGAATGTGTCAGATTTGGCCTTTTGTTTCTCCACTTTTTTGTGTCATAACAATACAAACACAAGAAATAAACACGAGAATGTCTAAACATTTGTAATTGCAACAATTTTCTGGGCAAAATGGTATGTTATCTGATAGAAATGCAGGGGTACCAATATTGTTGGCCATGACTATATGTTGTTCACTTATGCTGGCTGTCCACCTATGTTGCAAAAAACATAATAGCACAAATAAGTTTAGACCTCTCTATTTTTATTTTCCTTTGTATATGATTGCACAATGTATCGTAGAGAGTGTCTAGGAAGATCAGATCAAGGAGGTTTGGGAAAGCATATACTGTAAGACCTTTTCTTGAAGGGAGAGCTTATGCCATTATCTACTGGCTGCTGATGTTAGCTTTGTTTTTCATTTTTAACACCAGATTGTTTTAAATGTGCATCAATGATGAAAAAGACATAACTAGAATACGAAATAACAAATTAATTATAGTGTGTAATAAAATAATAAAGTGAATAACAAAATCAATGAATGTCTCTATGTTGCTTTGGTCTCTTAAATATGCCATTGAAAGTGTTTTGTTATAACAGTTAGTTCTTTAGTGAAATGAGTGCAAAAAATATCTGTTGATCCTGCTATAAATCCAGCAAGCTCACAAGTTCCTGTGCACTGTGCAGTGTTGTCTCCAACAGTGTTATATACTCTGTCCAGGTCATATGGAGATAGGGAGGAGGTTTTCTATTCCCCTAATATACTTTCTGTTCTAGCATGACACTGCTGCTCCTATAGAACAGTAAGTGTGTTTTGACACCCAAGACAAGAAGTGTGTTATTGGCAGGATCACCAGGTGAGAATAAAGGCACAAAAGCCTATAGGACTGTTAAGCTAAAATACATATTACATTTTTTTAATCCTGGGTTTAGCTACACTTTAACTACTTGCTGACCACACTATAGCCAAATGACGGCTACAGCACATTCGTCCAGTTCTGGCAGGGCATCATATGGCATCCTCCCAGAACTGCCCCCCCCCATGACCTCTGTGACCCGTTTCCGGCGCTCTTTGTGATTGCTATGTCCTTCGTACACAGGTGATAACATGTCACAGTTAAGAGCCATTCACAGCGGTCCTTTACCATGTAATCAACTGTGTCCAATCACAGCTGATCACAATGTAAACACATTTGCCGGTTATCGACAGTACTTTCCTCACACTGTCACAACACGAGGAAAGTACTGCTGATAGCCAGCAAATGCGAAAGGAGACATCTACACTGATAATCAGGGCACTGATTACCAATGCTCTGATTATCAGTGCAGTCCAACAGCGCCCATCAGTGCTGCCTAATAAAGCCAATCTAGGCCCATCAGTGCTGTCAGTCAATGCCCATCAGTGCTACCAATCTGTGCCCATCAGTGCTGCCAGTCTGTGCCCATCAGTGCTGCCAGTCAGTGCCCATCAGTGCTGCCAGTCAGTACCCATCAGTGCTGCCAGACAGTGCCACCTATTAGTACCTCCTATTAGTGCCCTTCAGTGCTGCCTATTAGTGCCCTTTAGTGCTGGCTATTAGTGCCCATCATTGCCAGCTATCAGTGCCCATCAGTGCTGCATATCATTGCAGTCACATCAGTGTCTCCTTATCAATGCCCACCAGTGCCACCTCATCAATGCAGCCTCAACAGTGCCTGTCAGTGCCCATCAGTGCAGCCTCATCAAAGCACATCAGTGAATTTCCTGTTTGCAAAATGTTATAATAGAAACTAGAAAAAAGTTTTTTCTTTGTTTAGCAAAAAATAAAACATTAACTAACACCAAGAGAAATTTGTTTGAAAAAAATGATAAGAATTTCATATGGGTACAGTGTTGCATGACCACATAATTGTCATTCAAGGTGTGACAGCGCTGAAAGCTGGCCTGGACACGAAGAGGATAAAAGTGCCCGGTAGGCAAGTGGTTAAGAAATGTGACATTAACTGCAGAATAGTGCCCTGGAGAGTCTGGAGTCCTTTATGATCCTTAGAATACCTCTGCTTTTTATATGAATGATCATGCCTACTCCTAGTTATTCAAGCAGTTGACATACTCTATAAGCTGTTTTACAACATCAGCCCACGGGATTTGTTAGTAAGATTTGCTGAGGGCAGATGCCCTTTTTGACTCATTATTAAATTGGTCTCGGTAAAAGCCGACAAATCTTTTCACGCTATTTGTGCGTGAGATACATTATTAAAATACGCAGACAATTTCCAATTGCTGTAAGCAGCCTGAGGCCAGGGTGGCATTGGAGTATGATGAGGTTCTGACACAATAGGCTGATGTATGCAAAGTTCTAAGCTAATAAGACTGAACCTCACCCACTTCCCACAGTCATATCTACATAATGCCCTGGGTTTATCCAGCTGTCACAAGGGAGGTGCACTTATGGCGATCTGTCACTTTCTTCACACAGCTGGCAGAAATAATATTGATCTTTATCCTGATCTACCACACAATTAGGAATCCACCTATGTAAGAACAAAGCCAAACTGACAAAAGTGAAGAAAGTTTTAAATGACAGAAAACATTCAGCAAGTTATTAATGCTTTCCAGTAAACAAGACAGCTGTGGTAAAATCAGAATGTCCCCTCATTTTACCCTAAATCTTCAGTCACACCAATCCGACTTCAGGTGTGACTTGCAAGACATCTGCAACTTGTAGAACACAGATATCTATGCAAGTCGCAAATGAACATACAAAAAGTAGTGCATGCACTACTTTCAAAATCGGTGCGATTCTGACAAAGTCGGAATTGCATCGATACAACCGCTTTAATTGCAGACAATAGGGTATGATTTATCAAGCGATTTGAAACTATCAAATCGCATGACAATTTGCACCTGTATGAATGGGCAGTATAGGATGAATATGCTTTTAGTTTAGTTAACCTTTGACCCCAGCAACACCCTCAGGTCTTAAACTTACCTGTACACACTGTCATGAGATCTATATTGTGCAATCTGCAGAGAGCCATACAGCCATCACTTGAACTGTTTACCATCCAGACTCTTCCTCCATGCATGCATGAGGCAGTATCCACTCATTCCTATGGAAATACTATTTAAACACTTGCCTACAGGGCACTTTTACCCCCTTCCTGCCCAGGCCAATTTTCAGCTTTCAGCGCTGTCACACTTTGAATGACAATTGCGTGGTCATGCAACACTGTACCCATATGACATTTTGATCATTTTTTTCACACACATAGAGCTTTCTTTTGATGGTATTTAATTGCCACTGGGTGTTTTATTTTGTGCATTATAAACAAAAAATGCAAAAAATGTTAAAGAAAAAAAGTTTTTTTTTGTTTCTATTATAAAATTTTGCAAACAGGTACTTTTTCTCCTTCATTGCATTCAGTGCATTGATGAGGCTGCACTGATAGGCAGCACTGATGGGCACTGATAGGCAGCACTGATGAGGTGGCACAGAAGAGTGGCACTGGTGGGCATTGATGAGGAGGCACTGATGATGCAACACTGATGGGTGACACTGGCGGTACTGACTGGCAACACTGAGTGGCAGCACTGACTGATGGGCGGCACTGCTGGGCACAACTGGTGGGTGGCACTGCTGGGTGGCACTGCTGGGAACTGCTGAGAGGCACTGGTGGATGGCACTGCTGGGCACTGGTGGGTGGCACTGCTGGGCACTGATCATCAGGGCACTGATCATCAGGGCAGATGTCCTCTGTGTCATTTGCCAGTTATCGGCAGTACTTTCCTCATGCTCTGACAGTGTGAGGAAAGTGCCGCCGATAACAGGAAACTGTATTTACATTGTGATCTGCTGTGTCATTCCAAGGTTTCTATTCCAACCTTTTCATCATCCCCAAGGCAAAAGGGGGCATCTGCCCCATATTAGATACAGAGGGTTCACATTACCTTCCTCCAGGTACAAAAATTCCACACAGAATCCAGCAAGTCATTTATTGATTCCCTCCATCTGGAAGACCATCTGGCTCCTGTAGACATCAAGGAAGCCTATTTTCACTTTCTCATCTTCCTGGCACATCATCACTACATGTGTTTTGCTTCGGGCACACACCCTTCCCTTGGCTCTGTCCACTACACCTTGGGTCTTCACCAAGGTACTAAGCCCCCGTTTGTGCTCTGTTATGCTTGTCATAGTGGGAATTCAGAAAGACAATATTGGGAGGGATCAGTCAGCACAGGCTCAATGTCCAACAGACTGTCCAGACCCTACAGAGGTTCGGGTGCATTCTAAATTTGCAAAAGTTGGTGCTGAAGCAATTACATCATCTGGGCCTGGTCCTGATTATGGCTGTGTCCAACGTGCTCCTTCCACAGGTCAAACTTCAGATTCTCTGATCCCATGTTTGGATTCTACAGTCCTGGAGTTAACCAACCAATCAATCCTCTGCTTTTGCATGAGGATTCTGGGTTGAATGGTAGCCTCTTTTGAAGCAATTCCATTTAACCTATGAATAAAGAAACCTTTCTTGTGCTTCACAGAGACAAAGTTGTCTTGAGGCCCAATGCCTCTTTCTTCCCACTATGGTTTCTTTATTTTACCTTAGCCAGGAAATTGTTCTCCCATCTCTATGTCCTCCAAAGGAGTTTTCATTGTCTGGATATACCCACTTTTTGAGTCTATTCCTCAGCTACAGCTCCCTTTAAACAATCTGACTGTCTGGTTGTCATTCCTCGTGGTCCCTGTAAGGAACAGCCTGGTTATCATTTCACTATTGTGAAGTGGATTTGGTAGTTCATCATTAAAACCTATAGACCTAAGGCCATCTCTTCCTGTCAAAGCACACTCTGTCACATCTGTTAGTGCTTCCTGGGCTTTTCAGCATCAGGCATCCGTTTCTCTGTTTTTGTAAGGTTGCCACCTGGTCCTCTGTTCGCACATTCATAAGGTTTTACCAAGTGGACATTCAGGCCATCAGTCATAAGGGTTTTTAGGTGGCTCAGTAGGTTCTGTTGAGCCTTATTTGTTAACTGTGGGTTTTCATGGGCCTGTTAACTTCTCATTTGCCGTGCTGCCCATCCCTCTTTTGAACTGTTTTTGGTGTCCTAATGTATAAATAAGAAAATAGGATTTTTTATTACTTATTGTATTATCCTTTTCTTGGAGTACAAAAAAGGGACACAGGTCCATTCCTTCTGTTCTTCTGATCCACTAAAATTGTCAAATTGAGGCATGATGGGAGCAGAGGGGGTTATACTAAGCTGTCCTACAGCATTGCTTGCCAGTGTTCTATCCTGAAGGCAACAGCAATAATCCAATATACCCAAATTACGTCATCCTGTGTCCCTTAATATCCTTAATGAACCGCCAAGAAAAGGATTTATGGTAAGTTAAAATCCTAGGTTATTATTCTATTTTATGTTTTTGTAATATCTTCTTGCCAAGTTTACTTAGTAAAATACATATGGTGAGACAGTTTATTTTACATCAGCAGATACTGTTGTTCTTGATTGTAAGTTTACCTTGTACCACTAGATGGAGATAGTTAAATGCCAGAAATGCATCCATTACATACAACTTATCCTTCATACAGTACTTTGTTTTAAGAGAGAGTGTATTCTATTAGCATGATTTATCTACGGCATATATTATGTTCAAAATGTACAGTTGCCTGTAAGTGAATAGTAATAGTAACATGGTAAGATTACATATATTTTAATTTGTTCTTGTCGAGGCCTGAAACATTCAATAAGCAACAACAAACTGCAAACTATCTCTGTAGTTTAGAAAAAATCATTTTCATGTCATGCCATGGTCAGTAATTATAGAGAAACTTCACCCTTATAAAAATGACAACAACAGCACCTTTGGAAATGTTTAGAATTGGCAATTGATAAGCAGATACTTAAATTGCAGGCATTTTATTATTTGCAAACCTTACTTTTGTTTTCCTCCTCATTTCTCACAAAGGCCACTTTTACTAGGGGCACCAGAATCCAACTCCCTTTACTGCCTAGAACTCTGCGTCTGCCTCCTAGAACATGTGACTGGAACTTCCCAGAATGCATCTGTGAGACCAGGGTTGTAGCCAGGGGCGGACTGACAACTCATGGGGCCCCCAGGCAATATGGGAACATGGGGCCCATGTCCTCACCCATACTCAGACCACACCCAAAAATGTCTATGAAAAGTACCAGGGGCATCTCATGGGGCCCCCCACTGACCCTGGGCCCTCGGGCAGTGCCCAAGTTCCCAAATGGTCAGTCCGCCCCTGGTTGTAGCACTAGTGACTCAAGAAAGCAGGAATTGGAAAAACAGCAATTGCAAATAAAAGCAAAAAACATTTTTTTTTATGATTTGATATCAGTATGCAGAGATGATGATGATGTGATTTTTAATTAAAAGGGGGCATTCACTTTAAGGCTAGGTTCACACCTATGCAGTTTGCGTTTGATCCGTTTCTGCAGTGCTTTTTGCATTGTGTTTTGCATTTTTGCACATGCATTTATGACGCATTTTTCATGCATTGTTTTTCCAACTTGTCGCTGTGCAGATTAAAATGCAAAACACATATGAAACACTCAAAAACACGTAAAAACTCACTATATGCATTTCTGCAGCGCCTCCATTGAAGTCTATTGAATAAAAAATGCAACTGAACAGACAGTACAAGACGGTAGGCAAGAATACTCAGGTCACGGGCCGGGTTCAGCAACGGGAGGTCAGGTAATGGAATAAAGCAGAGAATGGTCAGAACGGGCCAAGGGTCAGAGCACGAGGAGTCGCACAAACCCTGAGGAAAGGTAGGACCTTGACAGTCAAGAACCACCCGTCAAGAGGCTGCATACTTCTATCTGTGTCAAGCAAAGCACTGGGTAAAGCTTGTAGGAGGCATTTTCATTCTGCTCTAGGAGGAGGCAGAACCCCTGACCTCTGTCTGGCCCTGTGCTGATCACATGCACTCTCCCAAGAGGCAAATAAAATGTCTAGCAATACACACCAAACTGAGCATGTGCAGAGTGACTTCACACGATATGTCTTATCTGGAGATAAGAGGGGGACACAGGAAGAAAGGGGAGGATCAGGATCAAACAGCGGTTTTATACAATGCAGAGGATTAACCCCTTAGGTTCCACAGTGAGTATAACAAGCATGCTTTACTGCATATACAGACTGATTTTACTGTTGTGGGTTTAGTAACACTTTAACATGTCACAAGTCACATGATAATTCACAGCAGTGTGAGCCAGGGCTAAAGGTGACTTTGGGGTTTTGCTATCCCTTGTCATTACTTTTCTGGGCTTGTGTAAAGGTGTTGTATTATACTCATGTGTAAGTGAAGGCAATTAAATCAAGCTGAAATATTTTATAGTTTTCTATTGTGGGGTTGTAGAGGCAACAAATGTCCAGTTCTTGTACTAAACAGGTTATTTATTCCAGGAAAATTAAACATAAAAATACAGGCATCCAGCTACAAAATAAATGCATAAATGGCAAAGCAAGCTTCTGCCTGATTTAATCTGGCTACACACTTGAAGTTTTCCAAAATAAATGTTCATACATTTATATGAAAATTTTGATCAGTGTATTCAATGACCTAATGAATAACGTTCGAATGTACTTCAAAATTGTGTTTGTTTTTAACAATTGGATTTTGTAAACAGTGGACTTTCCCAAGCGAAGACCACATTCACTGTTAGCAATTCATTCATTCAAAAAACCTTTTCCAACCTGCTCTTTTGAAATTTCTTGTCATTACAGTCAAAAACTAATGTCGCTTCGACCCCACTAACAATTAGAAAATCTAACAAACATTCTGAAAATGACATTTTTTTAACAATATTTTTATAGAAAATGATAAAATTGCATGGCCAGCTTTAGCTTTTCTTAGGCCATGTCCTGAAGGTAATGTTCAGGCAATGTTCTTATTTAGGAATGGCAGCAGTCCAGAAAAAGGCTCTTACAGCACCAACAGTGTTAACGCAGTAGCCTCTAGCTTTAGGTCTTATTTACATGGATGTACCTATCCATACACACATGAGAAGGGTCGTCTTCCCATTTGCAGGATGCACAGGTGTCCTGCTCAGCCACGTACAAGCCATCTGTTCAAATCATTGACAGGCAGACAGCTACTCTGATTGTACATCCCTGAGGGACCTATGTATGGATCAGAACACTATCTGCCTCCACGTGGAACACCTGTGCATTGTGCGCAGGGAAAGATGGCCCTTTTCATGGGTGTACGGATCGGTACGCCCATGTGAACGAGGCCTTAACCACTTGCCTACTGGACACTTATACCCCATTCGTGCCCAGGCCAATTTTCAGCTTTCAGTGCTGTCGCACTGTGAATGACGATTGCGCGGTCACCCATATGACATTTTTATAATTTTTTCACACAAATAGAGCTTTCTTTTGGTGGTATGTACTTGCCGCTGGGTGTTTTATTTTTTGCGCTATAAACAAAAAAGAGAAAACATTTTGAAAAAAAAAAGTTTTTCTTTGTTTCTATTATAAAATTTTGCAAACAGGTAACTTTTCTCCTTCACTGATGTGTGTTGATGAGGCTGCACTGATAGGTAATACTGATGGACACTGATAGGCGGCACTGATGGGCACTGATAGGCAACACTGATGAGGTGGCACGGATAGGCAGCACTGATGGGCACTGATAGGCAGCACTGATAAGCTGGCACTGTTGATGCTGCACTGATATGAAACAATGATGGGCACTGTTAGGCGACACTGATGGGCAGCACTGATGGGTAGCACTGACTGATGGCACTGAGTGGCAGCACTGCTGGGTACTGACTGGCAGCACTGCTGGGTGGCACTGCTGGGCACTGGTGGGTGGCACTTCTGGGCACAGGTGGGTGGCACTACTAGGCACTGCTGGGCACAGGTGGGTGGCACTGCTGGGCGCAGGTGGGCGGCACTGCTGGGCACTTGTGGGCGGCACTGCTGGGCACAGGTGGGCGGCACTGGTGAGTGGCACTGCTGGGTACTGATCATCAGTGCCCTGATGATTGGTGCTGACCCGTCCTCTGACAATTGTCAGTTATCGGAAGTACTTTCCTCACGCTGTGATAGCGTGAGTAAAGTGCAGCCGATAACCGGCAACTGCATTTACCTGGTGATCTGCTGTGTCATTGTACATAGCTGATCACGTGGTAAAAAGCAGCTGTAATTGGCCTTTTACCACATGTCTGTAGGACACAGCAATCATGAAGATAGCTGGGTGCGCACCCCTGGGGGTGCGCGGGAAGGAGCGTTCATATGACACCCTCCCAAAACTGGCTGGCCGCAGTGAAGCCGTCATTCGGCTATCTGCGGTTGGCCAGTGGTTAAACCTCAGTATGGCTTTGTTTGAACTAACATACATACACACTCTCCACAGCTTGCTCCAGGTGAACTTAATTAGAAGACTTGTCAGGGGAAAAACCAAACATGGTCCATTGGATTGGAAATCTACCTCGCCCTTCTTGTCAGTGTAGCGCTACCATGCAGGGGCCGCTTTGTAATGCTTGTCCTCAGTGATTGCCCTCACCTTGCAAGCCTCCCAACACCTCTGACACTCTGGGTTCAGACATATTTCAACAGTATAAGATAATGCAAGAGACACAGTTCTTTAGTAACACTTTTATTAGTCTTTGTTCAAGAAAGTAACCCACAAGAATAATGGCTTTAGAATATGCAACCCCAGTAAATTCAATAAAATAGAACACTGGTGAAATAGGAATAGTCAATTAGCAATGTTTAACAAATTATACAGTCATGAGTAATGAGCTTCAACTAATAAACTGCAGCAAGAAGGGAAAGAAAAGGCTTGTTGATTTATCAGCTCCTTCTAGTCCACTGGTGTCACAATGGTGGATGCAGAGAATTATATAAATGTATACTCTGACATAAATAGTCAGAAATATCCTAATTTAACTAATAATGGCCTTAGAAGAAAAGAGGTCCCCGTAACTAGAGATTGAAACTTGAGTACTGTGATGTTTAAAATTCTTGATATGGTGGTGGCTGTCTTCTGCTAGCAATGGTGGGGCCCATGAATAGTAATGAATACTTGTAATTCAAGGAAGCTAAACAGATAGGCTGTGGTCCTGCTCAAAGCAAAGATCTCCTGATACTGAGGTATAAAGGTGTCTCCTATGCAGTGTCTCGAGAGTAATGACAGAAAGAGGTTTGGTATCAGACTGCTCACCAATCCCATGGATAGCACAGCCTCCTAGGAAGAAGAATTCTTGCACAGGCTCTTGGCAGTTTGCAGGGAAGTGTTTGCAGGGAAGTGCAGGGCTGTTTGCAGGGAAGTGCAGAGTTGCTGCCTGACAGCCGGTCAGCGTGGCAAGCAGAGATGTCTGTGTGAAGACCAGACAGTGACAGTCCTGACAGAGGACTGCAGAGGAGACTGATGCGATCCCAGGGTGGTGACTAGCATCACCGCTGTGCTGAGCTGATGTGCAGAGTCCAGCCTTAGTAGCCCACAATCTGTCTGTAGAAGAACGGCAGTCCACCTGTGTTCAGCTCTGAACCAGTTCTATGATAGTTGTAGTTCAATCAGCACTCAGGAATACAGTATGTATTGGCTGTAGGACTACAGGTCCCAAGATCCTCTGTCATCAGAAGAACTGGATCCACTTTGCTAACAGGAACAGTTACAGTACTGCACACTAGGGGAAGAAGGATTAATCATAGTATCATCTGTAAATGTCCCTGAATTGCACAAGGATATAGCCGGCACCTGGCTACATCAGTGTTCCCAGTAAAATCAGCCCCAGCAAATATTTTGTCAATAACAGGTATGTACCTTGGTTTGTTGACAACAGAGACATGCTGCCTTCACCATAAAATGAATATAAACTGTGGAGCCACGTACTTCCAATTATAAACCTTTCTGGACAACAATTTTTACAGTCACAATGTTACAATATACAGTGCGTATTTTCTTTTTAAAACGAATAAAAGTAAAAATAAGAAAATGTGACATTTATGAACACAACCGTTATCCTGCCCCATGAAGTCATTGTCTGCAAACACTTTTTGTTTAGAATAACTGACCGCTGCTCTGCCCTGTACTTCTTATCTGTCATATGCATCTAGAGTAACTTTTAGTTCAAAGAAACCTGAGCATAAAAGAATCTGTAGGGTAGTGAATGGCAGTGTTGCTTGCTGTAGATAGATGCTCATCAGAACTGTAAACACACGGATCATCTACAGGTAAATGATGGACAAAGGGTGACAGCTCCCAGACCTCACCTAACAGATTTTAGGTTGTGTGTGTTAAGAAGACTTGCTTTGAAATGCAGGTGCTACCCCTATGTACTGTCAGAAGACTGAATTAGAGTTGCCAAAAAGAACAGACACTTCTTTTATGTAAATAAAGCAGAGGACAACCTTGGGCATCATAGGGAAAGCAAGGGTGTGGCAACATGAGCATTGATGAATGGTGGATGCTGCCAGTGGGAGCAGCTTGAAAGGTAAGGGTCATGGTTTTATTAAACCTGATCCTACTTGTTATATACATGGAACACATATACTGTCAGTCAGGGGCGGGCTGACAACTCATGGGGCCCCTGGGCAATAGGGGATCATGGGGCCCCTGTGTCCTCACCCACACTCAAACCACACCCAAAAAGCCTCTGAAAGGTACCAGGGGCATCTCATGGGTCCGTTAGTAAAAAATAGATTTAGAGGTTCAAATATAAATTACTGTATCCCCCAATATATGGCTTCCATCCAGTAGCCAAAAAATATGCAGACCAACAAAGACATTTGTGAAAAGAGATTCACAGAAAAAGCAGCTACATTATGGACAGAATGCGATACTCAGAAAAATTTCCAAAAATTATGCTTTATTTCACATTAATAATAGACAATCGGGCAATCGCCCTGGTTTACCATCACCTCAGTATGAGACAGTACACACAGACCTAAAACCATTTAAAATAACACCAAGACCGGTCTGGATATAAGTGTGCTGCAAAGGCTGTGACAACCATAGTCTAAAGCATTTGCAGCACCGCACATAGGTTACACTCCCTGTAGGAGGTGTTTTCAAAAAATTGTACCATAGGTATATAATATCACATGCTATGCAAATAGGCAAATACAGTTACCACATGGAGAGAAACATAACCCTAAGCCTATACAAGGCAATATGGGTAAAAAAGTTGAATGAAAAAAGGGGGGGATATACCCCAATAATGTAATTATGGATTTGCCTATTTGCATAGCATGTGATATTATATACCTATGGTACAATTTTTTGAAAACACCTCCTACAGGGAGTGTAACCTATGTGCGGTGCTGCAAAGGTTTTAGACTATGATTGTCACAACCTTTGCAGCACACTTACAGTATATCCAGACCGGTCTTGGTGTTATTTTAAATGGTTTTAGGTCTGTGTGTACTGTCTCATACTGAGGTGATGGTAAACCAGGGCGATTGCCCGATTGTCTATTATTAATGTGTAATAAAGCATAATTTTTGGAAATTTTTTCTGAGTATCGCATTCTGTCCATAATGTAGCCGCTTTTTCTGTGAATCTCTTTTCACAAATTTCTTTGTTGGTCTGCATCTCATGGGGCCCCCTACTGACCCTGGGCCCTTGGGCAGTGCCCGAGTGCTCTAATGGTCAGTCCGTCCCTGCTGTCAGTCCTCGTACCCATGAAACATGCATTAGTTATTGTGCCACAAGTGGGAGACGCACACAGAATATAAACATAGAACTAACATTTTGTATGAGTCTACCACTTGGCCTCCTGAGGATTTACTCCCCTTCCTGACCAGGCCATGTTTTGTGTTATGGCACTGCGTTACTTTAATTGACAATTGCGCAGTCATGCAACACTGCACCCAAATGAAATTTACGTCCTTTTTTTTCCCATGAATTGAGCTTTCTTTTGGTGCTATTTGATCGCCTGTGCATTTTTTATTTTTTGCTCTATACAAAAAAAAAAGACCAACAATTTTGAGAAACAAAAAATATTTTTTACTTTTTGCTATTAAACATGTCCAGTAAAAAAATTCAAAAATTCAAATTTCATCATAAAGTTAGGAAAAAAATTATTCTGCTACATGTCTTTGCTTAAAAATATTCCAATACGTGTAAATGAACTGGTTTACTTGAATGTTATAGTGTTTACAAATGGCGGTGTATTTACTGAGATTTGTTTTTTATTTTTACTAGTAATGGCAACTTATAGCAGAAAAAAAAAAAAGACTGACAATTTTGAGAAAAAAAATAATTTTGACTTTTTGCAATTAAACATGTCCAGTAAAAAAATTCAAAAATTAAAATGTAGTCATAAATTTAGGCCAAGATGTATTCTGCTACAAAAAAAATCCCAATATGTGTAAATTAATTGGTTTATGGAAAGTTTTGTAGTGTTTCCAAATGGGGGTATATATATACTGAGATTTTTTTTATTTTTACTAGTAATGGCGGTGATCAGTGACTTATAGAGGGTCTGTGGCAGGCAGTCTGACACTGGGGGGGGGGGACTGACTTGGTGTCCCTGACATCCCCAGTGACACCAATACAGTGATCAGTGCTAAAAAAAAGCACTGACGCTGTACTAATGGCACTGGGCAGGAAGGGGTTAACATGAGGGGCGATCAAAGGGTTAACTGTGTGCTGGTTTAGATAGTGCTGTGTCTGTGTGCTTCACTGTAAGCACACTGTTTTGCATGGCTCTGCTGTGCACAGCCATCCAAAGCAGTGTGCACAGTTCTCCTCCCATGTTGGAGATGCTCGGCAATCACGGGTTTCTGGGGGAACTGTTAAGACAGCAAACACTTTGTCTAGTATATAATCTACCACATAGTGTAAATAGTGCAGGGCTCAAGATTGACTATGTAATATTAAAAATATTGATAAGGAACTTTTGCTGATAGATACAAACCAATTCATTCTCGTCATTTTACATGGTTCTTTGCCACCTCATATTCAATACAATATAGAAAAAAATAGAAATAGCCTTAATAAACATTGGGGGGGGGTTAATAAAAAATTAGATTTTAGGACCACTTTTACCAGATAGGCCAGTAGTAGTCTTCCGAAAGGCACCTTTTCTTCAAGCCAAAGTGGCCCCCAATGTAACTGATCCACCGGGGAGATCTTCTCTCTTTTTCACGATCTTAAAGGATATTATCCATGTACAAAATGCTCTGTTTGTCAGGTTAATACTTTACAAAACAGAAAGTGTGACATGTTTACATATAAAGTCACTTCTAAACAATATCCCAATAAACACTTTCTTACATGTGCCTCCAAAAACATTGTATACTTTATTTGTTGTCCTTGCTGGAAACATTATGTAGGGAGGACTATTAGATGCTTCTCCATACTTGTTAATGAACATATTAACAATATCAGAAGAATCATTAAGGAACATAGTGTCCCGAAACATTATGCCCATTACTATCACAAGGACCCTACAGAAACTATTTTTCTGGCATAGATAAAAATGTGGCACCATGGGGGAGGGATCCACTAAGAGAGGCGTCTCACAATTGGAGACACGTTGGATACATGAACTTAGATCCTTTTACCCTCATGGCATGAGTGTAGAGTGAGACATTAATTTTTTTGTTAGTATTGCATAAACAGTGACTTATTCTTGTTTTTTTTCTGTGGACACACACCTTGCAACATTCTTGTCCTTTTAATTTTGATTTATATAGCACCAACAGTTTGTGCAGCGTTTTACAATATAAGGGACATATGGGGATGTTATGGTCTACTTATTTTCTTTTTAATTATATTTTCTTGCTATTATTTTTCAATAAATGTTTTAGTTACAAGGATTGTTTACTTCATTTTTCTTTTTTTTTCATATTATATTGCTGTTATAGTTTTTTTTATAGACCCAGTCAGCGGGAGCTTTTTTCATAAAAGATTTTTGTAGATATATGCATTTTTCATATACTAGATATTTTTGTAACCACATGCAATTTCTATATTTTTAATTTTGCCCATTCCATCACAAATGGTCAAAGAATTGTATTTCATTTTAGACCGGTACTGTTATATTATTTATTTTTGGTGCTGGCTTTCGATCAATTGTGTTTTATCCTAATACGGGTGCCACTAATTTCTATGGCTCTCTAAGCAATTGAGGATGAGGCTTGGTTATATCCAAACCTTGGATTGATCTTTTGGATAGGGTGGCCATCTTTAATGGGTGCTATGGACTTTTATGGTTCTCAATCTACCTGAGAACAAGGCTTGGTTTTGTCCAGACCTCAGTTCCATGTTTTAGATACGGCGACCATCTTTGATTTCAAAATGAGGCGTGATTACATTATGACGCTCTTCCCCCTCTGATAGATCTATATAAACTGCTTGTTAACTTGAGTTCAGCTTCCGTACCTCCTGATGACGTCACTTCTGATGAAATGCATTGAGAGAGCTGTTGAACATGCAGCATGAGTTGGTTCTATGTATTGCATAATACAATACGTCTATCACTGTAAATTCTTCTTCTTTTTCTTAGGTTAGCACAAAAAAAGATGGAAGAACCCCCTTTTGTTAATGTCAGGAGGCCTCCAGAATCCACATAAAAAAGGTAGAAAAGCCAACACATTCACCTGAAGGAAGAACGGAACTACAACCTAATGTAGTCAATGAGGAATGGGTGCAAGTAGAACAGGTTCTAAAAGCAACCTGAGGGAAAAAAATTACCTGCCAATAAGTCCAACTGATCTAATAGCAAAGACGCTAAGTCTTTGCACACTTGACCTCTTAGGATGAATGGTCTCTGTCTATTAGGCTTGCGAAATCCTGAGTCATTTAGGGCAAAAAAGCCTCCAAGGCATGTGAAAAGACTCTATGTCTACTGGAGAATTCCAGTACTTCATCCGACAAAGTCATTGTGGCTGAAGGGATTGGGTGCAAGGAAAAAATCCAGCAGAAGGGGGAACAGGAAATGCAATGTAGACTCTGACTTCAAACTATTGAGATGGAACACTGAGTGCTGAGAATGGAATTAAAGAACACCCTCACTGGTACATTATAGGTGCCCTTGTGAATTCTGATAGGATTCTGATTAAGGACAATAATGCCAATTCCCGGCCTTTAACCATAGGTCTAGACATTCTCCTGCTCTTCCCTGATCCATTGAAGCATTGGTCTTTGTAAGCCAGTTGGTCACCTACTGTATGTGCAGCCAAGCACTGTCACCTGATTGTAAATCTTGAACATGTCCAAAAAGTGGTACTCTACAGAGCTGATCTCAGGAGACTGATATACACCATCATTTGACAATCCAGATAGACACTAGATCCTTCCTGCAACAAGCTTCATCTGTCAGACAGAGTCTACGGCACACTCAAAAACATGAACCTCTGCTTTATGTCTCAGTTGAGAGGAACTGGTTTCCCAGCAATTACCCTACAGAGAGCTATGCATGTGACCCTGAGACTCATTTTACTCTCCTTGATCACCATTTCCTACTCTGAGATAAAGATACAACAGCACCTTGATGGTGTCCCATGGAGTCTGAGCCAAAAGACCTGCCTTCTGTGGAATCCCACAAAGTAGAAGGGACCACCAGTTCTGGAGAAATAAAAGATGGCTGATGAAAAGAAACCCCCAGAGATAGGGAGCAGAATCCTTACCAACCAGCTATATTTGATGCTGCATGGATACACCAGAGACAACATGATCCATAGGGACATGCATGTTAGACTGCCTCAGAAACTGCACCTACACTGGCAGAGAAAATGGCTGATGAGGACTGAGAATAAAAAAGAGAAAGAGAGCTTTGAGAAGGGTCCCCCAACGCCTTATGCAGGGAGATAGATGGGTATCTGCCTATGAAGGTAAAGATGCTATAGCAAAGCACTATAGTGAATACAGACAACTACCATGCCTAAACCTGATAAAGCGAGATGCACCCGGATCTTGGAGAAGCAGAGCCCTTTTGCTAGATGTTATCCAGTAGGATCCATGACACTTACTCACTTTATCCAGTGACATTGGAGTGTCCCATAATAGGAATGCCCAGAAAAAAACAATATGCCAAAACCAGGAGTCCATGCTCCTGGGAATATCAGATTTGGAAGGACTACCCTGAGCATATAGGTCCCTATCTAGGTAAGGAACCGACAAAGCTGGTCCCAGTTGACCTAACAGGTTAGTAGGTCCACTGATGAGCTGGTTAGTAGGTCCACTGATTACATGGCTCAAGCAAAAAGAAATTCAATGAAATAGAGAGAACAGCTGAGGAGAGCTTCAGAGGCAAATATTTAGCCCTAAAAGCTAAGAAGGCACTCTCCATATCTGAATGACTGAAAAGTTAATTATTCCTAGACATAGAAGAGTTCTCTCAAACAAATCCTGCAGCTATAGAAGTGGGGGGTAACACACTTCTGCAGGGGTTTGCCCATGGACCTAACCAGTTTAACATCTTTAGCCTTGTGGGGCATCCAAGAGTCAGGCTGTAGGCTTCAGGGTAACATAGTAGCAAAGTAGATAAAGGAGAAGGGCTGGACTTGGCTGAATTCTGCCTTTATCTTCTGTGTATGATTTGGCCTGTATAGGCCTGAGGAGACAGCATTCCATATGGATATGGCATCAGCTTCCCAGTATCAGAGTGCTCCACACATCTGGTTTCTCCTAGTTTGGGACTGAAGCTTAGGTGTCTGTATCAAACCATCACCATTGAAGCCTAAGGCTCCAGACAACTGAATCCCACACTTAATTGAAGAAGGGTCTATTCTGGTGGTCTAATAATCCTTTTGAGAGATCCCGTTCTACCATGCTTTACCTAACCTGACCAAGCAACTTGGGACCTACAGAAGAATTCCAAATGCCTGTCATTAGAATTCTAAAGATCAGGACACCCTCCACCTGCTGGTAGTTCTGCTGCAAGGTGCATCACTGGAGAATACACAGGTGGGGCCCAAAGATTCTTCAGAGTGTTTCTAGTCTGCCACACAGAATACCTTAACTAGCAGGGGTAGTGGAAAGATGTAATCACAGTAGAAGCTCCAAAAGACTTAAGGCTGGAAACAGCATGCTGATCCTCCAAATGCAGGGAAATATGTACTGCATCAATAAGGCCTTCTGAAGTTTTGGCAGAAAACTGCCTGTCTCAAAACCTATAAATAAACAATTGGTACTCCAAATCAGATGTAAATACAGTTTCCATTTCACCAGCTTGTACTAAGGAGGTGGTAAGGTCAGAGGCAAATTCTGCAGAAGATGGCCAAGGAGAATATGTAGAACCTTAGCGAGTAATGTTCTCAAAGAATTTGGGTCACAAAATTGTGTGACCACAGTAAAAGATTTCTAATGACCATTCTGATGATGATGATCCTATAAACACAGAATGCAGATAGTAGGCATTGGTACCCAAGGGGTACTTGGTAGATGCCCCCAGAACCTAAAGGAGTGCTTGTACTAGGGTTAGCTAAGGAAGTGAGATTGTTCCCACTGTGTCTATAAGCAAACCTGTGTTACCAAGGCACTCACATTTCTACAATGGATCAGCCAGATTTACATTTTTTGTTGGCCTAAAAGAACAAGAGACCAGGCCTATAACCCCACTATACCTGCATAAAATTTTGAAAGCTACACATTTAGGGATTATGCACTTGTATTAAGGAGAGCTGAATCCATCCACTGCACACCATAGTAGGTATATCCCTAAAGAAAACTAGCATCCAAAGGAAATTGGTGGTAAAGAGAAATCAAATTCTTACCACTGCCATGCTGATGCCTGCAGATGCAGCACCTACATTTACTCTTTTGCCACCAGGAACCACCCTAGAGGACAAACAAGGCTATGCTAAGTAGGGGGGAGATAGGTTAACCCTACAGAAATATGGCAAATACCCCAGGAAGGCTACTGCCGCTGTCTGAACTCCCTCAATGTTGTGTAGCATTCAAAGCCCTGGCCCTTGATTAGTGCTGCTGAAGAAATATGGCATGTATGCACCCCTGCCACAGCCATGCCTGTCCACAAGTGTATCTTCCCTTATGATCCTGCATTCATATTTCCAATACAATACATACTGCACCTGGCATGTGTTCCAATAGCTCAAACTAATCAACATTGCATCCTTCAGAGTTCCCCCTTGTTCTTTTTAATGACCTTGAAATGAATACCTTGTACCATGTTCACCATATGTACCAGTTATAGTATGTATTTATACATGGGATCATATTTCCTCTTCTCAAAGGAAAATAAATTCAGATCAGTTAATCTTTAAAGATGAGGTCCTCCATGCCTCTTATCAGCGTGGTTGCCGTTCTCTGCACTTTCTCTAGTTTCCCAATATCTTTTTTGTGAACTAGAGCCCAAAACAGAACGGCAAGTTTCAGATGATTGTACTGATGCTTTGTATAGGGGGGAGTTTGTATGTTTCTCTCAGGGGTCTTTCAGTACAAGGGAATATTTTGATTGCTTTATAAAGTGCAGCTTTGTTTGGCATTGCATGCTGTAAATAATCATACAGTATGATCTACCAGAACACCCAGATCCTTCTCAGTCATTACCTCTCCCAGTTACACTCCCCCAAGAATGTATAATGCACATACAGTAGCTTTTTAGCCCCTAAGTGCATACATTTACATTTGTCAACTTTAAACCTACTATGCCACATAGTTGCCCAATAAAACAGTGCATTTGGGTTTGTCTGTAAGTTGGAGACATCCTGTATGGACTTTATTGCACTACATAACTTGAAGTCATCTGCTGATACAAAAATGGTACTATTGATTCCAAACTGCATAATTTATAAACAGGTTAAAAAGTAAAGCTCTCAACAATGAACCCTGGGATACACTACTAATAACCCTTACCCATTCAGTGTATGAATCACTACTCATGAAAATGGTCTTTAAAAAGGAACTTCAGGAACGGTAGCATTTTCAAAAATGTGCTAGCTTATATGGGGTTAAATCTAAGGAGGTGTATTCAACCTGCTGGACTTATCGCTTTTATTTACTTCTAGTATAGCTGTCAGGAACGCAGTACCAGCCATCAAGCTTAGGAGTGCTGTCTGGCTAATGTGCATGTGCATAAGCATGCACATTTCTGTGGGCATAGAAGATGGACTGCATGTACAGCATCATGTATGAGCATGCACACATGCTGACTTTCGAGCAAGTCCATTGCCACCAAACAGTCTATTTAAGCCTGAACTTTGCACTAGCCCTTTGCTGAACTGTCTTCAGTCTTGCACCTGTTATCCAGTTCCTGATACACATCTTAAACATGGTCCTAACCTGGCTTCTTGTCTGACCTTGCTCTCAGGTTATCCTTGTCTGCTCATGTTTGCTGTCTGATACTTTACCCTAGTGAATCTGTACCCCGCTACCAAATTGTTGCTGACTTATGCCTGTTCCTGACTCTGATTCTACTTATGCCCTAGTGTCATTCCACTCAGCTATCACTTGACCAGATTTGGGACCTGACTGCACCCTTAACTGGACTTGGCATCATGGTGCATCATCAGCTGCGCTTCTGCTTAGTAGATACTAGCACTCCAAAGTTCCTGCTCACAGTGTCTACAGCTTGGCACTTGTGCTTTTTATTCACCTCTGCAGACCCTGTCTCAACGTTCAGGGGTGCTGGGACAGGAACTGTGCAAGAGGCCACCCTCATCACCTCAAGCTCTGCATACAGGTACATGACTATAACTATTGCTATACTTCCAGTGCTCTGATGCTGGACCTTTGGGTCTCCAATACAGAACCTTCAGAGTCATTTGCAAACTCTTTCCCTCCCTCCTCTCCCCCTGCCTAATTACAGAAGGGGTTGTTCTATGTGGACCCATTCACAAAATACAAGGTATTCTTTGAATGGACAGTAAAGAAGAGTGACAGCCAGAGTGCATCTCTCCTATGAGAGCACCAAGAATATAGAGATTGCTGTACTTCTGGCACTCAGTAAAAATGTAAATAGTAAATAGAAGAGAGAAGCCCACGAGGTGGCATACATGTAATTGTATTTAATCTCTTACAGACCAGCATATTTTTAAAAAAATGAATTTTCCAAGCCTAACATGCACATTATTTTTTTTAATTACATATAATCATATAGTGCAGACAATTTAAGCAGTGCTTTAAGTATGTATTGTACATTCACAAGAGTCTCTGCCCTCTAGGAGCTTACGAGTCAGTTTAACAACTTTGGCCTGTGAATTCTTTTGTTTGAATAGTGTTTCCTAAAAAACTTTTCTATGTTGTCTTTTATCAATGTCTTGCGTATCGTCCTGACTATAGAATTTAATTTAACTAACTAACTATATTAATATATTTAAAGAATTTTGGGGTTTGTCATACTCTCTTTCGCAACCTGCTGTTTGTTTTTAATTTTAGTGCACTTTATTTCATTTTGACACATTTTATTAAATTATTTGTAACTTTCAAGTGTTAAAAGTAAAACTACAATCGTTATTTGGATCCACTTATATAGATAGTGCCACATCCCTCAATTTAAGAAATAAAGAATTAAAAAAATTGGGGTAGGGCTTTAAAGGCACTGAAGACAAACAATATAAAATGTAACAATATTTTATTTGTACAAATGTTTAAAAGTGTATCAAAAAGACAAGTACAATACAAATGAACTAATGGTACATGCAAGAAATCCCATGGTACATGCAATAGATTCCAATGCGTTTCAACTCTTGTTGAGTCTTCTTCAGGGGTTAAACAGCATGACAGCCATGCAAGTAAGATGATGCACCACAACGTAACTGCAGAAACAATATAAAATAAAGGCATAAAGCAAACGACAGTACAAAACCAAAGCAAAAACTAAATTGCTTACATTTGTATCATGAAAAAGGTGTGCAGGCTTCAACTAGCCTCATAGAAAGTACCAGACTGAATGACAAGGATGCAGCATGATACAAAAAGGCTACAAAAAGATGTTATATAGGTAACATGAGTTACAATTTTAATAGTAAAACAAAGAAAAAGGTGTATACAATTATGCCTAGCCGTACATGGCTCAACATTACAAATAACAATGGCACCAGATCATAATAAAATCAAGAGATTACATTGGAAAAGGTTACCCCCATATACAGGTGAAACTCAAAAAATCTGAATATCATGCAAAAGTTCATTTATTTCAGTAATGCAACTTAAAAGGTGAAACTAATATATGAGATAGACTCATTACATGCAAAGCAAGATAGTTCAAGCCGTGATTTGTCATAATACATGGCACTGATAGGCAGCACTGATAGGTGGCGCTGACTGACATTGATAGGTGGCACTGACTGGCACTGACAGGTGACACTGAAAGGCAGCTCAGATGGGCACTGATATGTGGCATTGATGTGCACTGGTAGGCACTGATATGTGGCATTGATGTGGCACTGATGGGCAGGTGGCACTGCTGGGGCACTGCAGTTCCCTGATGATCAGTGTACATGTCCCCTCTGCGGAAAGCCGATTACCGGCTCTCCTCCCCTCTCGAGCTGTCAGCGTGACAGCTCGAGAGGAGAGAAATGCCGATAACCGGCATTTCCCTGTTTACATGTGATCAGCTGTGATTGAACACAGCTGATTACATAACTGAGCAGACATCTTCGGCTCTTTCCGTGATTGGTGATCCGTTGTGTCCGAGGGACACAGCGCACCGCCGATCTCCGCTCATGCGCGGTGAGAATGGGAGGACGTCATATGACGTCCTCCCAGAATGAGAGAACCACCTTGCGTCCGTCATATTACTATATGGCGGGCGGGAGGTAGTTAATCACGAAAAAATAAAGGCTAGTAGTTACTAGTATATGAGAAGTGATATTACTTACAATTGTAGAAGTACCAAGTACAATCGAATAAGATATAATGTATAATATATGCATGTATATGTATATATGTATGTGTGTGTATGTGTATATATATATATATATATATATATATACATATATATATATATATATACACACACACACACCTGTATTTCTAATAGAGTATACAGGAAAAATAGCATAATGGCATAAGCAATATTAGGCTGTGTATACACTAAAATATATCCTAAATAATCCATGAGGGACATGTTAGATAACTATACACTAAGTTTTTCAAAACTTTCAGAATATATAAGCCAAATTAAGATATTGTATATGTGTACATAATTTACCTGAAACAGAAAAATTGCCCAAAATGAAGGCTAATAGGTTGTATGGTGTAAATCCAAGCTAAATGGTAGAGAAAGGGAGGTAATCCCTCATGAATAGGATTTCCTCCAGATTTGCATCCGCTTAGGATATGAGTCTCAATGGCTGCCAGAAAGTGGCTATATCTGACAATAAAAGAAAGGGGAGAGTGTTGTTCCCACTAGTGATATTATGGGCTGTAATGGCAACTGGAGCTTTGATACACATCAGACGGCTGCAGTTTAAAAAGTTGTTGTATTCCTGTAAAATGGGATCTTCATATGTATCCTGTGCTGCCTTACCAGGCAGATGCCTGGAGTAAAATTGTTATGGTGCCGCTGTCCAGCCAATGCTAAATAGCCCCAACCGGGCACACACGTGCGGGAACTGGCATGTGACATCACCCGGCCCGGCTGTAACATAACACACACGCACAGGAATAACACACATGCACTGGCTGGCAGCCTGAGGATAGGGAGCCAATGGAGACAGAAGATCGCACAGATTCACTCGGAGCATGCGCGGGGAGACCACAGGGGAGGAGAACGTCCCCCGGACCAACCACAATAGCCGCCACGTCTTCCTCTTGGCTGGAAATAACTGTGGCCTGCAACATTCCATTTTGAGCTAAATCGCCATTAATAATGTGGTAGGTGAGATTTTGCAGTTAGTATTCATTTTAAAAAGTTTTTTGGATTATATTATATAGTTGTTTGGCGTCCACAGTTTCTTTTTGAATTTAAAGATGTTTTGGTTTCATTATGGTCTTCTAGACTAATGCCCCTTACAAAAGAGTTCCCTCTGACAAATACTCTACATAGAATCCTTTTTCCCCTTGGTTTTATGTCACATGAAAGTTTCAATGCTTTAGATGGGTCTTAGTTTTGTTTCAATTTCCAGATTTTCAAATACTCCCCTATGCATTTTCCTTTTGTAGCCTCTTTGTGTCATGTTGCATCCTTGTCATTCAATCTGGTAATTGCTATCAGGCTGACTGGAGCCCAAACACCTTTTCCATTATATAAATGTAAGCAATGTAGTTTTTGATTTGTGTATTGTTTTGTACTGTTGTTTGCTTTATGCAATTGATAATGCTTCTGTGTTTACATAGTAGTGCATCATCTTACTTGCATGGTTGTCATGCTGTTTATTCCCTGAAGAAGACTCAACAGGAATTGAAATGCACTGGGATCTATTGTATATACCATGGGATTTCTTGCATGTACCATTAGTTCATTTATGTTGTACTTGTCTTTTTGATAAACTTTTAAACATTTGTACCAATAAAATATTGTTCAAGTTCTAACAGTGTTTGTATATATTCTTAATGTGGCTTTTTTAACATTGGACTTTAACCACATAGATGTAACTTTTAGACTGTTAAACTTGTTGCCCATGGGATTACATTTTACAGGATGTTTGCACAGTCAATATAAAACATTCCTATTTCTGTTTTGTTTTCTTTGATGACAATAATCCCTTCCAATCTAAGTTTTGGAGAGTAGCCTCAGCATTAAAAAAATTGCTTTCTTAAAGCTAAGGAGCGTATTTGTAAAAAATGTGCCTAGCAATTTGCCCAGTGAAAATGCAAGTACTTTCATTCTGTGCAACTGGGGCAGAAATTAATGTTATTAGGCTTTTTTCTGTGCTGGATGAAAGTAAATAAGTGGCATCGGATTCTCCTTAGTGCAATCCAGTGGCCAAATGCAGTATTTGTTGTCCCTTACACAAATGCGCTGCACTGTTTGGTGGAGCCAGCAGGAGACAGAAGGCAAGCAATCACAAAGAAGTGACAGTTTAATATGTGTCCACATTAATGACCTTAATGAGAGAATGTAGAACATATTATAATATGGGCCCAGCTTAAAGGATAAGTTCACCTTTGTAAACATAAATAAATAAATAAATAAATAATAAATGCACATCTTTTTTGCAGGTAAAGCCTGTAAAGCATTGCAATCTCAGGCTCGTGCAGACTGTCAGTGTATCAGTCTAATCATACCTTGTTCGGGCAGGCAATTACTGAATGATAGGAAGCATCAATAAACTAACTAGAATACTCAACAGTGCCCTGGTAGTTTATTAAAAGCTACAAGCTGTCAACCGCAAAAGCTGTAATTCATTCACTCACAGAACTCTGTGAATGAATGATACAACTGGGTGGTCAGAGCCCTGCATGTCCTTTTTTAAAAATTGTGACAGCGGGTGAGGGGAAAGGAGGGGAAAGGATCCCTGGCCCGCTGTTACAATGAGGGATTAGGGGGTGCAAGGACTGCTGCACAATAACAAGTTGCATGTTGAACCCTGAATACAGGGGTAATATGTTACAAAAGGTTAATTTATTCTTTAATGTCACCAAACTGAAAACAATTTACATACCATCAACCCAGAACTTGTTATCAAACCACCTCAGCAGATCGCTTGTCGACAACAAGTGGTCATTGAATAAGAAACTCTATGAAGACGTCACTAGATGGGGACACCAGACGTGGACTTGGTAGCATCTTCTCAGAATGTTAAGTGCCTTAATTACATAGTCTGCTTTCCATACAACTCAATGGAGGGGGTGGATTTTTTTCCACCATCCAAGAAACATCAGCCTAGACTATACAGGTGAAACTCGAAAAATTAGAATATCGTGCAAACGTTAATTTATTTCAGTAATGCAACTTAAAAGGTGAAACTAATATATGAGATAGACTCATTACATGCAAAGCAAGATAGTTCAAGCCGTGATTTGTCATGGAAGCTAGCAGCCTGTGGCACTGCTGAGGTGTTTTGGAAGACCAGGATGCTTCAATAGCGGCCTTCAGCTCTACTGTATTGTTCGTTCTCATGTCTCTCATCTTTCTCTTGGCAATGCCCTATTGATTCTCTATGGGGTTCAGGTCAGGCGAGTTTGCTGGCCAATCAAGCACAGTAATCCCATGGTCATTGAACCAGGTTTTGGTGCTTTTGGCAGTGTGGGCAGGTGCCAAGTCCTGCTGGAAAATGAAGTCAGCATCCCCATAAAGCTCGTCTGTGGAAGGAAGCATGAAGTGCTGTAAAATCTCCTGGTAGACGGCTGTGTTGACCCTGGACTTAATGAAACACAGTGGACCAACACCAGCAGATGACATGGCTCCCCAAATCAACACAGACTTGGAAACATTCACACTGGACTTCAAGCATCTTGCGGTGTGTGCCTCTCCATTCTTCCTCCATACTCTGGGTCCTTGGTTTCCAAATGAGATGCAAAACTTGCTCTCATCAGAAAAGAGGACTTTGGACCACTGAGCAACAGACCAGGTCTGTTTTTCTTTAGCCCAGGTGAGATGCTTCTGACGTTGTTTGTTGTTCAGGAGCGGCTTGACATTTGAAGCCCATGTCCAGGATCCATCTGTGTGTGGTGGCTCTTGATGCACTGACTCCAGCCTCAGTCCACTCCTTGAGAAAGTCCCCAACACTTTTGAATGGCCTTTTCCTGACAATCCTCTCGAGGCTGCGGTCTTTCCTACTGATTGTGCACCTTTTTTCTTCCACACTTTTCCCTTCCACATAACTTTCTATTAATGTGCTTTGATACAGCACTTTGGGAACATCCAACTTCTTTTGCAGTTACCTTTTGAGGCTTTCCCTCCTTATGGAGGGTGTCAATGATGGTTTTCTGCACAACTGTCAAATCAGTAGTCTTTCCCATGATTGTGATTCCTACTGAACCAGACTGAGAGACCATTTAAAGGCTCAGGAACCCTTTGCAGGTGTTATGGCTTAATTAGCTGATTAGAGTGGGACACTTTGAGCCTAGAATATTGCACCTTTTCACAATATTCTAATTTTCTGAGATTTGAGATTTGGGGTTTTCATGAGCTGTAAGCCATAATCATCACAATTATGACAAATCACGGCTTGAACTATCTTGCTTTGCATGTAATGAGTCTATCTCACATATTAGTTTCACCTTTTAAGTTGCATTACTGAAATAAATGAACTTTTGCACAATATTCAAATTTTTCGAGTTTCACCTGTATATTTTCACCTATTCCATTTATCTTCAGGTTTCTTCACGTTAAAATTCCTGTCAGCTGTTCATGAACTCTCTAGCACGAAGATTCTAAAAGTCTGTACTCACATGAGGCCTCTGAGAAAGCGAATTTTTCCAAAATTGGTTTTATCAATAGTACAGTATCTCTTTTCCTAATGCAGTTGGGGGGACCGGTCCCCTCTACAGGAAGTTAGCATCCTGTTTGTGTTCTGAGGCTGCATAGAACCAAGGATTGCAGGCTACAGGGGCAGCTGGCACAAGAATGACTAGAAAACTTCTTCTATAAGAGGAAGATGCTGCATTAGATTTCATTTTTATCTGTGGCTGGAGTTCAGCATTAAACTTGTAAGGCACTTCTTAGAGACTAATGGCATTTCAGTAGCAAATTAAATGTGAAATAAACTGCTTAATTTTTTAAATGTATGTCAAGACATCTCTGCAATACATTTACAGTTTCGCATGTTTTACCCCTTTAAAGACCCTGAAAGTACAGAAACATACCTGCTGGTCTCCCAGAAATGGACTCCACATTTAATTCCAGTTCTGGGTTGACAACGCAGCATATTTGTGGCCTGAATGTTGTCAGCCCTGCCCAGCTGTCTTTTGTTAAACTACTCAATCACTTCCTCTCAGATCTTAAAAATATAAGGGCAAATCATTCTCTAGCTTAAAATAAGCACAAGATGGGTTCTTTGAAATAACATTGGAAGTGTGCACAGGACAGCTCTGATGTTCTGACAAGACTAACATGGATTTATTGCAGTAATCAAACATATAACAAAATGCTTCAAATGATATATTTCTTAATTATTCGTTAAACTGGAATTCCAAACAATAAACAGAATTTGCCAATGATCAGTATGTCAAATACCTTTAACTTTTATATTATGCATTTTCTGAATTGCTGATTGTCTAGATTAGAAGCAATAGACAATCAGAAAACTCCTGTTCTGTACCGAGAATGGTCTGCCTGTTGAGCTGAATATGGCAGCTAACAGGCACTTTTGTAAACCATTGTCAGACTCTGTGTAATAAATAAGCAGAGCTCCAAGTAGCCCTGCTGGACTATGCCCCCTCACTCAGCTCTGACCCCATCCTGCCGAGCCCCACCCATATTCCACCCAGCCATCGGCATCATCAGTTAGGTACGTCACGTCTGATAGTAACAAGCCTAGGAAGAGGGAGGACACTCCCAACAGCCCACTGATCTACTGTATGATCACATGACAGAGGGACTTGAAGTACAAAAAAGCATATTTAATAATTTGAACTATGCAGAATTTCTACTATTGTGGTTAGTGAGTGTTTAGCAGAGAGTTGAATGGCAGCCTTTCCTTCTACTTTGAGATATGCACGGTGAAGTTACTCTGAGACACTGAAATATGTTGGTGCATTCAGGAGAATAGGCACTAGTATAAACCCTCACACTAGGCTCTGCTTTGGTACTTTCCAGGAACTTTCCTGGTGGAATCCTGTCCTGGAAAACTCATTTTAGGAGAATGCGCACTGGAGGGGCAAAGTCTGTCTGGTACAGTATGTCTGTAATACTCTGCATGTGCTACTATCACCCATCAAGACCACCACTGGTGAGTAAGATGGTTTGTCCCTGCCAACTGGAGTCAGCCTCCAGTCTGTGCACATAACCTTGTGTGCTGCAACACATTCAATGTGTCACACACACTCCATGTTGGTGTGGAAAAACAAATTTGGCACTTGAACCTTGTAAGGCTTATGATCTCTGCGTTCTGCCTTTGAGATCCTGATGCCACCTAACAAGGTCGAGGATATCACCTCTTTGTTGCTGTGGTGTTATAGTGACTGGGTCATGGATAGCATAAACCACTCCTACTTCAAAAATGGTTTATGAATGCCCCTTGTTGGAAATTTCCTCACTTTACATACTGCATTATGGTGGATCATAAGTGCAAGGGTAGTATTCCTACTGATGATCCTCTATCAGTTCCAGGATGGCTTTCACCATACCTACTAAATTAAATGTCACCTATAGCCCAGATCACTGTACCCTGTTTGAATCCATGCTTTCTTCAGCATCCACTTTAACTCTACCGGGCTTCACTCCCTTCTCTGTTTTGTCCAGGGAGGAATTTTTGCAACCGTATCTGAGTATATGGGCTTAAAGAGTGTATCCCTGATTTTTCAGTGGCTGCAGCTTCTTCTGCACTTACAGCCAAGGATGATGAGGAGTGCAACCTATTCCTTTTGAATGAGTTAGTACGTGAAGAAGCTCAGTTTGCTGACTCCTAAGCTTAAGGATGCTGTTTTGGTCCTTACTTATGCAGTCCTCTATCTCTAGATGATTTTGCCAGCCCATCATTTAAGCCTATAAGCTTAAAAGAGAAGTATGGACAAAGCTTTTTACCCATACTTCTCTTGCGGGTCACAGTAGTGCACTTACTTTTCCTCTCCTGTGACCCAGAGTTAGCCTATGGCGGGTTATTGCCCACTATTAGTGAATGTCACAGATGTGCTCCAGGCTCTGGAAGGATCCCTACGATATTGTCAGAATCCACCCTGCTGCCTGATTAATAGTTGGCTCCAGCTCTCAGCATGTGGCTAACACTGGGTACACAGGGGCCAAATATAGGCCAGTTCAGCAGGAACTGTCCAACATTTGGTCAGTATGTACAGCTGTCTATCCGACAGAATATGGTCACATGACTGGCTTTTGTTAAAAGGACATGCTGGAAAACCAGCATCTGATCAGCGTTTGCAGGCTTTGGCCTGTCTGGCCCCCTAGAGAGCACACTGGGGGCATATTGGTGACTGAGCAGACCAAGAATTGAGTGATCAGCAGTCATGCAATCACTCAATTCTTGGTTTTAGAGCTGGCATGGGACAACTGCAGCATAGAGGTGAGTATGAAGGTTTGTTTTTTCTGTACCCCCAAATGTCTCCTTTAAGTACAATGTTCCACCCTTCTACACTCCACTAGATCAGTTTGTGCTTCCTGGGCTATTTAGCATCAGGCATCTGTTTCTCAGATTTGCAAGAATGCAACCACGTCTTTGCTTCACATCCTCCTTAGGATTTATCAGGTGGATGCCCAGGCCTTATCTGATCCCGGCTTTGGTTATAAGGGTCTTCATGCAGCTTCATGCATGTTAGCTCTATTGAAACCCCCTCCCCCATTAAGCTGCAGGTACTTGTTAGCATGTTAGAGTATTATTTGCTATGGACTACTCTTAAATGTCCCAGTGCCTCAGAATTACCTCACCCTTGGTCACTTAAGGAACCATGAACTAAATAGGATTTTTGACTTACCATAAAATTCTTTTCTTGGAGTTAATTAAAATTCTTAAGATCGACTCCTACTATTACT
This sequence comes from Staurois parvus, assembly GCF_062004578.1. NCBI lineage: Eukaryota > Metazoa > Chordata > Amphibia > Anura > Ranidae > Staurois > Staurois parvus. Next base: position 8,978,889 of record NW_028318031.1, on the reverse strand, counting down.
TTGCAACAAAACTAAAGCATGGGGAAAGTGGAAGGGGTTATTCTAAGTTGTTTTACAGCTTTGCTTCCCAGTGTCCCAACTCTTAAAGGTAACAGCATAACCCAGTGTCTCAGAATTACTTCACCCTGTGGCCCCAAATAAATCCATAAAAAAGATTTACAGTAAGTCAAATATCCTATTTTATCACACGAAAGGGGAGCATATGAGATGAGGTTTATTTACATATACTTTTTCCATTATTCTATTTAAATCGTATGTGAAAAATGCATGCATCTTGGGTTGACGTTATATGGGTGTTGGATGAAAACATTGATAAATAGACCCCAAAGTGTGAGCATAGAGATGTAAGATATGTTGTACTGTGGTTATGGCACTGGTTCTTGGTTAAGCATACACTGTCTGCCTCTGCTGTAAATGTACAGCAGGGATGCAAACTAAATGTTATCACTTTTCCCTAACCAGAATTTCAATGATTTTCCGAATTAATTAATCATAATTAGTCATGATTTTACAGGCCCCCCTAGCTTTTCTACTGGAGATATGCCCCAAAACACAGACCCACCAGGGGCAATCAAATGACAGACATCCACTCTGTCTACTGGTTTTACTGGCTTAGTGTCCAGAGCAGAGATGGTTAGGGATTACAAGAAACCTCAAAACAGGAATAAGTATTCCCTCTACTCAAAATTATTTCAGCCCCTCTCATAGGATAGTAATGTTCCTTTAAGCAAAGACTGGCAAATCTTCTTCCTCAATCCATATCACTGGCAATACACCTCCGAGTGTTTGGCCAGAGTGAAATAAATATGCATAACATGTATCTTCATGCTCTATCTAATGAAAACATGCCCCAGGAGCAGGGAGAACTAAACAATCATTGCTGTCCACCAATTTAGAATGAGGATACTCCAGCTTATGGCATGGACCCTACATATTCATGTAATGAAATAATAATTCTTCTGGGTTTCTTAATTAGAGAATTTTGTAAGACTGTTGTAGATATATTCCTCTGCCCATAATTGTGCTACCATAGGCCCAGACCAATGAGGCTTTCCCTACAAATGTAATCCTTATTTTGTATATGCTATAATAATATAAATCAAACTGAAATTAGGATATTCAATAAATGTAGATCATGTTATCATAAAGATGTTTTTTTTTTATTTTATTTAGAAATAAACATATTATGGATATTTCTCATAATACAAAATATTTACAAGGAAATATAGGTGGTATGGCATAATTTTAAAAAAGCATTTTTTAAATGTTCTAAGATCAAACGAGTTTCAGTGCCCGGTATTATCAGATAGTGGTGTGTCCTGAGAGAGGCAAATGTACTGATAATGCACAGTCAGATATACATTTCAGTGTTACCTGTGGTTTTTTTAGTCACTGTTGTCATACAATAGCTTATTATTTACCGCAGACTAGTAGATTCCACATGTTTGAAATATAGGACTCAGGATCTTAATATATATATATATGTACAAATAAAAAAAGTATGAAAATAAGAGTCCACAGGAGAAAAAAAAGAAATATTATATTAATACATCTCATTTGGAAGACCTGCTATCCCAAAATAAACTGTAGCAATAATGAATGCTGCAAAAACACCATTACACAGAAGTTTTATATTCACCTTGTGACAAACGCCATGAATAGCTATAAAGGCAGTGCTGACCTGTTATCACTAGTAAGCTTCCACTCTGTAGTGCTGACTGCAAGTCTTGCAGAAGTGGAAAAATCTAAAGTTAGCAGGAGATAGGCATTTGTTTCTCCAGAGAGTAAGACAGCTATCTATCATCAAACTCATTGATGCTCTTCTGGGACCTACTGCTGACTTTTTTACCAGGAATATGTGCATTTTGCATATAAAGTTGAACTGCAGCATGTTTAGAAAGATGTTCTACTATGTTGGAAGCATTTGTATTCCCCCTTAGGACAGTCCTCATGGCCTCTTCATGAAAGTAATGCTCAGATCGAGCACATTGCTTGCAAGAAGTAGGCTGCAATTGGCCATCAAAAGCCTACAGACATAGAGGGTTGATTTAGGCCACTTTCGCACTGATCCACCGCAAAAACGCATAGGCGTTTTTACCGTGCTTTTGCCGCGCTTTCTGAGTGTTTTTAAAGGACACGTGACTTAAAAACTGCATCGAAAACACTTCTCAGGCGTTTTTGAGGTGCTTTTCAGACATTTTTCAGGCATTTTCAATTGATTTTAATGGGAAGAGGTGTTCTTGGAGCATTTTTTTTTAACTCCCCAAACATGCCCCAAAGATGCTGCAATCAGTTGTATTTAAACCGCACCGCAAGCACAACGCCTCAGTGTGAAAACATACATAGATATACATTCAAATACATAGAGAAGCGTTTTTCTTGAGCTTTTCAGGTGCTTTTTTTTAAACACAAAAACACTTCAAAAACTCCTCAGTGTGAAAGTAGCCTTACTAAGGTGTTCGTTTATGACACAAAGAATAGCTGCGATTCCGAGGATCGCAGCTATTCTCTGGTCATTCACAGTTTATGACACTCAGGAGATCAGCGGAGAACATGTCCAGCCCTTCACTGGCGATCTGTGTTCTCCCTCCAGATTCTCCAGCCCAGAGCTGGAGAATCAGAGGGACCACAAACTAAGCAGCGATAATTTACCTCTGCTTAGTAAAGTGGTCTTTTACTGTAATCTTGCGAGATTATAGTAAAATCAGCCGTTTTCCAGTGTTTGTAGACCGTTCTCCCTTCGTTTGGAGAACTGATCTACACTGCTTCATAAACTGTATTCACGGGAGAACTGTGTTCTCCGAGAATGCCGGAGAACTGAGCAGAGATCTATTACCGCTGGTTCATAAACGAACACCAAAAACTAGAGAGTGCAAAATCTGGTGCAGCTGTGTATGGTAGGCAATCAACTTCTAACTTCAGCTTTTTCAGTTAAACTTTGAGAAAAAAATGGAGGCTTGAAAACTTGCATTTCCATCCTTATCTTGAAGGAAAAATATAGCTTAGCCCAATGAAAATGATCAGTCAAGGGTTTCCATGAGTATCCTTTAACATAATGAAATCAATATTTATGGGTGCCTTTAGGCATCATGCACATGGGTTAGATCCATGCAAATGGATGAAAAAAATTGTAATTTATCATGTTATCTACTACATTTGACACCTGAAGCTTTTACTTATATTGAAATCATATATAACACTGTACTGCCTTTTCTGTTCTTATGGAAATGTTATATTATGTTTGCTTGTATTGAGCAGAAAAGTGACACATAGCTACCTATAGCTGTGTTCCTGTATACTAAGGGCCGGTTCACGCCATAGAAACGCAGTCCAGATGCTTTTCTACATGCGTGTTTGATGTGTTCCGGTGCGTTTTTGATGCGTTTTTGACGTGTTCTAGTGCATTTGTAATGCTTTCTGGTTTATTTTTTCCCCTCTCTTTTTTTCAATTTAAATAGAAACATGTGCGTTCCAGTGCATTTTAGGTGCGTTCTGGTGCATTTTTGATGCATAGAGCTACATAACAGTACAGTTCTGTGCAGGAAAAATTCAGCCTGTTCTACTTTCTTTTCTTCAACCGGAACGCACTGCAACTGCAAGCACTGATGTGAACATTTACAGCCATATAACCTACTTTCTGGGCATTTTGGATGCAGGAAAAAAGCACACTGAAACACATGTAGTGTGAACTGGCTCTAAAAGCAGACATTTAAACCAAAAGATGGTCTTTTTTGAATATGTCTATGACATCAATAAATAATATGTGGATAATTTTTTGTTGTTTTATTGTTTTCAATTTAAACAGCCATGTGCTTTAGCACTTTTGGTTGGACACATAGACTTATAGGGCTTATTTTCAGATGAATCCTCTATCCCTTATATTATTTCTCAGTTCGGGCAGTGAATGTTAAGCATGTTCTCATGGGCAGTATCAGTGATGTGGCTTATTCCATTAGTTTAAATTAAGAACAAAAGGGAGACATACAAAAGTTTCCAGCTCACTGGATTTTGTAAGCCTTTGATTTCATGCTTTTCTACTGCAATTGCTAACTCCCTATATGGAGAGAGACTGTTTCACAATTGCTCTAAAACAGTTTGTTCTGTGCAACAATCTACCCTCAGTGGTCCTACCTCTGATAGCAGCAGAAGAAGTACCTTTAGGCTCACAATTATTTATGAATTAGGTCTACAGAGACTAAATATGTTAATCTTAATTCAAGGGGACTATACTCTACAACTGTACACCTGCATATACCTTTTTTTTTTTTTCAAACAAATTTCAAGCAATAAACATACAAATAATAAGTGCAATATATTTTCATGGAATGAATTGAATAATAACATTGTTATTTTTACTAACTGAACTGCAATATGGCCTTTGATAATGGCCGTTTCCTTCCTTAAAACCAGTTAGTACAGAACAACTGGTATATTTGGTATAAGAGTGGAGACCTACAGAACAACTGGTATATGGGGTAAAAGAGTGGAGAGCTACAGAACAACTGGTATATTGGGTATAACAATGGAACCTAACATGTAGTGAACCAAGCAGAGAAATATACCCCAAACCATCCAAAAATACACCTTCTCAAAAAAATAAATGTCTAGCTGTCAAATGAAATGTAATCTCCAGTAGTGATAAATAACGGATTTGTTTAGTTATTTAAAAAAGAGCTACAACTGGCATTTGGTAAATGACAAAGCAAGTATTTTTCTGAGCTTCTCACAGACCCTTCATCATCTACAGAACTGATTGGCACGGTGCTATAGACTGCTGAAAGAGACCTAAGACAATGAAGGTCCACTGCCACTCCTCAGCAACTCAGTTGTTCTTTCTTGGCATATATTGTTACATTTGACTTTATTGTTCGTTCCACTTCACACATATATATATATATATATATATGTATATCTATATACACATAAATACAACAGTATGGGATAAGGGATGGTGAAGAAGCTCAAGAACATGATGTTGGTCCTATATAACAATATTACATGTCATAGCAGTAAGAAGGTAGTCATTCTCCCTCCTCTTTTATACGCTGCTGCTTATTCCTGCGGGTGTCCATATCGAAATTGAAATCATTCCAATCATCTCGTGGAGGGAAGGAGATGGTCTGGCGAAGTGTGAAACGCACTGCGTCAATCACTCTTTCTCCGCGAGGCTCATTGCCACCCACACTGACAGAAGAAGCACTGCTGGATGTCCTTAGCAAATGGGGAGGAGTGGAGAAGTCATGGATCTGTCTGTGTTCAAGTAAACCTTTCCAAATTGCATGACGAAACTGCTCAGGGATCTTCAGATTAATCAAGTCCTATGAAAACATAAAAGAATTTAGCATGTGGTTAACTGTTGTCACAGCAATATACAGAGTTAAAATCCATAGAGAACCCTTTATCATTCATCTTTCGACTGATTGAAGAGAATTATCTAATTGTTTGCTATGAATTATTGTTTTCAGCTCTATAAAGACTGGCTATATCTAAGCTACCTTTTATATAAAAAATATTATCTGTATTCTTGTCATGCTGGTCCACAGAAACAAAAAAGCACAAGTGTGAGCCTTATAACAGTATGCATGTAAAACACATTTGCGTGGATTTACCTGTTACAATAATTGCATAACAGCATTACAGGGAATCTTATTAATCTTATTTCACTGAACTCTATAAGCCTTTATATTAGATTTAATATACCTATACTGAGTCAAATGAGATTTTATTAGGTACAGCAGACCTTTGTTTTACAGCTATCCATTTGGTTTTATGGATCCCCCCTACCTCAAACCCCCTCAAAAGTGACATTTGGACCATCATGCTGTGTTTTATATTTCTGTTTATAGATTACAGCATGCAATGTGAGATGACAAATTATATGAGAATGTGGACATCAAAATAATAAACCTTCAAATTTCTACAATCCTCATTCAGTTTTCTGCTTAAATACTCACCTCCATGGAGTAATGCTCAATCTGATAAATGCTGCTCAGTCCCTGGGTAGTGAAAAAGTCCAGACAAGATGAACATCCCAATCTCGCTAAAAAACTAGAAAAAAGAGAGTAAGAGAAAAACATTTAATGCATATATAGTTGCTAAAGTAATAAAAACAAATATTATTTGGCTGAATTATCTAATATAAGAAGTAAGACAATTAATTATTAGCTGGGTGCTTTCTGAATCTTTTTCAAACTGTAGGCTGGGGAAGCTTAGAAGTTCAGTTGCTGACATCAATATTATAGCAAGTATCAATTTTGTGGATTAATCGCATTATTTAGGATAATAAGGCCACATTTTTGCCACAACCAGCCTGCAGAGCATTTAACTATGATAACAATTTACCCTTGTTATAATATCAATAACATAAACAGAAGTCCTGCTTTTTGAAATGGTTAGACACATGTAAAGAAGCATCAAGAACTGGAAGGTCCCACTGATAGAAGAGTTTGACAGGAGAGATATTTCAAGAATGTAATGGCAAGGGGTATAGCATTTGATCAAGCAAGCAGCATAGCTTAGAGTGGCAAAGTGGTTGGGCATTTCTGACAATAAAAACAATTTTGCCCATCTGCACTATTCTAGCATAAAGTGCCCCAAACCGAGCCATATTAGCCACAGGTATGTTTAAACAGACACTAGCAAAGGACTGTGGTTGTAGAGGTAAAACTAGTGTTATCTCACCTCACGTCTTTCTTTTACTTGTCCATACGCATGCACAAATTGATTAGGGGTGGGGGATGAATCCAAGCCCAGGTGACTGTAAGGGGGGTGCAAAATACAACCCCTTACTTTTCAGATAGTCTAATTTGGTTTAGATAATGAGCAATAAAAGATGCAGAAGGCACTTGAGAAGAGTTACAAAACAACCATGCTATGCTCATGTGGGATATTGACATGCAGACTGTTAATACACAATAATGGCTACTAATATAATTAGCAGAAAGTATTCATTTTAAGGTAGCGACAATAACCTACAAGAACTGTACAGTAGGAGGATTTACTTTCCATTTTCACATAAAATGAGGATGATTTACTAAAAGAGTTATTTTCATTCTTCGCAAACTGAACCGTCCTTTCAAATGTCCAGTCGTGAGCAGGGAGATTTTAGAAAATAAGATCTTCTTGAACATGACTGGATGTTTATTCCACCAAAAGAGGGAATTCATTTTTAATAAATGCCCTCCACTGCATAGCTTAAGTCATTTAATTGAACTGAAAAAAAAAGCCATGAAAACCCAATGCATAGATACACAGAGACACTGGTAAATTGCGATTATGCCTTCAGTGTACAATGAAATGACCTGAAATATTGGGATATTGGGAAATATGCAAGCATATTCACCATTTCACAACTTTACAGGACAATATGAAGCTTTCATGATGTCTATAACTAAATGTCCACAGCGCTCACTCACTACACCATTTAGAGAACCACTGCTAATTGCCAATGACTTAAGTTTAAAGTGTCCTAATTAACAACCAATGAGTTTCCTTACAACCAAACTGCATGAGAAAATTCCAAAAGGAAAAATAGAATATGAGTTTGGTTAGTTGCTGTGGGCTAGTTACAGACTGCTTTTATTAATGGCACTTTTATTTTTGATTACTTATAATTGTTCCATATTCCATCAGACAGTTCTCCCCACTGCAGTCTCATTATAAACTGGTGATATTTGGTCTGCTGGACAGCATCCTCCCGCAGTTCAAAGATGTCATATGTGGACTTTGCTTTGAACATTTAAAATTACAACAAACACATATTTTTACAAATGCAAATCTACTTAATTAAGCCCATCATTAGTTAAATCATTTTTTTTTTTATTTTTTGGCGAGAAATGGATTCTGTATCATAATAACATTTCAATTTAAAAAAAATAAAGGGCTTTAGTCTTCTTCAGAAGCACTTGATAATTGAATGTGTTGGGATATGTAGCTGGGGTTGTCATTACTTTGCATTCTTACCTGGCAATGCTGCAGTCTGTGGGGTATGGGGGAGGCGGTGTGCAGTGTGATGTGGAAGCCATGGAAAGCGAAGGTGGTAATGACTGAGGAGGGCTGAGCCCATTAAGATCACCAGGCATTGGCATGTGTGCCCCCATCATGAGATCTGTTAACAAGAGAAAAGAAAAATTGCAAATAAAACTATATATCATACATAGACTGATCCATCTATAATAATCTAGTTCAAAAAAGCGATTCACTTGTGTTTGTGTTCCAAAATTTCTTGTGATTGTTTGTGGTCTTGTCAGTTTGAAAGTGTTCTGGAAACCCAAAAATACATTCACCTAATTCAAACTGAGTAAAACAAATATAATGTCTAATACAAGGGCCCTATTAGGAATCCTATATATCCAACCATTGATGTTTTGAGGGGCAACAATACAGTAAAATATTTCTAAAAATGGTGTAGCAATGCAATCACTGAACCACATTTTGTAAAGGCACTGTACAGTAGATATGCGTCCCACAGCAACCTAAAGATTGCAGGTGACAGCAGGCTAGAATATTACAGAAAATTCAATAAGGAAACATTTTTTCATTTTGTTTCTGACAATGTTAAAACCCACATGGATACTGCTCAAACACATATCATCTATTTTATATTTTGCTCTGGTTGAATTCTTTATCTTTTGCAGTCTTGAGACCAGAAACAATTAAAGGATTACAACTTCTGGGAACTGTAGAAAAGCTAACGAACTGCAGCCAAAGTATTTGAAACTAACAACAAACTCAAGCACTGCAGGGAAAATGGTTTGTTGCCTGCTTGAAGAAAGAATGTGCAACGTAACAATGTCATGGATGTAATCCATGTAAGTCTGCTTTTATAGGATATCTGCACACCTGGCAAATGCTTACTCTATGCCATAGGTTAGGATGTATTTGGCTGTAATGTTTTTCTAACATCTATTCAGAATCATGAGCTTTCCGTCTTCAGAAATGATTTAAAAACACAGCAAATTTTTACATTTGATCTCTCCTGCTTGAGGGGAGTACTTATGTGGAAACAACAAGCAACTGCCATTTCTTTTTATGTGTTTACTGCTAAAGATGAAAACTTCAAAGTGCAAGGAAATTCAGCATCAGAATCTTTTGAAATCCATTGCCTGTTCATTGAAGAGACCCATACCGCTCTTTAGTGTCAGTGTTGCCATGGAACTACTTGCTAGAGGATGTGACATCACCCTGGCCGATGGAGTGGATTTGACCCTAGTGGATGGACTACTTTGAAGGTGAACTTTCATAAGTAATAAAGTTTATTGATAAGGTTAACTTGTGCTTTGTTTTTTAATCCAAAAATATGGGAAGGTTATACAACAACCTGAATAGAAATATAACATACCATCTCAAATGTCTACTAGATTCCTATTTATTTTAAATACATTTATGTTAAAGCGGAGTTTCAGCTGAAAAAAAAAAATAAAAGTCATCAGCTACAAAAACTGTAGCTGCTGACTTTTAAAATACAGCCACTCACCTGTTCCTCAGTCCAGCGGTGTCTTCACCATGGCTGGTTTCACCGGCAGGCTTCTCTCCCTGGTGCCGGCATCTTCAGTGTGGGCACCTGGCTGTGACAGTTTGGGGCTTCACAGCCAGGTGCCCACTGCGCATGTGTGAGAAGCGCTGTGCTTTGAGAATGGCCCCCTAGTTTTCTGGGACCTGTCATGTGTCCCAGAAGACTATGGGGAGGGAGGGGGAATCACAGCGGAAGTGAGAGCAGGTACCTGTCAAATTCACATACCCGCTCCCCAAAGGTGCCAATCCTTAATGGGTAGTGGGGGACAAAGACTTAAAGTGGAACTTTCCCTTTTGGGTGGAGCTCTGCTTTAAGCTTATATCCAGCTTATTAAAGAAGGTAGCAATAACCAATGTAGTAAGTAAAAGCTGGAAAACATATGGCATCCAAACACAAATCTGTCTTGTACTAATGTGACTTCAGTGAAATGAATTGAATTTTCGCTACGTGATACTAAACTTTGCACTTAGTTATTTGATGCCTGCATTGTTTAACAAATATGGTTGTCTCATTTGAGAGATGAAACCCATCTCAGATTCAATTATAAATACATCTCTCATATGTCACATGAAGTTTCCAGTAAACATAACAACACGGGCTAAAGGTATACTTACTGTTTGACCCCATTCCATCAGACATGGCATTTGGAGTAAGGGAATTTCTCTGTTGTGGGTTCATCAGCTGGCTGACAGAAGGTAGCTTGTTCATGCTATTCATCTTGCTGAGGGGAGGAGAGACTGAACCAAAGGTAGGCTGACTTTGTATTGCCGATCTGCAAAGATACAACCCATCTGAGGGTTAGTAACGCACAAGAAATAAATGCATTGGCGCTTTTTTTCATTAATATTGACATAGATTAAGAATTTACTGCCATAACAATCTAGATCTAGATCGACTAAGTCAAAGCATAATATGTTTTTAGGTATATATTAAAAAAAAATATGTGCAAAAGTTATTTGGGAAGGGAAAGGTATTCTTATTAACTAAATGACTACCTTTTTAAAGGTTTTCTGTTTAGCCAAAAACATGTTTTCAAGGTTGATTGCTGAGTTTAGGCTCTGTAACATGCTTTGAAGTAAGGTTCTTTAACAGTATTGTTATGTAAAGTAGTTTTATGAAAGAATTCCTTTTTTTAACTACAAGTTTTTCTTTCCGTCAGCATGAAAATCTGGCAAGGTCCAGAATTATCACTTTAAAACTGCTATGAGGAAGAAGCGATATTTTTCTTTCTCCATCATTCCAGTATCAGCGCACACATCTTCCGGGCAGGTATGTGAAGAGATAGGATCATTCACTGCCCTCCAGGTATATGGCAGCAAGCCAAGTGGAGGAGGCAATGAGCATATATCCTGAGGCACAGACTGCAAGACCTAGAGATTCAGTTTCACACCTCAGATTTCAGTAAAAATTCACTGCTATTTTGATTAGCTGGGAAAATCCAAAATGGTGTTTCTAAATTTGGAGTGCTTGTACCTCCAGGGTTGCTTCAAGTACTGTTGGTTTAAGGGGTACATATGACCTGTAAATTACATTCAATTTATCCTGTTTGAGAATTAATAAAATACATCAAAGCAGATAGCTTGCCCATAATGACAAATCATTTAATATCAGGTTATCACTTTTTCTGGGGAATCAAAGGAATCTGATCATAAAGGCAAGTTCATGATTTTATTTAACTTTCTTTTCTCTCCTTTTCTTTTTGTTTTTTTTTAATATAGAAAAAATACACTAGGCCCAATTCACAAAGCTTTAATACAAGGAAATGATGTTTAACTATGTGGCTGTAATTTTCAAATGTTATTGGCTGTCAGCTAAAAATAACAAATTTTTTCAAAATAAAAATCTTTATTGTGATGCTTTGCTTTGACCTGAACCAACTGTGCCAAAAAAAGAACCCAGCTGCATTACATATATACATACTTTAGGAGGTATAAAATATATTAAATGATACTTAATGATAAAGATAAATACCACTGCAGTAAAAGTGCACTTTAAATAGTACTGTGACAATATTTTGGGGAGTTCATGAGCCTTCTTCAGAGTTATCTACTTTTTAGAAAACAATTGAACAGTCTTTATCTAACAACTTGCATGTTTGTAATTGTGTGTGTCTGTGTGTATTGGAGAAGGGGGGGGTTGTAAACAGTGCTTAAAGTAAAAGATCCAATAATCCAGAATGGCTGGACCCTTGGCGTGTGCGTTAACTAAAAAGTGCATGGCTGTACCCAAATATTTTAGTATGTGTGAGCAGCAGTAGTTTTAATGTGTGAAATCCAAAGAGCTATTTTCAGCCCACTGTCTACATAAGGATTGGACTGCAGTTCAGATCAAATTCTCTGAAAACCTCAATAGACTTCTTTTATTAAATCATTGTGAGAAAGGCTTGCCTGAGAATTTGTATATACATACTGCTGCCTATCAAGTGACAGGCTTGAAAGCTGTTCCATTGATGATGATGCAAGATTACTGAAGCTACAAAAGCTATAATGATGTTTTTGTCTTAGTGAACTCATGATAAGAGTTAAATACAAAGAACAGGAACTGGAACAAAAACACATCTGATGTCCAAGATAAGCTAGCATAAATATTTATTGGAAATTAGGAACATGCAGTCACTCGAAACAGCACTTCAAGAAGATGCCAAGGGGAAACCCAGTGGAATTTGACCAAACAGCATTAATATTTTCCCACTTTTTTTATTCAACACTACATTTTATTTCAGAAAGACTTAGCAGAGTGACCTGTTGCATTATTAGCATGGCAAATGGAAGAAAGCACAACATTGATTTAAACATATTTGGCATATTACATTCAAGCATTTTAGATACTACAGGTATCTTGACACATTATGTTTACAGACAGGTATATCATGGAGCACAATAACCTTTAGCTAAGTGACCCTATGAGGATAGAAATATGAAATCTGCAATTACACATGTGCTTTTAAAGGTTCAGGTAGTGGGGTTATAATCCTGATCCCTGATTTACTATCTAATATGTCACAGACCCTGGACAAGTATGTAGGATGGGAGTTTAGACTTTTTAGAATTCACTGACTGCATGCATGTTACAGACCAATGACTAACTCAGTAGTTAAACCAAGATCAGAAACACATTAAGGTTCCACATCTGCTCATTTTAAGCCAGGTCAGAAATGGAAGAAATCGAATATTCCATCTTTATCTTTACAGATTTGCTCTAAAGCCTAAGTAAAGCCAATATAATAATAAAGAAAGAAAATAAGAAAAATTGGTACAGGGGACAGAACTAAGGGGTTGTCACAGGCTCTCATGAACAGCCTATGTTTGCCCCTTCTGCCCAAAGTTTTCATAGATGCTGTACTACAACTTCTATGAATGAAACACAATCTATGAATGGAGGACAGGTGAATGATTGATAGGCCTGCTCCCTTCATGGGGACATGGACGGAGGAGAAATTCCCTAAAAGAAGAGACATCAACACAAGGGACACATCCTACTGACTGTAACTTATTTCACTTGTGCCGATTTTTTTTTCTGCATTTAGGCTGTAATAATATTGCAAATAGCAATATTATTAAAATTGTAAAAAGCAATGGCAATCCATTATTCATGGCAAACAATCAGTTTGGACTGATTATTCTAGCCACACTAAACTGTTTAAAGCTGATATCTGATTGTTGGCACTAGTTGTTGAATTATAGTTCTCATAATTTACTGTTGAACAATCGTGCCACTTGCTTACACAAAAACTATTACTACAACATATGTAAATATTGGTTCGATAGTAGAAGATAGTATACGTTATAATATTATCTTTCTATAGCTCATTCCACATAGTATCCAATATCAAAACACTAAACGGGTGGCTATTCAAGGCAAATAAATTTTCGTTGCCCTCCACCAGGTTGAATTACCAACCTGGCCCATATATGTCCTGTGGATTGCTTGGTCTACCTATCAGCTATAAGGAATCGCACTCTAAGCATAAGGTTTTACTCAGTGTATCTTATGCTAGAGGACTGAGGTGACTAGGCGACTAAACCAGAAACATCAGCTAAAAGCTTTTTCATAGGAGCCATTTGGCACAAGATAAAATAAGCCACTGAATAATTCAATCTATCAGTAGCCAGCTGTACACTTGAAATATAAGTGTTCAGTGCACTGACCCTTTTTTGTAGAGAATTTTGGGTATAACATGCTCTGAAATTGATTTAAAAACATTGACTTGTTTAACTTATTCCCCCTAAAATTTTAATAAACACAAGCACTCCAGACAATATGTTAACATTGTCTGAAATAAAAGGAACACACATTTTCATTTAGATCTGTCCAGCAGTACTTATCTCAAATGACCAGCATTCATAAGCATGAACAGCTAGGAAAAAGCCTCTTCCTAGTATACAACATTCTTATTACAATACACAAAAATATTATAAAAAATATATGTTTACATTTGAGACCAGCTCAAAATCTAGCACAACATATATTACATACTCCAGACAAGTATTTGCCACCAGCAAGCAGAAGCTAAAAAACATATAAACTGTTAAAATGGCAAATCAACACTTGAGTCCCTTTATAGAATGCTACATAAGGTTACATTCACCATGGAAAAAAAGGCTAAATATGTCATCCCATGAACTTGTAGAATGTGCTGTTTTAACAGTTCTTCTACAAAGGCATCACTAAGAGCCACTTTACACCAGAGTACTGCCCATGAAAAGTCATTTTAGGCAAGTCAATGCATGACAGTTCAGTACAATGGCAGTTCTTGTGGCCACTGCTGACAATCCACTGTTGGCACCAGTGCATGACAGTACAATGTATTATCAGTGGTGCAAACAGTGCATACCACATTGCTCAATGTTGTGTACTGAGGCTGGTATGAGATACATCATATGCCTTTAGTCTTGTGCAAATTGGTACCTTCCAACTGTTGTGACGTTGAATTACAAGTACCATACTGTTACAAAGCCTTCTGCAAAACATTTATGAAGTTCTCCTTCCATATCAGATGTAGAACTATGGACAGCTGCATTCAAGTAGAGAGAAGTCCAGTAACTCTTAGAAACCAACAGGAATTCATATTACACCAGTAAGGGCATCAGTAAACTGGTTGTAAAGAGCTAGTGTACTTTCCTCAGTATCATTGGACTTGTACTGCCTTTTAGTGGTGGTCAGAGTTTAAATAATTCCTGTGGTATATATGCTATCAACAATACTTTGATTTAAAAAAAAAAAAAAAAGGCATAAGGAAGTAGATATTGTAGGAATGTTAAACTCTCACTTTAAAACCAGACTCTTATATTGCATATTTGCACAAACAAGGGATATTTTATTTAGGATCTAATGCAATAGGCTCTGCTAGAAACCAAAAAAACTCAGGAAGTGCTTATTTCAAGCAGAGTGCACTAAAGTATCACTTTTTATTTAAATAAACCCTGTATAAAATGTCCCTACCTGTAACTCAGTGTTAACGATTACATTTCAAATGAAGACATACACAATAGTGACAGCACAATTTTGCAGCATTTCAGACTTTGTCATGGAGCATTCTTCTCTTTAAATCCATCAATTTGTCAATATTGTAGAAACAGTTCAAATTTACTTTTTCCCAATGGAAAAGCATCATTCCCTTTACAATGAAGAATGATTCCCCAGAAAAAGTCCTTTTTTATGTTCCTTTTCTTAAATTGTGGGGATGAGTAGGGCAGTTAGAAAGTGCATACATAGTTCATGGATACATTGGGAGGTGAGAAAATGTGGAGTGTTTTGGGAAAGAATCTTTGTCTTTCAGAAGATCTGCCCGGGGATCCATAAGTTCATTCCGGAAACAGGCCGTTAGGAGCCTGTAGAAAAGAAACCAGAGAAGAAAAGAACAAGAGCTGATGACCATGAAGAGTTGAAAGATGCAGTGACACCACTATGACCACAGTGTGATGAAATGATGGATTGAGGGAAACTTAGAATGATTTTACCAGACTGAAAATATTTTCTTAAAAAACACCATAGTGAGAATGTCAGAAGCATAATAGATCCCCTTATGCAGACTATATGAAAATGAAATTTCTGCAGCCAATCAAATTCTAGCTTACTGGCTACTTAGACAATAAAGCAACTTTTCTTTCCTGTGTATTTATGGGAAAGAATCATTAATCTTTACAGTCTGAGAATGAGGCAAAAGCTTCACATTCAGAAGTGAATTAAGGACAAAACAAGTAAAATGTTCTGGCCAGAAGTACAAGATTTCTAAATCTGTCCCTTATTGTGAGAAACTTGGCACATAGAACAAATAATCATACAATATTGCCTTTCTGAGAACCTGGACGTGAAAGAGCAAGTGTACCACATAGGTCTAAAAACAAAGGCTTACAATGTTGGGATTACAACACGTGCCAGCGCTGTAATTTCCTGAAATTCAAGCCAATTGAATGAGTGCGGAGCTAACAGCATGCTCTAGGTAGAATGAAATCTAATGCTTCCTCTGCTTTTCCGTTTTGATATATCTCCAGTAACAAAACAATCTAAATGCCTAAAATCTAAAATAACAAGTCAAGCATAATACTATAGAATGCAGCCTTTTATTAGTTTGGGACACTTGTAATCTTTTATTAGCGTTATCTCTATTATCTGACCGATCAAAATTTAATATTATCTTTACCAGATTATGATGTACAGCATTGCATATGCCTAGTGATGAATGCACCCTACTGTTTTCTCTTGAAATATTTATCAGGCTAACCCTGGTTATGTACAGAAAAACTATCACACCTGACTGAACTTAGAATTTATCTGGCCAGTTTTACCATATTTACCAGGCATGGGACCAAATCTGGACACACGGGCCAGTGAATGACAGTTTATAAAGTTTATACTGTGGTCCTTTTATGGGGATTATCTCTCTGTATGGACAGAAAGTAAGGAAAATTCCACAATTCAGAGATGTCACTAAAATAAAAATAGAGGGTAAATCTTCCAATGGGGGCACTTGCTCCAGGGACAACTGTCTATAAGAGCATTTCCCCTTACTTGGAAGAAATTTCCTACTTCCTGCTGTATTTACAGGACAGGAAGTGAAGAAAACTCTCTCCAAGTGATGCATTGCAAAACAATTAAATAAATTCATGAATTAACTAACAGGGGATCTTAACCATTCTCTATTCTATTCAAAATGCAAAAAAAAAAAAAAAAAAACATTTTGCATTTACAATTAGTTTAAGTGTCCCCAAAAATATTACATTGGAAGTCTCCCTATAAACAAAGATGCAGTTTTGTGTGTTATTTGCAGATTTTTTATATCAATATTTGAATTAGGGGGAGATTTACTAAAACTGGTGCACACATAATCTGGTGCAGTTGTGGGTAGTAACCAATAAGATTCAAACTTCAGCTCTGAATGGTTACTATGCATTATTGCAGAAGATTCTGTGTACACCAGTTTTAGTAAATCTTCCCCTTAAAGTCAATTTAAAAGTGATAGTTGCAGTTAGGGCCTGAACCATTGGGTTTAACTGTTGAAATGTTTATATGCATATCCAATCAAAAAAATAACCTATTATTGTCAAAAGGTATAAAGGTAGAACACTGGTAAATTTCTCACACTATCAAATGCTATATAGATATGGGTCCTTTTCGGCATTTTTGTTGAATGCGTAATGACTTAACTTAGAATGGGAATTGGCCTTTCCCCCACATAGTATTTAATACAGTGACCTACAAAACATTTACTATAAACTGTCAAGTATTGAACTGATACATGTGAGTACATAAACTATAATACACAGGAAACTTTGCTGATAGAGAAACAATACATCAATGCCTAATTGGTACATTAGGTAATGTATTTTTTTTTATCTTTGTGGGTGAGCTGAAATTTGAGCAGTCACACTGTGATCATAGAGGTGCGGGGGTTAGTGAGAAAAAATAAACGAAATGCATTAAAAGAAATCCGACATGCAAAATGGAAGACATGAAAGAGGACGAAAGAAGCATGATATGCACAGTAATGTCAACCGTGAAAGGGTAGTCAATATTTCTACAAACCGTGTACAATGGCAGCTAATTATTTTTTGCACTGCATGGGAAATCTCTCAGTAAAGAGATTCATTTAAATCTGTTTATTTTTGGTTTTATTTTCTCTTTGTTATTATTTCTCATCTTAGGAAATGTCATAGAATTTGATCTCACTTTAACCATATGCTGCATATACCATCAATAGTACATTAATTTCAGGAACAACTTTCTTTTTTTCACCAGTCTAGAAGATAACATGTAGGTTTATTTAATACAATAAAGATTGAATTGCAGTAAGCCATAGCAACTAATCATACCTAATTTTTTTACTGATCTGACCACAGTGAAAAGAAATCTGATGGAATGATTTGATGAGTTACGGCAGCAATTTTCTTTGCAGTCCCTTAAAAAACTCACCTTTTTAAAATAATAAATGCACATCTTTTTGCAGGTAAAACAAACTGTGTATTTATTATTTTTTTTACTTGGAGCCTAGAAAACATTGCACCCACTAATAGCAGATCATGGGTGCCATGGAGGACTCCTGCAAACTTGTCAGAGAATCTGTCTGCTCGTACAGGCAGGCAGATACACACTGACAGGAAGAGGCAACGAACTTCCACAGAGCTCAACAGCACCATGGTAGTTCACTGAGAACTACAAGCTGACAAGCTTAAAGGTTGTCAGTACTCATAGTTTTCCATTCACAAAACTCTGTTAGAGGAGCCCCGCTTGGCCGAGTTTTTTTTTTTTTTTTTTCAAAGTGACAGCTAGCAGGGGAAGAAGATTCCCACTAGATGTAGCTAGATGCAGTAGTGCGGTCAGTGGCTCCGAGAGTGGAAACAGGTTACATGTTCCACCCTAAAAATGGGTGAAACATGTAAAATGTTCCATAAGGTAAACTTATCCTTTAAACTGAACCATCCACTTTTTTCTTTTTGCAGAAAGCAGCCTATTATCTTTATGGAGTCTGCATGGGGTTATTCCCTACTACTCTATGTCTGGATGACTTAAAGAATTGCATTGTAACATTATTCCAGATGCAAAAATATAATACTTTGTCTAAATAGTACTAGATGGCCAAGCAATATTTTGTAAGTCATAGTCTCTTTATTGAATAACCCCTAAAGTACCTATTACTTTATTATTGAATGCATTCATAATTTTGTTTTCTGCTACTGGTACCTTTATTTTGTTAACTGGCATTAGAATCAACACTACAGTATGAATTTGAGGTCATGAGCGTTCTATTGTGTTCCTACTGGTCAACTTTTGTTGTATGCAGCTTAAGAGAAAAATTGCATAATAAATCAAGTGCATGTACCTAATGAGTTATCTTAAAATACAAAAAAAGAAAACAAAAACATTTGGATAGGATGAATCAATGTTTTTAAGTGGAGAGTAGAGTGATAAAGGGCTAGAAGTTAGAACCTCTGTTACGTTTAATGGCTGTTCAGTGTTCCCCATCAGGAATTTTTCCCTCACTTCCTGTTCCCAGGTCACTGGGACAAGAAATACGAGAAAACTCCTCAGTGGGTATTATCAAAGTGATGGCTAGGTGGGTAATTTTTAGTCAACTATAACTATAAGAAGCCAGATGTAAACCAAAACCTACGTATTTGTTGTTTGATCATTCCAATACATATGCATAACTAAAAACAAGGATTATGAGATTAGGGACAACAATAGATGACAAATGAACTAAGATACTACAGAGTACACACACTTTGATTACAAAGCCAGTCCATGAATGGAACGGGCTCATCTTCAACTGAATAGACAAGGGGATAGAATTATACTAACTAAAAAAGTAGTTTAATTTGCATTTTGGTCTGTTAGAGAATGGTTTCCATAATGATGCATGTTACCAATGTCTGCTCTCCATTTTTATTTGCCACAGTTATTGAAAAATTAGTTACTGCGAAAAAAAAGGGTGGTTTTCTGTTCTTGTCCCTAGCCAATTTAATAATGCCCACTTCTAAATAGTATATTATTCAAAAACTACACAAAAAATAAGAAGCCGTGACAGCCAACAAAAAGTCCTCACTAGATGTAGCAAAGGAGTTGGGATTTTGAGTTGTTCATATAAAATATGGTAAATGCAATTCACTACATTAGAATTGTCCTGATTGACAGATATAGATTTAGATGGCACAGTGCCATCAGAGCTGGTTGATTTCATTATCTACAATTTGAGTTTAATTATAGATTTAGAATCACATCTCCCAATGTTACACATTGTTTTTTATGGTATCTGCAGTATGAAAACATATACATAATAGTAAAATAGCAAGATAAATAATTTGGAATTGAAAAAAACTCAGACTTGGACATAATAAATGTCATTTAAAATAATGCATGCATATGCAAATTAAACGGCAGGCACAAACAGGTCAGATTTGGAAAAGTACATATAACTGATCTATTTATGTATTATAAATATACTCACTGTTTCTGCAATAGATGTTGCTGTTGTTGTCTGTAGGTTTCAATCGTGTGTTGGGGAAGGTACTGCATAAGTTCTAGAGACTCTTTAATTTTTAATAAAGTTTCATATATTTCTCTGCCTTTTACCTGCAAATATCAATAAAATAAAAATGAAAGCGCTGAGCATAGTGTTTTTAGTGTTTGATCTGTTTTAGCAATGAACCATATATAATAAAAAGTATGATAAATAAAGATAATATAATAATATATTATATAATAATAATAAAATAACATCAGAAAGATTACATTATTTTTAAGTGTTAATTCTTAAGAGCAGCAACTCATATTAACGAATCAGAATCTACCTTGTAATGGTCTGATTTAAGTTCGATGGATTCTAGTTGCTTAGGATTACAGTGCCTAAGAATGTATCCTAGAGGTACTAAATGGGGTTGATTCACTAATGGCAAATAGACTATGCACTTTGCAAGTGCAGTTTCACCCAGAGCCTAGTGAATGTGGTGAAGCTTCCCTTTGTAAAGAATACCCAATCGGGGGAAGGAAAGTTTAAAAAATAAATAATTTTTGCTTGCACATGATTGGCTGATGGAAATCAGCAGAGCTTCACCACATTTAATAAGGTCTGTGGAAAATGAGTGTAACTGCACTTGCAAAGTGCACAGTCTATTTCGCTTTAGTAAATCAACCCCGATGCATACACTTATGGTATAAACTATACATTTGCTAGGAAATTTGACAGAGGTGTAGTAGCATAAAGTTAGGAAATAATGCACAATGTATTGACTTACAGGTATGTACAACACTTCATCATCTGGTGACCGCCGTTTTTTAATAGATGCCATTTGAATTCCATGTGTGCTCTGTCTAAAACCTGAAACATCAAAAGACATTTTTATAATTAATTTTTAACTTATTTAAATAGTCCTTTCTGTTCCAAAAAACTGCTAGAATTGCTAGTAAGCTTACATCTATGCTCCCATGTATGTAACACATATCTAGTATTCTGGTAATAACATTAGTTGCTGCTACAAGCCATATTGCAGACACTTACATTGTTTCATACCTTCGCCACTCTTTGTACTGTCTGAGACTTGCTGCTTGCGAATGCTGTCCTCATCTGCCTTACGGTCTCTTCCAGGACAAGCACAAATCCGAGCCTCAAAACACCGGCGCCCAAGCACTTGACCGCTGTAAAAAAAAATGATGTTGTTATAGACTATGGTAAATAACAAATTAGCATAACATACTGATTACTAAAACTGGAGCGCTCAGAATCTGGTGCACTTGTGCATGGTAGCCAATCAGCTTCTAAATTCAGCTTCCTCAACTTTGACTATAAAACCTGGAAGCTGATTGGTTTCTATGAAGAGCTGCACCAGATTTTGCACTCTTTAGTTTTAGTAAATCCCCCTCACTGCAATGATGAATATGAATAATGTTAGGGAATAACATTTGTTCTGTAGTAGCTTAGTAGGGCAGAACAAAAAACATTTTTTTCTACAAAGAATTGCTGGCTTTCTGTTGAGTATTGTACATTGTTCTGTACTGTGCAGAGGATTTAGGTGCAAGATCAAATAAAACAAAGTATGTTTACTTACTCTCTTGTTTCCAGCGTTACTATGATCAATATTGGTCGGCGATTCATTCCTCCAACACAGCTGCTGTTGCACATGAAGTTGTATAATATTGTTGTGAACTCAGTGCCAACCTATAAAGAATTTCATGGAGATGAAATATTATATTTGACAGTATATTAACTCTATTGACATTTTCAAAATATATAGTTTAGAAATAATATTGATACCTCCAAAGATGATTCAGATTATTAAGTGACACTGACCTGTGGGGGTTCATATGGTACCAGAACACTCTGTCTGCCAGTGATTGGATCCTCCACATACTGTGCATGGCTATTTCCTTCAACTCTTATAAGATGGCTTGGGGGAGCTATTTGCCCTACAGATAAAGAAAATAAATCACTGAAAGCAATAACACTCATTACACTTTATGTCTGTGAAAGTTACTTATACATAAATACATCTGTTATAATGAAAGGTCTGAGAACTGTACATTCGTGAAAAGATTTTCAAGGCTGCAAATTGCATTCCTTATTTAAAAAGCTTTTCTTTCACAGGCTGTAGTGCATGATCTGTAATTCTTTATTTAACGCCTGTTTGATAGGCTTTAAAAAAGTGGCTCCTTCTGTAGCTCCCCTGCATTCACCAGCTAAGGAATAACAAAAGATCTAGGGCGCATTTGCACAAGAATTTGGTGCAAGAGACCACAGTTCTGTGCCAGTTTCCTGCACCATATTTCAATTACACTGCCCTTGTAAACTGCAGTAGGTGTCAGTGCAAAATTATGTGTTTTCATGCACAGGATCACATGGTACAAACGTACCATGCGATCTGGTTGCACTGCGTTTCCAAAAGTAGTGCATGCACTACTTCTGATGTGTACAGTGCAATTTTAGTCCATTCAATATAAATGAGCCGAGATTGCACTGCACAGAACTTCATGTTAATGGTCCAGGAGCATTCAGGGCATTCCTGTGCAATTCACATGCAGTTCCTATTGTGAATGGACCCTAAAGCTAGGCTCTGGGCACAAAAACTTTCATGTAAACGTATTACTCAATAGCCATAGAGGATATAAATTAACTTTATGTATACCAACTGCCTTTGCAAACCAATAAAAGTAGCAGTGCCATCACTGTGCTGTACATATCCTGTGCAGAGAGAAGAGTTGTGTGATAGATCTAAAAAACACCACACACTTCAGGCTACCTTCAGGCAGAGAACTACAGGAGGAGGGGGATACAAGACCAGTCATTGCGCACAAGGTGAGAGAGCAGGATGACTGTTCTTGAAAGCAGTAAGCTCAAGCAAAAATGAAACTTTAATGCAGGATTTCTGCACAGATCTGGTAAAAAAATATTCAAGGTGCACCAAGGTTCACAATGTACATGCCTCTTGTATTTAGACAATATTCGCTTATTTTGGGGTCTACTGCCTAGAGACATGCGTGGGGCTTTTACTGGCACCAACGTGTTCATTTACATTTAGCACAGGAAGAGATGTGTTTTTGATTCTAGGAATGGAAAAATCAGAGAAAAGGGTGTGCAAAGTGTGCAAAGCTCAAGAACCTACAACAAACCAGCAAATTTCCACTTTATTATATGTATAGTTAGAAAACACAAAAAATTTCAGATTGGCTGCCAAGGATTACTGTATTTTACACACATCTCTTTGCTTCACTGAAATCAATTACATTTGCTATGAAAATAATAAGATGTGTTTAAATCTATGATCCATAATTCAGTTCTATGACAGTATTTGTTCATACCCTCATTAAATTCCCGGCTGAGCTCATGGTTTGGGCATCGCTTTACAACTTCTGTTACATGTTCTGCTTTTTTGTAGACTGGCATTGCCCTTATAACTGCCCCTTGTGGTGGAGGAGTCATCACCTTGATCTGAATTGGACAAGTTTTGGCAATCTGGCAGTACAGCTTCTTGAGGTCAGTAGAATACTGGAAACAAATAGATATAGAATTATCAATGACTGAAAGTAATTCACCAAAAAAGCTAAAAACAAAGCAGGTTCATATCACAATTAGTGGCTTTTGCAATCTAACATCTGCCTATTCTATGCTCATAATCCAGGTTAAGATGCTAATCATTTTATTACTATTACCTCCTGATTTACCATATCCCATACATAATGTCCAGCTGCAAGAACAATCCGATAAACAATGTTTAATGCTGTGTATAATGGGTGCAGCAGAATAAAATATATGATTCACAAAAGAAAGTGTACTGTTATATGTAATTAGTACACTGGATTGAGCATATAGTGTAGTATGCATATTACATTTTAGATTATTTAGAGTAGTGTTATGGGCTTCTTTGTATTTTACAGCCAAGATACACAGCTATGTTTTATATAGTTTTTTTTTTATATTTCTGCGGTGATAACTAGCCTATATATGAATCACCAGTAAATGATGATGCCAAGTAATATTTCCTACATTGGTATATACATGTGGCTCTTGAATAATTTCTGTATTGCCCTACCCTAAATATATGGTTGGCTAGCACCTGAATCAATATTTATAAGAATTGGTCATTTCCATGGATGGCAAAGTCTACTACATGTTTGTACAGCTATAGCAAACCTAAATATGTTTGGAGTTCTACTTTAGATATCCATAGACATGAAATTGTGGTCATATATGTGGGTACAATTTGACCTCAGAAAAATGGCTTGGTCATACAGTTATTAAAGATAAACTGCTTAATTCATGAACATGCACACTTGCCCAAGCATACATATTTATGAAATATTGGAAACTGCAAACAAACTATGGACCTGCCTTATTTTGGGGAAGCAGTGACAATTAGCTGAAAATTCAAACCTAGCCAAAACTGTTTACTGGTACCCACTTCTTTATAGACCTGATGATGTTAATATTAAGATAAAGCTTTATCTTATGTCTTTGTGAGAAGAAGGAGTATCTGAGTGGTTGGTATAAGCTACATAGACAGTTCTTACAGACACTTTCATGCATGAGATCCATTAGGGGCTATTCATCTGATGATTAATCACTAATGAATACGGTGAAGCTGTGCTCACTTTGAATGTCCAATCATTTACACGGAAAATTTTTAAAAAATTCTTGCAAATCCTGACTGGGTATTCAATAATGCAATCAAATAGTGGACCTTCAATGAGCCCTACACTGTTTATTCTTATGCATTCTCTTTTAGAATAGAACTATTGGCTGCATTAAAACTGCATTGATTTAACAGAACCATGACTGCATCCTAAAAGAGCAACAGATATGCTGAGTATACTGAACAATAAAAATACATAGGACACATATAACAAATAAATAACTGATGTTAATGTACAATGCTTTCTATTTCCAACTTCTGCCCACACTGTATGATGCCTTCTCAAGTCAGGGCTGACGTTAAGGTAACAGAGCTTTCAGAAATGCTGTAGGACATTGTGCAACACAGCTCATGCCTTCAGGCGATGGATTAAAATACAAAAGATCCATGTAGCCTCCGGATATAGAAAATGCAGCCAAAAGATAAACATATTTTAAATGTTAAATTGCGAAAGACTGTCTTAGATTCCTTTATTCCAAACTTCACTGAGAAGAAGGGGGGGATTGCTATGTATCAGAAAGTCAGAATGAAAAAAAAAATGCGGATTATTAACCCTCTCTTCCACATTTACTGATCAGTTGTTTCCTGCCTGTAACATTAAAGTAAAATTCTAGGCGTGAACGATAATCTCCCCCAGAATTCTATGATTAAAGGCATCCACTTCTGTATTATCCACCTTTTATTTTATAAATGGTGGATTAGAAACAACTATCAAGCCAGCCAGAACCCCTCCTCTCTTGGACTGACAACGGTTGGTTTGAGCAGCCAAGTGTGGCTGCTCACTGACACTTCCATGTACCGTTGTCGGTCCCATTTCTCCCAGCCAGCCAACTCCGCTCCGCCCCACTCAGTCCTGCCTCTTATTCCCCTTTTGTCACATGCCTTCTCATGAATGCCACCACAGGGGGATTGCAGTCATGTGATGGGGAGTAATACTGCATTAAAAAAGGTATAAAAGTGATTTTCAGCTTTTGTGGTGTATAAGGAAAGTTAATGATCGCTTAGGGTTACGGTGGCCCTTTCAAGGCACTAAAACTTTACAATCACTTTATTACTCCTGTAAAAAAAATTTATCAAAAACTCTGATGAACAATTAACAAACAAAAACCTTGTTCCGTTTTTGGACATTTTAGGATGCACAATGATATCCTAAACCTGTGCGTGACTGAATCATAACTTGTGATTGTCAAATATTAAAGGAGTGTCCAGTGAGAAATAATGAACATTTGATGGAAGTGCTCCTTGACCTAATCTATTGGAGAATTTCTATGTATAAAAATAATCCATATATTGACAATAAGTGTTATTCAACTGGGACAATAACAGTTAGTCTATCTATCTATCTATCTATCTATCTATCTATCTATCTATCTATCTATCTTATTGATCTTGAGTCCCCTAACCTACACACAAGGGTGAAATTGTTCTCCCAGTTCCTGTTTGTTTCACCTGAACCTGCACCCATTGTGAAGTAATCCAGTTTTAAACAGTCTGTGAATTCCATTACTAGTACCCATCCAACCATTTTGCATGTACTAGAAAATCAGAACAAACAGTTGAAAAATATAGCCTGAGGAAGTATGTCTTGCAAGTGATATCCAGTATGCCTATTGCTGCAATGATGGCTCAAGTTACTTGGCATGCAATTTCCATTCAGCTCCTTGTTTTCAGGTTCACCTGCAATGTCATGTTTAAATAAGCAGTTTTCAGGTAGGCGAGTCAGAGAACAACAGCAGATTGGGGTACATTAATAATAACACGTTTTAAAAGAACATTCCAATGAATATAACCCTCTCCACACCACCTGCCTGCTGAATTACAGGGTCTTGGCATCATACTCAGAATTCCTATTACAATGTGTGTTCATGCCAGGTTCCAATACCAGACACCTGTCTGCTTCCTCAATAAGCTGTACTCAATCATTGCCATTACTTTTTCTGTTTCTTTTACGGCACAAAACCAATAACAAATAACAGCATACTATTAAGTTAAGGACTTTAATAAGTCATTTAGTTATGTGATTTTTTTCAAGATTCCAGAAGAGCAATTTTAGAATCCATTAGGTAAAATCAACAATATGAGGAAATTGCTGTTACAGAGCTGTAACAGATTGGCTTGAACATAGGCTATGCATATAAAAGGTAAATCATTTTGTGCCTGTAGAAAAATAGATTTACCTTTGATGTACAACTTATGCCACCTATAGACAGCTATAGGCAGTCAAATCTTTATTTAGTTTTGTTGAGTGATAAGACATCTATCAATTTTCTATATAACTGCATAAACCACAAGTTTTTGTTCATTTCAGTTTTTTTTTTTTTTACTGCAACTGGATTTATGGCCTGTGTAACAAAAATATAGAAACCTGATTTTTTGGGAAGAAATAAAAAAGATCTTTCAGCGTAAGGCCAGCCTTTGTTTTGCATAGAGTAGGGATGGATTAGAATCCCTCTCTGGATTTTACTGCTATCCGGGACTTCGATTGATTTTGACTCACTTCCTGTCTGGTGAAATAATTTTTAAAGGACGAATTGAGAGTAAAAATCTTCTAACAGAACCCTGGATAGCAGTGAAAACCTGAGAGGGGTACTAATTTTTCCTCACTCTATCCAAAACTAGAAACAAATTTCACTTTGACATACACCTTAAGTGGTAAATTATTAGGGTTCATATACACCACACTTTCCTTAAAGTGGTTGTACAGGCCAAAGGTTTATGACAGAATAGAATGCATTAAGGTAAAAAGCCTTCTGTGTGCTGACTCCGCCAATACTCATCTAAGCATTCTGTCGATATAGCAATGTGCACGGGAACCTTGGCTGTCTTAGGTCTCTCTTTCCTCATTGGCTGAGACACAGCAGAGGGAGCCATTGGCTCCTACTACTGTCAATCACAGCCAGTGAGCCAGTGAGGCAGGAGCAAGCCGAGATATGGCTCTTTGTGTCTTATGGATGCAAAGAATGGGGCTCAGGAGAAAGAACGCACCAGTGCCCCCATAGCAAGAGACCAGCGCCCCGCTGGTCAAAAGGGAGGAGACAGGATCTCTGGCAGGGGACCCGAAAAGAAAAGGTTAGGGGCTGCTCTGTGCAAACCCATTATAAACCCATTACACAGAGCAGGTAAGTATGACATTTTATTAAAAAAAAAAAAGAAGCTTTAATATTACTTTGATTGGAAATCTCTACATGGGGAGAACATTAAAAGTTCTGTACTGTTGTTTTCAGTGATACACTTCATAAAATACATTTTCAGAAGGTAAATTGTTTTTCTAAAATGTCTACTTTTTTTATTACAGTTATCATTTTTTGGTCAGAGTTCAGTGAACTAGGAAATCTTAGTATTGTATACATTTATAGGTATGCGCAAAAAAATTTAAAACCCCCTCACTGAATGTTTACATTGCATTTAATAATTGAAAAACAGGGGATCTTTGTCATTTCCTACAGATCCTAAAACAGAAATCATGAACACTGTTTATTCAGTGTAGAAAGAACATGTTTAAACTGCTGCTCCAACATCTTCCTGAAATGGTCAACATAGTGTTGAATGGGCCTATAATGTGGATGGAGAGGTATTTATTTAGTTGTACTTTGTGCTTCTGTAGTCTAGCACTCAAGCTTATATGCTGCCTCCTGCCACCTGTCAGTCATATGAGATTAATTATTTGGGCGGCCAGTGCTGGGAGCGTCACATTCCAACCTGGCCGCACCCAGAGGTGTTGACATCAGACAGGTGAGGTCCCCCTCCTAAAACGCTTGGAAGATTGTAGTCTGGCCCCACCCTGTAATGTCCCACTCTCTATATGGCCCCTCCAGGCAGAATGTGAGAGCACTACATCTCTCGCTGTATCTGTTAAACACTCCCTTAATTCAGTTGTGATTAGGCTAAAGGAAAGAAAGAAAGAATTATAACCTCAGGCACACTTTGAGAAAATCAGTAAGTGCTGTTGTCTACTCTGCACATATTTTATCTAAAGGGATTTCACATGAATTAATGGCGCCGACAGCTAGGCATACTTGTATGTATCTGCAGTTATTTTTCCAATTTATAGCAAGATCACAATTAAACTGCACAGTTCTAACTAAGCATTGCATATCCAGATTCTTACATAAACCCAGTTATTACTGGCTCTCTTTGATATTCAGCTAGATACTTTCTGCATGAGAACATTAATTCACCAAGTTAGGAGAATCTAGATAATCTGGCATTGTTATCTTTTTCAGCAAATATTAAATTTTATAGAAAAAAAACAGTGTTGCGCAAATCAGAATATGGATGACAATATAACACAATTTTGTTCAATTAAAGGTTGGTTTGTTATTTTTGTGACACCATTGTTAGTATTGTATACAATATAATTTTTTGATTTATCTTCACTTTTACCTTTATCAGTTGTTTTTATTGCACAGAATTAATTGTGATGACATACAAATTCTGATTAGAGCAGCACTGTTTTATCTAGGTTCTATACCCATCCATATCTAGTAGTGGGCTTGCTGGGTTTTTTTATTTTTATTAACCACAAGCGCAACTCCACTCTTTTTATTTTTTTGTAAATGTTTATATTTTAATTCACCTGAATATGTGTGTGCAGATTTGTCTTAGTTGAAGAGAATTATTATTATGAATCCAATTAACAATTCATATCTACAATTAAGAAAGTTAGGTTCTACAAGAAATTTCATAAATTAAACAACTGAGTAATGTCTGTGATACTTTTTTATCTACACTAACAGTTTCATTTTCAGGACAAACTAGTGGAGTGTCCCCTTAATCCCAGTACACAATGAGAAAATCGGACGAAAGATACCGCTTTAGAACAATTGTCCGATAATCTGATAGTTAATACACAGCTTTTGAGAGCCGATTATGACAGTTCATACGAAATTATCCAAAGGGACAAGCACAACATTTTTTCTCATACAAAACCAGAACAAACAATTTTGGTTTAATCAGTACAGTATTAGTCCAAACAAAAAATGAGTGACCCAGACCGCACATGCTCAGAGACAAAAGAATACATTACAATACAATATAATGCCATACATCACTTCTGAAGTTGTATTCTGTCATACGAGAATTTTTGTAACTTTAGTAACCTCTTCATTTTCGATATGAGACTAGCGTGCAAAACAAAATGGACAATCATTTGTCTGATATTCTCATCATTTGTACGAAGCTTTATTCTCGGTCCTAGCAGTACTGTTACACAAAGTTTTATTTGTTTTGCTGCAAATGAAAAAAGGTATCATGGACAGTACTCAGCTGTTTTGTTGCAAGTGCACTAATACAGTTACAATCACCTGAATGTAAATGTAAATCAACATTTCTTTTCAATAATAGATAACATAGTATTGGTAATTAGTATTAGTTTATACTAACTTAGTATTAGTAGATTAGAAGGCTGGACACACTGTACTGCTTCCAGTTGTGGCACATATAGTTCTGCATTGTTTCCCAGATTGTGAATATGAGTTGGAGGGAGGGAGGGCGGGTTGGGGCTGTCGTGTGCCTGTAATTGCAGTACCTCCTGCCTGGCTGACTTCCCTGGGGGCTCTGCCTCACCCTGAGGTTTTGGGCCACGTTCCAGCCACGCTGCCACAGTATAAATGAAAAGAAAGGATAATAAGAAAAACCCGATAACTACCTTTAGTCAAACATAGTTCAGTTTACATAGAAATTAAAAGAAAAAGGTTGGAGGGAGGGAACTACATACTTCAATTTCTTTGGCATGTATGCCTCCAGGCTACATATATGGACAAGGGCTGAGAAAGAAAAGAACTGTTTGAAAAGGCAAACCACTCAGTCCATTAAGCAAAAGGAATGTGTGTCTACCAAGAAACCAGCAAGCGTCTCACTATTATAATATGAGGGGCTATGCCTGTCACATCACTGCCAACCAACTAAACAAACAGAGACGGTGTACAACAGAAAAGGAATAAGCTCTCTGGAGACACAGAGATATCGCAAAAACTCCAGGGAGGGATGCCCCCGTATACGAAACGCTGTCTTAGATTGTGACAGTATATAATAA
This sequence comes from Staurois parvus, assembly GCF_062004578.1. Classification (NCBI taxonomy): domain Eukaryota; kingdom Metazoa; phylum Chordata; class Amphibia; order Anura; family Ranidae; genus Staurois; species Staurois parvus. The sequence goes on along the minus strand of NW_028318031.1, from coordinate 8,948,222 downwards.
CATCACTGTACCAGAATAAATAGAATTCATTGAACTGAAGGGAGTACATGAAAGACTACCTGTGCAGAGAAAGCAGCAAATAACAGCAGGTGGGCTTAATCAGATAGAACTAAGAAATATATTTCAGTTGTGCATCATAACCAATCAAACATTTGCTTTCTAGGTTGTAGATGAACAGTTCCTATACAAACGTTAGTGGTCATTTTCATAATGCAGGTATAAAAGGAAAGCACAAATCTCACAGGCTGCTACAGGTAACACATCCACTCTATATGTATTGGTTTGTGCTGATAATTCTTTTTTTCATGCATGCCAGTAAAAGCTTAGCATTATAATAAATGTGAACAAACACCAGATAAAGTATGGTTGCATAAGATTTTAACTATGAAAGAAGACTACAGTCATAATAACATTCAAGCTTCAGGGTATCACTAAGGTGTAGTTAAAGCAAGGGAGTGTCTAGTATGTATAATGATGCTACTAAAGCTTATGGGAACAAGAAGCCTATTAATTCTAATGAGCTACTATCATGCCGAAGGTAGCAATTGTTATGTGAGTTGCTCACATGGTCCCCATCAGTGCCAAACTGGAATAAAGAAACATGCACATAAATTTTTGACCACATTTGTATATGTAATATTTTTTATGGTATAACACACAAACTTTGTAACGTGTGGCTTATTTACTACAACTGCATGATGCAAAATCTGGTGCAGCTCTGTATAGAAACCAATCAGCTTCCAGGTTTTATTGTCAAAGTTTAACTGAACAAGCTGAAATTAGAAGCTGATTGGCTACCATGCCAGATACCAGATTGAGAACCAGAATGAGAACTTGATTGGCTACCATACCATACCAGATTTCAAGTGCACCAGTTTTAGTAAATCTCACCCTTTGTGTGTTATAGTTTGCTAATATCTCTAAGGGGTATTTTTTATAGCTACTGTTATAGGAGATTTATTAAGCATGAGTGCAGGATTTATGTGTTATTGACTATTTTGTATGGCTCTGCAGATAGAAGTCTCTTGTCCCTCAAGCAATCTCTTTTGCAGAAACCCTGCACTTTTCTGCCATCATATTGCAACTGTAGAAAAACAGCCACTATTTAAATGTATGGAGCTAATGTAGGAACTGACTACCTATGAAGAAAAATGAGGAAAGCCAAAAAGCTCACAGCTCACGTTGGCTGCCTAGCTGCTGACTCATGATTTGTGGTGGGTCACATTGTCAGCAGCAGCAGGTCAATGGCTGGCAGCTGATTAGGAAGGGATATGCTGCCTTTCGCATGCCTGATTCAATAGGTATTTCACTCTGAAATATTTCTGGAATCATTGGGTATAATTTCAGCTTGGCCCTGTTTATCTTTATAGGGTGTGATGGCAAACAGCATTTCCTGCCAAACGCAACAAGCCCTATTTTTTGCCATGCCACAAAGCACAGCTTTGCGACCGTGACAATGTGTACAAGGCTGTCCAGTGGGTAATGCTTGGTTTAGACAGGCTGCTGAGGAAAGATAAAAATACACCTCAGCTGCCTGTCTGACAGTGTTCATGTGAAAGAGGCCTTAGAGTAAACCTGTGATTTGCTTATGTTGAACAAATTTCTGGGTTCACATAACTGACACTCTGCCCAGTTGCACACACTTGGCTACCTTATGCTGAGCTGCCACCCGAAGCTAAGAAAGGAAGCTGCTTACACAGAGCTTCTTTACGTTTTAGCAAATATTGAGTGTAGTATCTGTTTTTAAAAGTTTTTGGGGGACAGAACGTCGGAATGCCTTGAATATGAGGGGCACTGGTTAGTAATGCTTTATGGAATAGGGTGGGTATGGTGAGAGGGATCCTTTTCCTCCTGGGTGGAATCTGGATTGGTTTACCAGGCTTGTCCCAGGTTAAAGGCAGGACTCTAAGTGTTAATGTCTTTCTGGAATGGGGCTGCTTTTTTCTGGCCAAGGGCTGGGAGACACAAGTAGCTCTTGGTGATGTGCCCCCTGGGAGTGGGTGTCCCAGGGGTGCCAGAAAACAAACTTTGGCAGTGGTTCACCATTGAGTTTTTCACTGGCATTAGGACATGTCATTTAATGTTTTTTTACACTCCTTTTGGGCAGATCTTTTGGCTAGTCCAAGGGACTTGGCACTTTTTTATTTTGCACTATTTATCACAGACACTTGCACTGCACATGAGATTTTTATTTTTTTAATTTATGCCAGAGATGGAGAGTGTAGGTTATTGGGGCATGCCCTGATGTTGCAGAGAGGATCTTTGGCCTTTGAGTCTTTTTCCTCTCCCTAAAAGGGAGATTCACCCACCAGGTCATGAATAAAGACTCTGTTTTTTTTTTATTTGCATGTTACATAACTGTAGCAATTCACTGCTCCTGCTCATATTGATGAAATTCTTATGCTATGGTTGTCACTGGTACAGAAAGTGGTGGGGGGATGGATTTTTAGATATTTTAATTTACTGCTTGCTATGTTGCTGGAACAGGAAGTAAAAAAAAAGCTCTGGCTTCTCCTGCTTCTGGGAGGTGTGCATAACACCATCATAATATACTGCTACCTCCTGGGATAGCTGAACACTGAATCCCTGGAGAATGCACTCAAGCCCATTGCAGGGCCATATTCCTTGCAGGGGCTTTTATTATAACAGGCATTTTGTTTTTATGGAAGGTCTGCTTCAAAGGAGATATATGGGGTTGTTAAAAAATATACTCACCTCCATGGCGCAGCGTCTGTGTGGCACTGCAGCTGTCCCATGTTAGTCCTAAGACCAAGGGCTGTTCAGTCATATGACTGCTTATCAGTCAGCTCTTTGTCTGTTCTCAGTGAGCAATGACTGTCAGCCTCTACCCCCTGGTCTGCTCCTCCAAGTCTCCCTGGGGTGACAGGATGAGGAGGGGGCCTAGCTCTGGAGCCAGCTGTCAGGCATCTGGGTGGAATCCAACAATATTGTCAGGATCCTTTCCCAACATGACACAACTCTGCCCCTGGGTCACAGGAGTACATTAGTAAATGTATTCCCGTGACTAAAAAAGAAAAGTATAGCCAAAAAAGATTTGTAAATGGTGACAACATTTGAAATAAATTGGACTGGGGTGTCATTGGTGTTTTGTTTTAGCCAAGCTAAATGTAAAAGTTAAAACAAAAATCAATTACACATCCAAAAATGTCTGAATATCAGAATATGATGTTGCTGACACTGTCTTTGATAACCGCTACATAAAACGTAAAGGCATCCCCCAAGCATGCAATTTAAAGGATGGTGTGTTTCCATGTTAACCTAGAAGTCACATTAAAAGAACTCTCTCATTTTTTTTTTGCTTATGTCCATCATGACATTGCTCATCTTCTGGCAATGGCCACAATTTAGTATCACGAATGGGGTTTGCTGCTAAGTTCCAATTTAAAATTCTTTCCAATTTAACGTATAATTTGATGTGCCCACTTTGAAGTGAACCCAGGCAGATTTGCTCATCCCTGGTCCACACAAATTTAAAAGGCTTTATTGCTCATTTATGGTGGGTGGACCTATGCAAATCATCACTTTTACAGTATGGCACTGTGGGCAACCAGCTGTACCTATAAACACCTTCATTGTAAATGGTTGTTTAAACCAAAAGAGATATCTATTAAAGCTTGAGTCTTGCAGGCTAAGTTGCCCAGTTACTTGCATCTTTTGTTTTTAGCAATTGGTTATTCTGGATATCGTTTCTGGGTTGGCTCTTCTGAGTCTCTCAGGTGATTCCTTAAGTTATCATGCCTCCTGCTTCGGTTTTCTTAGTATCAAGTATACTGAAGTATCAACTATACTGAAGAAAACCTATTCTGAGAAACACATAGGCTTCTACTGGTAACCTGTTCTCCGAAAATGTAATTTGCCTGGCGTATATGCTTCAATATTTTTAAGCCTCTAACCAGGTAGGTAGATAAGGACTTTATTTCTGAATGGTTGTGAGTCACTAACTCGGCTACAGGCAGAAGGAGGTTAAAAATTATATCTTATATATGATATCCTTCAGCACAGCTTCCTTAAAAATTAAACAGAAAGAGATATGCCCAGTCACAAAGTCTCAGAGAAACACAGAAAGCTGTTGGGTGGCTGAGCTCTCCACTGTCTTCTAATGTAAAAAAGAAATTCTGTAAAAATTACATTTTAGAAAGCAACTATCCTACCATGGAACTTCAGTTTAATATTTTTTTTAATCCAAGTTACTTTAACTTTTCTGGTTAATCAACATCACTATTCCAAAGGCCTACACAATGGAAGCCATCATTTTAATGCACTGAGATATAAAACACTTAAAAGCTGTATTTTAGTTTGATAAATGGCTTTACATTTAAGGCTGTAGCTCTGTTGTAAACCACTGATCTGAATGCACAGTTGACCACAAGGGCATAAATGAATGTATTTAAACATTCCCTTCACTATGCTTATTTTTTAGTCTTGCTGAGAACTGTTGGTATACAATATAACTACCATCGGTATTATGAAAGAGTTTCTTTATTTTACAAACTGAAATGTGAAAATGCTACATGCCTCCAGTGTTATACAGAAGTTCAATAAACCATTGAAACCCCTGAATGCTGGTTGCTGTATCAACTACAGATCTTTGTTCTATTAGTATGTCTTCTGGGTTTTCCCCAAAGAAGATAACTCATGTAAACTAGTGGAAGTGCATCTTAATTATAGAGGCACAGCTAAGAAAAAAGGTACTCTATGGAAAAATAATTTGTAAGTGATCTTTAATGCCAAGAAGACTACACTTTACTTGAACTTGGGAAATGTCAGCATTTCAAAGAACTGTGAAAAAAGCTAAAAGAAGATTACTAAGATTCTTTCTTTTAAAACGCAGTCAATTGCTTTGCTTTCAAAGCACATTCTCCCTGAATATTTATAAGAAACAAAAACAGCAAAAAGATCTAAGATCAGTAAGACAACAAAGGATAATCCACAACTTAATACTGATCATTTTCCGGATGAAACTTTGTCATCAGAATGTGCTGTGTGACTAGACACTTCCTTCCAGAGGTAATGGTGTCTGAAAAGTCAAAACACAGTGACTAACTTCTCTTCAACTACATACATGGTACATTGACTTAGGCAACATCAGATATTGCACAATTTGAGGGGCCAAGAATACAGTCCCACTAAAGAAATATTGTATGGCAATTATGCAGTATGCTTTAGAGGGTGTGGAAGGATTTTTCCAGCTCCGCATTATATAATTTATCACAGTATAATATCAATTCTATAAGTCTATCAAAGTATTGTCATTGCCAGTAAAACACATCATTACTCAGTGAGTAATTCCCCTGTTTACTTCAAACACTTTTTTCCCAACATGGGCAGGTCTGATCAGGCAGAGTTTTGGAACGAGTTGCAGCGTCCCCATTTCTACATAATGCTGTAGGCCACAGCAGAAAGGCAAGTCTCAACTGCGCTCCATACAGTAATCAAGCTCTACGGCGCCTCTGGTCTTGCCTTCTGCATATTTCACATGTATCGTCATGTCTTCCAACTCAAAATCTGTCTCATCTGCACTACGTACACATAAACATGCTTCTCTTGCTTTTACCTATCTAACCTCCCAAAGGCTAATGGGTTTCTGTTTTACTGATTTTAGGTTTTATATCACAAAGTATACAAAGTTTTCATTTCATTGATATAAATTAATAGGTGATTAGAATACCAGTAAAACATTTTGGGACAAGCAATTCAACAAATAACAAACATCTGGAAATCATTTTTCATTAAACTGAGTTCAACAAATGAATATCTTATTGGGAGCTTTGGGTTGATTTTGCAAATCATCATTGCACTTCAAACTGTTTGGTTGAATAGGTTTGTAATGGAATTAGCAGCAAGGAACTTTTGGAAGATAGTTACAAAGAATAAGGAGCCAGCACCTAAAGGAAGATCTTGCTAAAATGATTGAATACATTCAAACCACCATCATCGGTACTGAATAAAAAAGCTAGTTTTGGGAGGATTTGGGGTTTTTAAAAATATAGTGCACTATGTGCTGTCATAAAAAAAAAATGTACTCCTAAAAATATAATTGTACAGCAAGTTTGCATTTATTTAAAGCTGAACTCCAGCCTTATGTTTAGTCATACACAGTTGCACAGGCAACCCTCCTTACTGGAATAGCTTACTCTGATTTCACTGCATGCTATGAGCCTCTCACAGTGTGTATTAGAAACTGCAGAAAGTCAATTAGAGCCTACCTTTTACCTAGCTGGAGGATGTCCAGCATAATCTTGCACTTTCCTCCCCAGCCTGACTCTCCCTGACCCCCCCTTTAATTAATTGGATTCAGTTTTTTAATCATGGAGGCATGGCATCACGTGCAGGTGTTATCTAGGATAGCCTTCATTCAAATAAAGCCTGTCTAGGAACTCTCACTTCTACATACTGATACCCACCAATCAAGACATTCTGAATTTTGCATAGCTCCTCTCAAGAGCCAGCTCGTTACTTGCATCAGGCTCTTGAAAAGACTACTGAGGAAGGATGCTATGATGTTTTCAGGAGACTATGCATAGGACCCTGCCCCAACCACACATGGTCTGCCTATACTGTATAGAGAAGCAAAAAGACCCAATGATATAAGGTATGTCATGAAAACAGTTGGCTTATGTAAAAATTATGGTAAATAAGCATGATGATGAGAAGGGGGGGATTTACAATGTAATTAAACGAAACCTCAGCTTTAATTTTATGATTCCTATAGTAAAATGGAATAACTGATTGGTCTTCCACATAAAAATTATATGAACTGACGATCTGGCAACAGAATACTATCATACAAAAGTTTTATAAATAAAGTGGCCCTATAGTCAAATGTTAACATAAAACTACATAAAAGTTTTGTCGGTATGGATAAAGTGTAACTGAGAGACTGAAATGCTTAAATTTTTCTGGAGAAAATGCTGCTCTTAGCTCCCTCCAGTAATAGACACATTGAATGTCTCAGCTCTTGGCTCTTAATCTCTTGATGCCCTCTGATGGGGAGGATCAAAGTTTAGATTGGTCGATCATCCTTCAACAGAGATCAGGTGGTAAAAAAACCAAGGAAGACACACACATGGACAGCAGTGAAGGGTCATTAAGAGAACTTACAATTTTCCATGAACATAGTAACAGGTTCACTTAAAAACTCTGCATAAGTTTGAAATGTGTGCATTGCAGTTTTTTTTTTTAAATAGAAGTCTATAGCACCCTGTTAAACCATTGATCTTGATCTACTTACATATTGAAATAATCTGTGCACATGAACAATACCTATCCCCTGGAAGAGAATATAGTAGATGTTTGCATAAACCAGGGGTGTCATTTAATTATGAGGCTTTAAATTGACCATAATGATTCAAGATCAATTCAGGGGGTTTATACTTATATACTAGTATTTATTAACTTAACATGAGCTACAAAAATACATTTAACTGCTGGGAAAGCATCATTTATTTTGATTCTATCACTTTTAAGTTTACACTGGTACTTAATACCCCTCCCTTGTTATGGTTCTATACGTTTGTCTAGACAGTATTAGTAATAATATGGGGCCAAATTAAGTAGGTGGGCCTACCTGTGATTGCTTATAGCAAAGAAAACTAGCTTAACAATACAATGTACCAAGCCCAAATGTGTTGCATGACTTCTTGAAAACTAACAAAAAAAAATATCCATACAGCAAAAATATCAGGCTTACTTCAGCAAAGGACTTTTTTTGTAAATCCCACTGATGTTTACTTTTCAAGGATGAAGAATCAACAATCCACAAAAGCTGTGATGAAAACCCACACCCCCATGTTCCTAAAGTGACATTTTAAAACTTATTTAACTGATATTTGTACAGGAAACACAAAAGATGATCGCTCACATTAAAACTCTGACAAATACAAAATGCTGTTTCAGAACAGTACATTGATTTCAACCTGCACCCACACTTTAACACCTAAAGTAGTACTATAAGAAAAACTTTTCTTTTTATCTTCAATAGAGTAAGGAAGAATTACAACCCCTGTAAATATCATCTTTGTCCCATCGGGGAGATGTACCTTAAAGTGAGAGGAAATCCCTACAAATTAAGGGAATCCCTTGGGGCCCCCCAGGTCAACAAAACTAGTATCCCCATTGGAAGATTTCCCCTGTATTACTTTTCTGGGTACAACCCAAAATGTACTATTTTCTTTTATTTTCACTTTCAATGATAATGTAAACAGGACAAATAGAGAGAGTGAAGCTCCCTAATGCATACACAGACAGCAATAAAAACTGACAGGTGTTCTAATCCCTCTCCCCTCTATCCAAAACTAAAAAAAAAAAATATTGCCTTTAGTTTAGTTTTTTTGTGTTAGGAGCCTGTAAAGCATTGCACCAGTGATCAGCAGATTGCTGGTGCCATGCAGGTCTCCTGCAGATTGTCAATGTATCTGCTTGTTTCTACAATTTGTATAAGCAAGCCGATACTTCTGACAGGAAGACTCAAGGACTACCACAGAGCTCATAGAGCCATGGTTGTTCATTGAGAACTACAAGCCAACAGCTGCTAAGGTTGTTGGGATTTGTAGTTCATTCATTCACAGAACACTGTGAATGAATGACGTAGCCCTGTGGGTGGAGACCCGCACGGCCGCACTGTTTTTGAAAACTGACAGCTAGTATGCGGAACTTCTCGCCGTACTTCTGTCAGAGGGAGGGGGGTTAGCGGGCAGAACATGTAACATGTTCTCAAAGGTAAACTTATCCTTTAACCGTTAACCTGACCTTAACTCTCTCCTCTTAGCCTAACTTAACCTCCCGGTTATATAGCCAACAAATCCAGTCCTACGTACCTAAAATAAACTCTGACCTGTCCCATCCCATTTCTTGTACATGAGGGCCATACCACACAAGCCATCTTGTCTGACATAACCTCTAAGTACAGGAGGCAGGATGAGGCCTGCACTACGAGCCCATTAAAAATTAACTTGCAGCTTTAATGCAGTAACCTCAATGTGTGAAATCACATTGTGTTAGCATACATAAGTTAATACAATGCATAATTTGAATGGGCTCTTACCATTGATCAATCAATGTAATGTGCAACCTCACTGAACAATAGTGAAGTGCAGAAAGTCACTACTTGCATGACTGAGGGCCCAGGATTTTGGTGCTTAGAGGTATTAGGGACCTACATTTTATCCTGATATCAGTGTACTACTTTGAAAGTCAACAGATTTATTTTAACAAGACCACTTGACCATAGCAACCCAAAAAGCAATCACTTATCAAGGTAAAATCTATTTTGTTGGAATGGATTAGTTTCCCCAGGTGCCTATTTAGATATGTGAAGGTAGATGCAGGCATGTCTAAGTGCCTAATTTACAAGTCCAGTAGCATTTCACAAAAGCTCAGTTTGGTCAAACACTGACCTCAGGAAAGCTTTTTTTATATCCCAAACCACCTAAAGAAATGATATTATTTTGCAAAAGATGAATTAAAGGACACTTCAGTATCATGCTCAGCAGATCCCAGTTTATTCAGGGCTTAGAAATATGACTATGAAATGGCACACCTTCTTTTCTTTGCTGTACGAATGTCCTGAACTTCCTTACACCACTGAGCCTCAACCTATAGACATTTAACTTCATTGCTTCCTTCATTTCCAAAGAAAAATAGCACAATTCATATTGCCAAATACATTGAGTAATGAACTGCACATTCATTTTCCAGACATAAATCAATATGTACTGTATGATTTCTATTCTCCATAGGTATTCTTTCTGCTCTGTACGTGTTATGACAAGCATCAGGACACAAACAAGTCTTGGCCCCATCTCATACAGAACGAGTTGGCTGCAGATGTTCTTCTACAAGCTCCATCTTGTCTGTAGCAAGAACAGTCATCTGAAACACATCATTTCTTTGCCTGCAGCAAAACTGAGGAGTGGTTTTATTAATAGTGGCATAAAATACTTTCCTACAGGAACTTAGAACTATATGGGCTGTCTACATGCCTGGTTGTTACAAAAGGATATGATATAAACAATGAACCCTACACAGGGGTATTTACTATAGTAGTGCAAAGGGCAATAACTGTATATAAAGAGCAGTAACTCATAGCAATTTCACCTTAAGCTGGCCATACATGGACTCTGCTGAACTGACTGGATTTTGATCCTTGCACAGCAGTAGATTTGCCTATCGACTGCTTTTCAACTGCCCTGTTGGATAAAAGCCGCTCGATCAGTGCTGCGGCAATGAGCTGCAGTGCTGGTCTGTTTATTCTGACAGCGGGGGGTCTACCTACTATCATAATACAATAGTGCAGTGGGGAGGATTCCCCCATCCACCTTGAGACCCAGTTCACACCAATGTGGTGTGGGAAACGCTGAGAATCCTGTGCGTTTTTCCTGCACCGCAATCGCATCGCGCTCATTCTATCTGGTGTGGGTGTCAATTATAAATTAATGACACCCCAAAACAGATCACAAAATACAATTGCCAGAAAGCGCATTGCATCAGTGTTCTCAGCTGTTCAGGTGCGTTTTTAAAAAAGAGTCCTGCACCTTTTTGGTGCAGATACAAACCGATTTGAGCATACAAAGGGTATGGCTCAAATCGCACCACACAGACATTTGCATGTAATTTGCACAGGAATGCGGTGCGATTAATGTGCAAATTACATGCAGTGTCCTTCACTGCATAGTGTGAACCCAGGCTGAATGTGTGGCTGGGGGTATTGGTTCAGATTTTTTGATTCAGCCTACTGGTTGAATTAGAAAACTGAACCATGTTTGGCCAGATTTAGAGTAATCAGGAAGTAAAATATCATAGCTACTTGATTATTTTGGGTATCTGCTCTGTACTTTTTTGCTTTGTTGATGCTAAAAAAGTAAACTAATACTTAGTTTCTTAGGTTTTTCTGAGACTCCATAGTCGCTTGTAATCCACAGGTCTGCAAATCTGCTGTAATACTTATGAGGAACCTAACTTTCCCTTTTGCATTTTTAATACATGTTATCATCTAGAGAATGCAACAGTAAGAAAGGGGATACATTAGTTGTAGCAGGAGGAGTAAGACTCCAAGGTATATGTCAGAAACAGTAATTATGTTGGGAAGTTCAAGTACTGAAACTTCCAAGATGTATAAGAAAGTAATAAAATGTATAGGTAAGTGATCACCACACAACCACTACTATCCTCCTTTAACAAAAATTTCACTTTTTGATGTAAGACCTTTGATTTTAAAGTTTTGTTTTAGTATTAAATGTTGATGACAAATAGGTATAAAACAAAAAGTGATAATGACACTAATAGGTAATACTGGACCTTGGATTCACCTGGATGGTTACATATATTCACAGAGAAGTAAGAATTAAACAAATGGCTGTAGAATATGAATTGCTAGTGATGGTATCTTCAAGGTAAGTGGTAAATCTTTAAATTACTTGGCAACAGACAAGAAACCAGGTGCTCCTGTTTTATAGCAAGTTAAAAGCCAGGATCTAATGTTCTGACCACCTGTCTGATCACCAAAAAGTTTGCAAAGTTAACATGAAAGCAGACAAAAAAGTCACATCCTTTTCCCTTGTAATAAAAAAGGACAAAATTAAAAGCAGGATACGTACAAGGTAAATGCTTCTTCCAGACAAGCACTAACTGTATTTATTAAGCAAAAGAAAGAGACCAACAAAATCCTGACTTCTGTCATGTTTGGTAATCCAATAAGCTGGCACTTTTAGTAACGTTGGGAAACATTTTTATGTGTTATGTCTGCAGTCTACATTTGGCTTGTAAACTCAAATCTCAGCCTAATATTGCCACAGGCCTTGGAATGTATTTATTGTTCACCTTCACACAGTGATTTCATTTTTTAATGTGCTGAAAGCAGTTTTAATCCAGGCTTCCAGTTGCATTTTCTATAATGATATGGGGTGGGGTCTGTTTTCGTGCATGACAATTATATGTGATGAACATCACAGTATGCTCTGAAACCTAGGGTGTATTTTCCAGATATACTTGTCCTATATAACCTTGTGTGCTCTTGCATCTCTAAGCAACACTTTTTGTGCTTTGTATATGACATAAGCGTATAATCCCTTCATGGACATATTTTGGCTTATAATCACCTTTCTTATTCAGATGAAATGTACCCCATATTTTCTGTCACTTCGAGGAACATTAGCGTAAAAATACCAATTAAAGGTCTAAAAGTACACCTATTGTTTCTTGACAAATATTTTGGAATTTAAATAAGAAATTAAACTGCAGTTAGATTTTTTTTTAACTGGGCAAATTCATCTATTGACACTATTGATCTATTTTCCAGAGGAAAGTGCCAAGCCAACAGCAAGAAATTAGGAAGCCTGTTTTCCACTGCCAGGTTTCTGCACATAGTCTTGAGGAGATATATGCAAACCGCAAACAGAAGCAATTGCATTTTAAAGGAGAGTTCCATAATCACCAGTCAGGGCCTCACACTTTTATCATGCAGTTCATTGTAACTATTTATGGGTGAAGAAGAATTCAAGTACAGTTCTATTACCATGATAAAATAATTTTATCTTAAAGCACAACTTCAGTCAAAACCTTATATGTTAATTTTGGACAAAGTTAGGAGTGGTTAGAATCTCTGTCAATGTCAAGATTTTATTGTTGTTTCTGTAACCATTTGGAATAGTCTCTCTTTCTGTTTGGTCCCTGAGACAAAAAGAGAGTAAAATTTCATCATGGCAGTCATTGACTGTCAAAAAACATTTTAAAGTGGATTGAGGTAGGGTGAGAACCTCTATTTTTTTTTGTAGTTTTGATTTCTGTGTTTCTATTGGGGTGCTCTCCTCAATTCCTTTATGTTCACCAGGACAGAAAGTGAGATGGAAACTCCCCAGCGGGGACACAAGTAAAAAACCAAATAGATGTTATAACATCTTTCCCACTCTGGCTAAAATAAAAAAAATGTTTTGCTTTAAATTGTAACCAGTTGCTTACACATTGTTCAATGAAAAAAATCTCAATGCATTTGGCATCTTGCACTAAAATAGCCAAGACCAAGTTTACCTATGTCACATAGAACAGGCAATAAACAAGCATTTGCTGCATCTTGAGAGTTTTCTCATTCTTAGAAGTATTTAAAGAGGAACTATACACTATGGTGCCTGCACAGACGTGCTGAAGTTCTCTGCGCAGCCTTTTGGTCCTGGAACAGCCCTTTGGCACATTTGTGCATGCACAGGAGATTTTCTACACATACACAAAGCAAAGATGGCATAGGGTTGGAACATCCATAATAGCTGTCAATGTGTATACTCTGGGAAATCTGTACATGTGCAGATATGTTTGAGGAAACCTATGCATGCAGATGAGCTGACTTGAGACCAAAACCCCTGAGGCACATCTGCACATGCGCAAAATCTGGGAGGAAAGGAAGGGAACACGAACGTCATTCTTGCCTGGGCAAGAAATGTTAAAAGTGATGCTAGGCAGCACAAAATAAAAGAATTAAATATTATATCCAATTTTGAGAGAGGAAGGAGGGAGAAGGCAGGGCAATATGACACTTAGTTTGGGGTGAAGGTCTGCTTAATGCATGAAAACAAAATAAATGTAATCGTGTCTTTTCATAAAATAGGAGGTCAGAAATGTAATAACTGTCGAAGAATAGAGTGATTTACACTGTAAATAAAATACAAAAATTTCCCCGAAATTATAATGTAGTATAAGCAGGAATATATATTGTAAACGGGAATAACTGGTTTATTCCAGGACAACCAACTTTCTGGGCCAAGTGACACCACCTTTCTACACTTAACAGGCAATGTCATCTGAATATCTTAATACCTTGTACTTGAAAATGTCATGGAATTCAAGATTATGTAAAGAAATCGTTTTTGCTACATGGAAATACAGTATATTCTACACATTTTAGAGAAACTCTTCCAGGATAAAAATTAAAAAAAAACATCACTAACCAAAAAAACAAAAAATGTTGCCCAGCAGGATTTGTGATGTTACAGATAGTGAGAGGTGTGTGTACCTTGCCTATTTCATAAACAGATAATTTGATGCCTAGATGAACTAGATGCCTAAAGGTGGGTGGCTTGTGCCTGCCTATGTTCATTGGAAGATAGTTGCCAAACCTGGCAGATTTCGTCCCACCACTCTCCAAGTTAAGCAGCACCAGTATCTACCCACATTTTACAGTTCTCAACTGCACGGGCCTAAAAATAATGTTTAACCAAGTCAAGTGTTCATGTTTTTTGTGTGTGATAGCAGACAGTGGTGTCTGAGGGTGGATAGATCCTGCCTATGATCAACTTTAGAAACATTTTTATCAGCTAGACAGGGAATGTATTTATGTGTACATATGTCTCAGAAGTAAATGTAGAAACAGACACAAGATGGTTGTTGCATTGGTTGGTGCCTAGCTGTGGAACCTTGCAGATACTGCTGTTCAAAGATCCATGCCTATTCACTATTGTTTCTAAAAAGAGAAATCTATGATTGTAAATGTTTGCATGTGTTTCTCTCCTTCCCACACTATTGTATAAACATAAAAATTGAATGAAGACAACATCAGATGGCTAGATTGCACCAGCATGTCAAACCACTCTTTGATCATTACCACAGGTCTGACCATATTATAACTTTGTCAACCATAAAGCTTGGATTGCATGTTCTGTGCATTTTCTTACATTTTTTTTTTACCTCAAATGGTGTTTAAGATGTTTCAGTTTTGTGAACGTGGTATATACTTTATAGCCTGATAGCTAAAATATATGTGTCACGTTAAACAGGTTTTACTAGAGGCATGTGATGTAGTGCATGTTTGGAAATAAATAATAATTTAGAGCTGTTTTGCCTTTCTGTAGTGGGCGGATTACTTTATCTTGTGAGTGCACAATTCCAGGTGTAACACATTCACCGATGTCTCATCTTTGTCTACCAAATATCTGGGAGGATATCAAGTGAATGTCAAACATGGGAATCTGAGCATTGTCACTGTCTCACCATACACAAGGAAATAAATCATACATTGCTAATTACATGTTCTTCATAATGCCACTAACTACACAGTAGTAATGACTCAGTGAACTTGTCAGACATTCTTAACTTTCTATTCCAGTGACAGTCATTTCAGGAAAATCTGTTTTGTCTTTAATTCATGACCTAAACCTTTGCTTAGTTAGTAGTTTTGTGAAAAAAAGTCTCCTCTACCACCATCCTTTATTTAAAGCTGTGGTCAGCTGAATAAAATAAGAATCTTGGAGCATACCTATGGGTTTGAGGTGCTTAACAAAAATAGGTGCAAAAACTACATAAAATGAATGCCACTTTAGAATACAATAGTGATCTATGTTGGGATAAAGAAAAATAGACCTTTCATTCCTTTAGATAGATTTACCCTCACTTGCTGTCTGGGTGACAAAGGTTTCACCAGACAGGAAGTGAGGATAAATCTCCAACAGTAACAGACAAAAATAAAAACACTTATTTTAACAGCAGAATAAGGGGAGGCTAGAACCACTTTCATTGCTGTCTGTGCCCCTGTTGAAGATTTTTTTCTCATTTCCAATGTGGTAGAACCATTGCCCTCAAGACTTAAAGTGAGAAAAGATTCCAAGAAAAAGAAAAACTTGATTTGGGTCCTAACACTTCTTTATGCCATACAAAACTAAAATGAATGCTTAGCTTACCGTCCACGTTGCAGACTTTGCTGTGCTAGACTGCTGAAATGAAACATCAAAGCTGTGAGGTCCTGGGTAATCTGTATTTGATGGGATGGCAGGAGAAGGAGACAGGGCATCAAATGTAGAACTTGGCTGAGCATATGGAGATGGTGCTGTCACACTGTTCTGGGCATGCTCATTGGTGTAGGGGCTTGTAGAAGATGAGCCATTCTGTATCTGCTGTTCCATGCTATTCAGCAGCCCCAAATTTGTATACTGAGGCTAGAAAAAAACACATAAAAGCTATATGAAACTACAGAAACCATGATGGACATGACATTAGGATTAACACAATACCATATACTGTAGAACTTGTACAAAATGACATTGTCATTCAGATGTGCATAGGGCAGCAAGATATCTCCATACAGTCCTGGGCATAGGTGCACAAGTCACAGAACTTAAGCAGGAGCGGAGATTTGTCATTATGTACTCTAATCACTGTTCATCCTCACCCAGTGCAACATCCTTTTTTTGTGCATATGCAATGAGAGGTATATTTTTTATGGGGAAAATATTTAATTGAAACAAGGCATTGCCAACCTTTGTGATGCAAGAATTCTCTCAGGCGGTCTGTGTTGCTCAACAGTAACAAAACAAGACTCACGTACTGTAAAATGAGATTTGTAAAAATAAAATTTTGATTCGGATTGGATGCTAACATTCAATGTGGTATACATGGAATGTTCTTCCATTAAATATTTTGATAAATTAAAGCAATCACTGTGAATTTCTACATGATCTATTTATCATTAGGTCACAAATAAGTACCCCATTAATAATTCTAGCTTACATAAACACAAATCATAATCACAAATAGGCTATATTCATTATAATGAGAATGCTGTACTTTGAGAATGGTTAAAAGAAAAAAGAAAGTGACCTAACAACATATGGGTGTTAATCTGCCATTTCAAGATTACATGCATTAAATTTAACAATTATGAGAACCAGTCTGACTACTTAAATATTAAAAACAAACAGGGAAGCTCTGGTTAATAAAATGCTTTCAAAAGAAACAACTGAAAGGCAGATTTGGAGATCAGAGATGTAAAAGTGCACACTGGGACACTCCCTGATGCATGACAGATGGCAAAAGGAGAGATTATCTGCAAATTTTGTTAGTGCCTTAACCACATGTGAATATTTTCAAGGTGCCCAGTTAGGAAAAAACTCATTTTTAAAGGACAAGTTCACTTCTGGGAACATGTTACATGTTCCACCCATGATCCCCACACTCCCTGTGACAGCAGATCCGGGCTCTTCTCTGAAAAGACAGCAGCCATGCGGGGCTTTGCCCACATGGCCACATCATTCATTCACAGAGTTCTGTGAATGAATGAACTACAAGTACCGATAGCCTTTGCTGTTGAGCGCTGTGGTTCATTGATGCTTCCTGTCATTGTATAACTGCCTGCTCGTATGAGGTCAGCTTACACTGACGTTCTGCAAGAGCCTTAAATTGCACCTTTGATCTGCTGATTGCAGGTGCAAGGCTTTAAAATCCCCTGATAAAAAAAATAATAATAAATGCACATTTTTTTATTTGCAAAAATATGTGCATTTTTTTTTTAAAAGGTGAACATGTCTTTTAACTCTTCAGTATCACAGCCTAAAACTTAGTGTAACATGGAAACTTTCCATTAAGGTGGCTCAAACTGTGGGAGAGAAACTGGCATTCATTCAAAGGAGCTAAGCATACATTTAGGAGAGCAGCATTCCACATGAAGGTTTGCGGATGGCAGGAAGTCTGGCTTGTGAAGTATGATCAGAAGCAAAAATAACACTGGCAATATCCTCATCAGATAATCATTATGCAGAGATACAGGCAAAGAGACTTGCTATTCATTCAGTTAGTTCCAGAAGTAAGAAAAGTTGGACTTTCTAGAGGTTTCAGCAAATCTTACTTGGAAATGTAAGTATTGGCTTCTCAAAAGACCAGATCTAGCAGTGGGCTGGTGTGTTTGCAATAAAAGATGGTCAAAGCCTTCACCGGTGTCTATGGGAGTGCCTTTAATGTTAAAATTCTTCCTGCCAGTGTTTCTTCATATAATACATATGAAATAAACAAAACCTGACATACAGGGTGTCATTAATGCTTTTATTTGGAAAAAACGTATGCCTTGTTTTGAGACGTAATGTAGTTTAATGCAACATATAGAATGTATTATCAGTCTATTTCTATAGTATCTTAAGCACATCATAATCAAGCAGGGTTCAGTCATGCACCTTTCCCTGCTCCTCCCTACAAGCTAAAATGAATGTCTCTTTGAACCATGCCTGTGTTTGTGTGGCAAGCTGTACCAAAAATATTTAAGAACATTGCTTTGTGCCTGCACACCTAACTGTCCTGTAATGTGTATGGCCAGTTTAACTCTTCTAAAACAAAATTATACCATTATATGCTTCTAATATCACATTTAAAATGACTAACAGTCTGATCTTTGAGTACTGTGAGTATTGGTACCTACTCTGCAACTGTTACTGAATCTTGGTTTCATTTAGCAAATATGCAACCTGTATGAACAATTTTCCAAGGCCTAACTGACCTATAAAGCTGTTGTTAGAAGTAATGCTATGGCAAGTGGATCTTACCTAGACCACTAACTACAACATCTGCAAGTTTTGGGGCAATACTACTGAGTAGCCATGGTGTGCGGGGGAATGTCAAAAAGCAGTCTAAAAACAGGATGTCTATACTGTCAGAATCAATAATTGGTTGGGTTTGTCTGAAGACACACCATTTTATCCCCCTTCCCCTGCTACAACTATGCTATGATGGCAGCAGGTGACAAGAGTCCAGGAGTGCTGTAAGATCATATTAGAGAACTTGCCGTGTTAGATCAGTGATAGGAAAATAGTCTAGTTGAGTAGAGCATTTAACTTCAATATAAAATCCCCTTCAGCCTCCTTCAATGGAGTTGGAGCAGGATAGGGATAGGCCTCACATTTCACACTTCATAAAGGCCAGTTCTTTCATATTCAGCAGTGTTTAGTATTGTCTACTACAAACTAACATGTCTCTCTTTCAGTATCATAATGTGTGTTAGGCTAGTCCAGAATCAGACAAGTACAGTAAGTAATAAATAGTGGGTTTTAGAGTCATAAGAAAGAAAAATGGTTAGCAACCAGAGCAATATTATGTCTAAAATGCCATTTAATTAAAGTCTTTTGGATGAGTCATCAGGAAATTTAGGCATAGAACAAGACAGTTTAAAAGTGGGTGAGTCAAGAAGTCTGTCATTTTATAGACTCACAAAAGTAAAGTTGACCCACCTCTTAAGCTCAAAGCCTAGAAAATGATTTTAAAGGAAGAGCTGTATCCTTTTCTCTTCCTTGCATTGCATTTTGGAGCAAAGAAATGATTCAGAGGAGCTGATATTGCTCAACAGGAAGTACCTTAATTTTCAGAATACATGATTCAGGCATTCCAAGAAATTATGTTATGGTTCTTACACAATTTAACAATATATCACTGCAGAAGAAAACTTTTTTTGGTTCAGGGTGTTTTTTTCCTTAGGGAAAAATCTGACATCTGAAATGTGTTTACCCTTATATTAGTGTTTTTAAACTGGGGTAAACCAGGACTAATCTCGATTCATCAGTGTCCATTTTTTAATTTCTACTTATGATCATTGTGGTATATATGCATTTTAACTTTTAAAATTTACCAGGTTCCAGATTTGCATGGAGTAAACAACCAATCAAGATGTTGTTTCAGCTAAACGAATGTTATTCTAATTGTCACTAATTTAAGGCTGGACAATTCTTTTTTGCCAAGTCACCACTGTGAATGAAAAAAATTCACTGGTTACCGGGTCCAGGGCCAGTGATAGGGCATACAGGCAGTCCACTTATGCCAGTCTTGGGCCCTTTTGGATCAACAGGGGGGCCCAGGCCCAGCTGTATAACAAAAACTAGTGCAGAAAAGAGGTCGGTGATGCTACACCATGATCTCTTCTGCACTGTAATCTGGATGTGCATATAATGTCCTATCAGTAGGTGGCAATAGAAAGGTAGTCACTGGAAAAGCATAGAAATGGCATGGCAGCAAGTACGATGAGGAAACTGGTCTTGTGCATACTCATAACCTGTACACATACATGGATGGTTATAGAGTAGAAGCAGACAGAGGGCTGTAATACAGCTTGGTGTGGCTATAGAGAAGCAGGTAGAAGCTGGCAAAGGGCTGTAGAACAGTGTTGACTAGTGCAGACATTGAGCGGTATAGAGATGCGGAAGGTTAACACTGCCAGAGAACTGTGGCATAGCAGAGACTAGCTATATACATTGGTTGGTGTAGAGAAGCAGCAGATAGAAGCTGGCAAGGGGCTTGCATGTATGTGCTTAGTGTAGTCACACTAGGATATATACCAGGGGGCACAGTATAATTTCTAATAGTGCTTGTTATAGCCTTAATACAGTGGTACCTATGTTTTAGCAGTGCTGCAGGATCTTCCCAATGATTCTTCTTGGCCTTAGGACAATTAATATTACCAATGCCTCATCCACCAAAAGGTTCCAAAAAAGGTGCATGTGTGGTTTGAACTTGGGGCTGTAGTGGAGAGGTGTTTGGGTGTCAGCAAGTGCGTTTCTGAGTTTATGTTGGGAGGCATGTCAGGAAAGCTGTTCAGAGCCTTGTGATTTTTAATGGTGGCCCTGACCGAGCCATTGAAAGCTATTGCTAGAGGGGAGGCAGTCATTGAACTGCTTGGGCTATTGTTAAGTAAAGCCAACTCTGCATGAGTACGTAGCAGCTAATGTGTCTGTGTTTGTAACCAGTGTTGCGCAAGACAGACCGAGCTAAGTCCTGTCAGTGTGTTAGAAACTTAGCTCAGTATGCCTCACGCAATGCCAGCTGTCAATATAATCATATTAGTTGCTACATTCTCAAGTAGTGTTGGCTTTACATTATGATAGCCTCGGCCTTTTGCACCCCCCACTTCCCCATTGGAAATAGCTATATTAACACGTTGGGGAAAGGCCCATGCCAACATGCTCCCTCTCCGCTCTCAAACCAATACTTGTCAGTTCCAGGACCATGACTTTCCTGTGTTGTGAGAGATAGGAGCAGCTACCACAATGCAGGCAAGCCTTGGAAATATTCAGCATTTTCTGTTTATTGTTATTTATGTTTTAAAGTTGTTATACTAGTACATTAATAGCTTGTTCTCTATTTTTATTGTTAATTCAATTATCAAAATAAAGTCTACTCAAAATTAACTGAATAAATATTTTAACAGTTACCTAATTTAGTATCTTTTAGCTCCTATATAGTCAAATGAAGGTTGTATAGTGCAGGGTCCTAGGTTTTTAAAGATGGCTCCTAGTTCTGGGTGAGAGTTGTTCAGGCCTATACTGATTCATGCCTTCTATTCGTATTGTCAGTTATCAGGACAATAATTTCCTCATTTAAATTACATATTCAGATATACTTTGAAGATGGTCAATTAAAAAGAAAGTGAAAGCCTCTGGATGAAAAACATAGACATATTCTTCAGATTTTCCTACATAGCATCAAAGTAATGAGTCAGAAAACACAAGATGTCTTTGGCCTAGACTTTAAAGGCATCAGTAGAGAGGAATCTTAGGGATTGTATTTCGGGAGGTTTTGGGAAGGCTAGATGAAAAGCTTAGTCTAAGATAGTGTGATGCCCACTGAGAAGAGGCCAGCATCAGATGCTCTCACATTGCTTAGTTAACAAAAGAAATGTCAACAACAAGACATGCAGGGCAGGAAGTGTGAAACTTATAGTCTGAACCAGGTGAAAACCTGAACAAATTCAAGAGCAAAGATCTCATGACAACATAAACAAATGTCCACATCTTGCTAACCCTTAGCCTCCTGGAGAGCCAGGTTATGTGTTAACCTTATTATTTGCAGTCTCAAGATTCAATATACATACTGCATAAATATGCAGCAATGTCATGTAAAAATGCATATATGGTAACTATATACAGAAACGTATAAAAGAGTTTTATAAATATTACCTTAACTACCAAAATACATTGAAGAAGTATGTTTTATATAAGAGAAATAAATAGAAAGGGTAACCCTGAATAAGTGAGACATCTTTTTTCATACAGAGATAAACAGTACGTTTATTGTGGCTTCGCATGCAACATAACCAAGTAAAAGGAAGGAGAGGAAGGTCCATGAGGAACACTTGGCAGTACAGTTACGATGGTCATAAAATATGGAATCAGAAGTTAAGTTGTTTCATGAGTTAGAGCAATGTTTATTTTATTGGGGTCCCCCTGTGCATGAACATATGCCACACAGGGTTATATTTTACATCACTTAAGGGAAACAAATGTCTATTGTCAACTATTTAAACTATCCTTCTCTAATTTTCCATTTATGGAAATTTGATTTGCTTGTGTGGACTTATGCATTTTGAATGTTTATTTTATTCTTTGCAGTGCTCTATTAAATGAGTTTATGTTTTGGGGTATGTGTTAGTCTGCTTCCATAAGTGTGTATTTTGGGGTGATGGTATGTGCGGGAGTTCAAATTTCCAAATACATGTTACATTCTGACTCCATAATGATTTAATACAAACCGTTAATCTAAAGCAATTTTGTCTCCTCCTAAAGACAATCAGAGGATATTTGAAGCAGGAAGGCTTTAAGTTCTTTAACATTAAGTTCTTTCTTATTGTGGGTATATCTGCAACATCCTTCTATGCCTTTAGGGCTGGAATTTAAAGGGCAAAGACTAGACTCTCTCTAACACATTCCATGTCATAGAAAAGCACCTGCAGGGCATAACTGAAAGTTTAAGTCTCATGAACACTAGAACAAGTCTCTTTAAGAAAGGGTTCAGCCTAAGTAACATTATGTATTACTCATCAGTCAAATGTTTCTAACAATATTCTATGCCATAGAAGCAATCAGCAGACAAACATATGTCCCTATATTTTACTGACTATGAAAGAGTAATTATTCTAGTGAAGGGTTTTCTATTTAGTGATACCAATGTTAATCTTACAGTGTACTCAATGAACACATTGCTAAACCATTTAAATTTATGGCATCAAAACACACAATTTTCTCAATCTTAACTTAGCTATGGATAATATTGTAGTGTATGGGTTCCATTGTGAGAGATTGCCAACATACATATGTGTTTATACCTCTAGCAGAGAGTTTTTAGTATGTTGGATCAGTAGTTCCACATTCTCTATACCAGTTTTCTCTGTACTGGATATATGTTACCTAAAGTGGAATAAACTGGCAGCAATTGGCAATGTTTTCAATAAAATGTACAATCATCTCTGGGCAGCCTAATTTATGGTGTCCATAGACAGGAGATGACAGGCGGAAAATCTGACCACTCAAGATCAAATTTGAGAGTGATAATAAAAACATACATGCTTGTATTGGACTTGAGTGTACTCCAGCTTAATTGTGGAAGAACAGTAGTGACTGGTTGGGAAAATTCAATTAAATCAATTACTTCCCCTGAAATCGATCAAATGGGGGGGGGGCGCATTTATCTAGAGACACAGACACTGCATGACAATCATTTCATGTCTTTGGCTAATTTGAGTGTGAGCAGGGTGATAAAGTAAATAATCTGATCTCAATACATATATGCAGACAGTGCAGACAAGTTTACAAATGTGACAATGTCTAGAACAGTTATCACATTGCAGTGAAGCGTTATGAACAAACAGACTGCATGTGAAAAAAGAGAATGGAGATGAAAGGTTTTGAAGCATCTCTCCAGCTGTATCTTGGATTCACAGGCAGTTCCCATAACTGGCCAGATAATAAGAAGGAAGCACTTTCAAAGCAGTATCTCAATTCACCCATAGACACCCACCCACATGCATAACTCCCACCACGATCTGCTCTAGCACACTTTAAAGCAAGTCTGGCTACACCATCAAGACCATCATGAAGCAAGCTGTGATTGAATAAATGACAGGATGTGACAAAAAAGAATCATCTGACCACTATACTATTATCAGTAAGTCCAAAATGGAAGTGCCAATGAACCATGTGATGTTTTTTACAACAGCATACAATTGCATGAATCACAAAAGAAAAATAATGATTAGGGCCTTTGCACCTGAAGGTGATCTTCTCAGCTGGTTAACCTACTCATTTACCCTGTCATGTAGTGTGGTTAAATTGGATAATTAAATGGGTATTGGTTTAACCGAGGATTGGCTGTCACCATACTAGCCATTGATGCCAGGGATAAAGCATCATATCTAAACTTATACAGAACATAACAGAAACTGCACAGTAACTCATAACACCTAATCAGAAACCATCTTTTACTGTTTTGTCTGCACTAGACTGATAGCAGGTCTTTTTTTCTCTTTCTTTCTTTCTTTCTCTCTTTCTTTCTTTCTCTCTTTCTTTCTCCCTTTTTTCTCTTTCCTTCTTTCTTTCATTCTCTCATTCTTTCGTTCTCTCATTCTTTCGTTCTCTCATTCTTTCGTTCTCCCTTTCTCTCCTTCTTTCTTTTTATGCATGTGAAAAATATATCCAAAGCACATAGCAGGCATGAGTATATTGTATTCTTATGTTTGTTTGGTGTACTGCACTTTACATACTAACTTCTTTACAGTGCACAGAACTCAGTTCACCTAAATTACTGGGAATAAATGTGTGCTGGCCAATAAAAAATCTTCATAAAATTAGAGTTTATCCAAAAAAATAGCAATAATTAAAAAAATGTTTAAATATAAAGCACAGATACTAGACTGCAGGTTAAGTTATCATATTAGACATGTATATGAATTGCAACTGCATACAGCTAGCACAAGTTTGTATTTTACTTTTATTCACTGGAAAATGTTCCTAGGAACACAGATTTATAGTTTCAACTTTGGATGGTTGCTTCCTTTGAACAGTCAAATAACAAGAAGAGCACCCACATGGAGGCAGCACAGAATGCATAGGGGTATGTTTGCATTACCATTTTTCTGGTGCTATGAGATTGAAGGAAGATGGGGGTGGAGGAAAAGTTGACAAGCACAAATTCCATTCCTCCCAGCCCCCTGGACACTATTACTCCTTAATCATCCAGTCTTATCCTTTCCTTCTTCTCATCTTTTAAAATTGGGGCATTAGCAAAACCCATGCACCAGGTTTTCACTCTATTGTTTAATTGTTTGTAAAGAATATATCTTGCCTTGCTTTACTTGGGTTAAAGAATTGTGAACTAAACATATTTAAGATACATAGACATCAACATAATGATTTAGGTTTTTTCATTATTGGAGAAGCAGATCACACAGCTTGAACACATAGCAAAGACAGTAAACCTTTGAATAGCAGTGATTGCATGACATTTCACAAGCTAATTCAATATAACACTGTGAAGTGCAATGGTTATGTACAAAGTTCAGTAACTTTTAGCAACCATCCAGATCCCAATGTACTTTACACCTCATTACATTAGAAAACTATCATTTCCAATGGGTACTATGGCTTACTAGTTCCCATTGTGCTTCATCTTAACATATCCCAAATCAGAGCTAATAATTAGTTAGCCCATTTCCACTGATAATAAAGAACAAATGTATTAACTGCCAATGGGACCTCAAATTGAATACCCTTAATTACCAAATACATTCAGCAAAGACTTTTCCTTCTAAGAAGAATCAACCAGTGTTAAATTTTATATGCCATCTAATGTGTTGTACTTAGTACGGCTACTTTTATCAGATATTATAGATCTTGGCTACTTGGTGCTTTATTGGTAAAAAAAAATGATAAACAGTGATAAAGCCAGTAATAAGTACTCCTAATACTTAATACTGCTAACTGCAATGCGCACAAAATTGACTAGTAAATACAGCAGCCTATCTTGACCATTAATGAAGCGAAGAGCCTGCCTTACCCTAAATGGAGATTTCAGTTACCTCTAACACATTCCAATACTGGAGCAGAGCATATTATTTTGACCAAGGGGAATAATGTCAAAGATTCTCATTATATAAAAATTATATTGTACATCGCTTATTGTTTTACTCCAAAATATGGATACTGATATCAGCGATCTGAAAGGTTTCTCCTTTTTATATGTCAAACCAAAAGTAAGCAATCTTTTGTCATTTAACACCTCATTAAAAGCTAAACCAGTCCTTTACAGTGTGGCTGTTAGATCATTGTTAACAACCACATCTCTTTTTCCATCTGCTTATAGAACAAATACAGTCACCGCCAACAAGTGACACACAGATCTTTGGACAGTTTCCAGATCAATAAAATGCTGCCCATGAAAAGGAATTTTCAATACTCTTGTAATCAAATCTGACAAACTTTAAAAAAAAAAGTATAAAAGGGACACATTTTTCCCATATAACAATAGCTGCAAAATAATTTAAATACACTACTTAGAGCTTTGTAATCTAAACACTTTACTTTTTGTCTTGTGACACAATACCGCACAATCTGGGCCATTCAACTTAGAGCAGCAGCTGTCCCTTTACTTTCAGGAATGTTAAGTCATTATTTTGCAATATGCAACCAGATACATTTAAGTTACTCTTTCTATGAATTATTTCACCTTTAATAAAACATATCAATAAAATGCACTTAGTAATAACTACAAATACATGCAAAATTAATGTACCGTACAATAAAATTAAATAATGAAATATAAATAACTGTAAATACTGTAATATAAATGTATATCGTTATCGATTACTATTTGCATGCTAAACTATAAGAAAAAAATGTAAAAGAATGCATATTTAAGAGGCAATATAGGTTAAATGCAAAAAATACAAAATTATAATATAACTGAGTTGCAATACTTGCAATTTTTTTTAAAAAGCCGACTGGCTATGTTGCTATGTTTATATATATATATATATATAT
Source organism: Staurois parvus (assembly GCF_062004578.1). Classification (NCBI taxonomy): domain Eukaryota; kingdom Metazoa; phylum Chordata; class Amphibia; order Anura; family Ranidae; genus Staurois; species Staurois parvus. The sequence continues at coordinate 8,921,664 of NW_028318031.1, read as the reverse complement.
ATATATATATATATATATATTATATTACATTATGTTAGAGTTGGCTGTATATGCCAGTCTTTTACATTCTTGCATGCCGCAAAAGAGTTGTAGTTTATACTTTACCTCATTGTACTGCGCCTGGGCATTATTTTCCAGGTACAACATCTTTGCTGTAAGGTCAAACAGGGATGGCGTCCTCTTTCCACACTCCAGATTTCTTCGTACACCCCCCTGAATGTCCCCCTACTATGTACAAGTTGTGTGAAGAAGGCACCAGTAATAATGAAGTTTCTCTCCCTCCCTCTGTCACATCAATTATTTAAAAGTCTGTTTATATATATACACCTGTATTCAGGTAAGGAGAGGGCGGAGTGTCTTCCCTTTACCTGCCCAATCTGTCAAAAGTTCCACCTTGGTCCCAGACTTGAAATGGGATCAGCCTCTCCCACCACATTAGGTAGTTAAAATTCCTTACAACTCTTACAAAAGAAACAGACAATAGAGACTCCAGACATCTACAGAGGGGAGAGATGGGCAACCTGACATACAACAGAACTATACTGGTTTAGCAATCCCATATACTAAGGCAACTAATCAAAATAGGTTAAGAGCTGATGTTTTTTCTCCCGACAATAAGCTGTAACCTGTAACTTAAAAAGGTGATAATGCATGTGTACTCATCTTGCTCTGTAGTTCTGTATAGAGTTTATGGAATGCTGTGTGTTTAGGGCACATAATCATAAGATGGATAATCATTTGACACAAGACAAGATAAACCCAACAAGCAGAGGGGCAATTATTACAGTATAACATACACATTTTTAACCATTTTCAAACATAATCAGTGAAAAGATTTCAGTACTTTATACACAAGTGCATTAAAAGGGCATACAAGTCTTTTCAAAGACTTCTGTGATGTATAATAAAATAGATTAGCTTAATGCTAATTAAGGTATGTTAAGACCTTGTTTGTATGTAACGTTTATAGTTATATATGCTATATACAGTATGTACTTGAATTCAGCAATATCTGCTCATTACACACTCAGACTTTGTTTGGGGGCATTGCTGCAGTGCTAGGCAATGGTTGTGATCTACCACTGCTACCTTCAATGTAAGCGTATGTAATATATTTACTAAAGCTGACCATAGATGATTCTATAGAAGGCTGAATGAAAAAAATTTAACAGATTCCCATATCCACACAAGCGAGGTGTATGGAATATTCCCTAAAACTGGGATATTGTATTCTGACAGCGGTACCCTCTTCTGTTAAAATACACTGATTACTGGCATGAAGGTAAAAAAAACCCTTCTGTAAGCAGCCCCCCCCCCCCCCATTATATTTAGCTGAGCCCAATCTTGATCCAGCAATGCACATGTGAGCCACGACTCTCTCAGCTCTCTCCCTTCTCATTGGCTCAGAGACAGCCAGTGAGGTGGAAGCTGGGAGGGCAGGATCGAGCCACGTTCTGTCTGTGTTATAAACACAGAGCTGGCTCAGGAGTGAGCATGCATGCACGAGTGCCTCCATAGCAAGTGGCTTGCTATGGGGCACTTGGTGGGGGAGAGGAGATAGGAGCACTAGGCAGGGGCCTAAAAAGAGAAAGACTGGGTCTGCTAAAAAATACCTTAAGAAGTAGAGAATATTTAGCTAATTGAGTTTAGTGAACAAAAGTAAGCTGTTTTCTTGCCGAATAATCATTTTGTAGGGAAACCTGATTTTGCCTTCCACATAACTGAAGTGAACACAGCTTCACTTTTTTCACTGAAACTTCCTATGGACTTGATTTAGTAAAGCAAATAAACAAGAGCAGGGTAAAATTGTTACAGTATGCTTGAAATGCAGGCCTAAATGTGCACATAGATATTTGCACACATACAGTAGTAATCCCTGAACCTAACTACATGTACACTGTTGTTCAATGTGTAGGTTGTGATCCTAGTTTGACAATGCCTGGTGAACATTCAAATGATACTGCCTTTGTGCCTGATTTTCCTATAAAATAGGTGTGCACGTAAACACTTTACTTAAAAATAAAGTGAACCTTAAAAAAAAAAAAACAACTATGGCTCAGTAGCAAAAGCAGCAACATACAGTATATCTGGTATTTATCATTATTGATTACAGTCTTCTTATCGTCCAACCCTGCACACTTGATGTGGTTTTATTTCTATTTGGGTACATTTAATAATCAGTTGTCCTGTATGCAAGTGTATGCAAAGGAACATGATGATAGAAAAATAGAGGAGAGTGAGCAGAGGGATGACCTCAACAGTCTGTTGCTCTTCTTGCACTATCCAATCAGCAGACTAGTGGTGGACAGAGGACACGACTTCATTTCTTAAATATAAATGGTGAGATCCACCTGGCTGTGCTGAGTGATGGGTAGTATAAATCACAGAAGTGGATGGACAGGAATACAAATGCTTTAGCAGGTAAAACAGCTCATTTTTTGTTCACACAGATGATGCTGTTGTCTAGTAACTCTCCTAATCCAGCAGTTGGCTTATCTACATACACCATATTGCCAAAACTATTGGGACACCCCTCCAAATCATTGGATTCAGGTGTTCCAATCACTTCCATGGATACAGGTGTATAAAATCAAGCACCTAGGCATGCAGACTGCTTCTACAAACATTTGTGAAAGAATGGGTCACTCTCAGGAGTTCAGTGAATTCAAACGTGGCATCGTGATAGGTTGCTGCCAGTGCAACAAGTCAATTTGTGAAATTTCCTTGCTACTAAATATTCCACATTCAACTGTTAGTTGTATTATAACAAAGTGGAAGTAACAAAGTGGAAGGAACAAAAGCAACTCAGCCACGAAGTGGTAGGTCACGTAAAATGACAGAGTGGGGTCAGCACATGCTGAAGTGCACAACTGTCTGCAGAGTCAATAGCTAAAGACCTCCAAACTTTGTGTAGCCTTCAGATTAGCACAACAACAGTGCATAGAGAGTTTCATGGAATAAGTGTCCATGGCCTAGCAGCTGTATCCAACCCTTACATCACCAAGTGCAATGCAAAGCGTTGGATGCATTGGTGTAAAGCATGCTGCCACTGGACTTTAGAGCAGTGGAGTGACGAATCATGCTTCTCTGTCTGGCAATCCAATGGATATGTCTGAGTTTGGCGATTGCCAGGAGAACGGTACTTGCCTGACTGCATTGTGCCAAGTGTAAAGTTTGGTGTGGAGTTGTTTTTCAGGGGTTGGGCTTGGCCCCTTAGTTCCAGTGAAGGAAACTACTAAGGCATCAGCATACCAAGAGAATTTGGACAATTTCATACTCCCAACTTTGTGGGAACAGTTAGGGGATGGCCCCTTCCTGTTCCAACATGACTGCACACCAGTGCACAAATTAAGGTCCATAATGACATGGATGAGTGAGTTTGGGGTGGAGGAACTTGGCTGGCCTGCGCAGAGTCCTGACCTCAACCCGACAAAAAACCTTTGGGATGAATTAGAGTGGAGACTGCGAGCCAGGCCTTCTCGTCTGGCTTCAGTGCCTGACCACACAAATGCGCTTCTGGAAGAATAGTCAAACATTCCCATAGATACACTCCTAAACCTTGTTGACAGCCTTCCCAGAAGAATTGAAGCTGTTATAGCTGCAAAGGGTGGGCCAACTCAATATCGAACCCTACGGACTAAGACTGGGATGCCATTAAAGTTCATGTGTGTGTAAAGGCTGGTGTCCCAATACTTTGAGCAATATAGTGTAGATTCACACAGGAAAGCCCTATTTTGAATTAATGAAGGGGGATTTTTTTTCTTGCCCCTAAAATGCAATGGCTGTTTTTAGTGTGAACCAATAAATTGATTTAGGCTCTTTATCATTTGGTCTGGCACTTCCTCCATTGGTGCATGTTTCTTTTCTGGAACATTGCTTTGTGTCAGAGAAATGCTGAAAAAACCCTGCTAGGAAGATCCATTTTTGTGGAACTTGAACCTTATTTTAATAAAAGTGTACAAGAAGAGCCCTTAAAAGAAGATTTTGGAGTGTGGCCGCATCCTTAATGCTCTACAGTTTGAAGCTGAATCTCACAATATATACACTGCAAAAGGTGTGAAAAAAGGCTGTAATTAAGAATGCTTTCAGAAAAAGAAGTGTTTATTGTTTATTTTTATCAATTACCAAAATGGAAAGTAAATGAATAGAAGAGAAATCCAAATCAAATCAATATTAGGTGTCGAAGGAACTTGGCAGGTAGGCTGTTCCAAACATCTTGGAGAACTAACCACAGATCTTCTCTCGATGTAGGCTGCCTCAGATCCTTCTGTTTCTTCATGCAATCCCAAACAGACTCAATGATCAGGGCTCTGTGATGGGCAAACCATTACTTCCAGGACTCCTTGTTCTTTATGCTGAAGGTAGTTCTTAATTACATTAGCTGTATGTTTGGTGTTGTTGTCCTGCTGAAGAATACATTTGGGACTGATCACACTCTTCCCTGATGGTATGGCATGATGGATAAATATCTGCCTGTATTTCTCAGCATTTAGGACACCATTGATCCTGACCAAATCTCCATCTCCATTTGAAGAAATGCAGCCCCGAACTTGCAAGGATCCTCGACCATGCTTCACTGTTGTCTGCAGACACTCAATATTGTACCGCTCTCCAGCCCTTCTTCAAACAAACTGCCTCCTGCTACAGTGAACTATTTCAAAATTTGAATCATCAGTCCAGAGCACCTGCTGCCATTTTTCTGCACCCAGTGCCTTTGTGTTTGTCCATAGGTTAGTCGATTAACCTTTTCTCCATATCAGAGGTATAGCTTTTTGGCCACAATTCCTTCATGAAGACCACTTCTGCCTAGACTTCTTTGGACAGTATGGTTGTACCTGGGTCTTTCTGGTTTCCCCCAGTTCTGTGCTGATGGTACTGTTGCACATCTTTTGATGTCAAGGGAAGTAAGCATGATGTGTCTTTCATCTGCTGCATTACATTTCTTTGGCCGACCACTATGTTTACGGTCTTCAACATTGCCTATTTCTTTGTGGTTCTTCAAAAGAGCTTGACAGGAATATCTCAGTCTGCTTTGAAATCTTTGCCTGGGAGAGACCTTGCTGATGCAGTATAACTACCTTGTGTCTTGTTGCTGTGCTGTGTCCTGCCATGATGTATGACCTGTGACATGAAACTGTCTTCCACAACCTCACCTTAGTAGCCAAGTTTGGCTTTTTCTCTCCTAGTTTTAAAGTGGTTGTAAACCCTAACATATACCCAATGAAGTGATAGAGAGAGATTAAACAAATCCTCCTACATAAGTTGTACATGTTTATCTGCAGTCTTCTCTTCTCTACATCCATTTAAAATCCAGATTTTTTAAAGCTTGTCTGAAATTTCATTAAACAGGGGACTGAAATTACACACTGCAGAGCTAAGTGAGGAGAGCTCTGATAGCTGATTGGAGGAAAGGGACACGCCCTCCTTCACACAGCAACAGAGCTGTGGCTGTGAGTCACAGCTTATATGCTGGAGAGGAATGAAGCAGCAGACTGAAATGACACTTAATGCTTTTAACTGACACAAGTATGTTTTTTTCATATTTCATGTCTGAGGTTTGCAACCCCCTTAAACCTCCTACACAGCTGTTTCTGCTTCAATTAATGACTGTGTTTCAACATGCATATTAAACTGATGATCATTAGCACCTGCTTGGTATAATTGGTTATTCATACACCTGACTCTAATTCTTTAAAATCCCTGACTCTGTGCAAGTGTACAAAGTTTGCAAGTATAAAAATGAATGCTATTTTGAAGCCAAAGGGTATTCACACCAAATATTGGTAAGGCTAGCATTAGGTGGAGTGTGGACTGCAGCATTAGATGGAGGTGCACTGGAGATTAAAGGGTTGGATGAAGAGGTGGGGAGAAGGGACTGCAGTGTTAGATGGGGGGGGGGTGAGGACCTGTAGCGTTGGATAGTGGGGTAATGGCAGGGGACCGCAACATTAATAAGGTGGTGAGGAAAGGGGAATAGCAGCTTATGATGCGGCAGTGAGAGGCATGGGAGTGCAGCATTGAATGGAGGAGTGAGAAGTGGGGGACTGCAGCATTGGATGGAATGGGGGTGAGAAGCAGAGGAAAGCAGCACTAGATAAGGAAGGTGCGGAGTGGGGAACATCAGTCAGGGATCTTAGAGTGACAGCAGCGCAGTGAGAAGAGCCGTAATATTTGCTGGGGTTGAGGGGTGGGGGATAACATTATGGTGGCTTTAAATCTCATAGACTTGTCTTTTTAGATCTCAAAAAGTCTTTTAGGATCTCAGATGATTTGTGATATACATATATATTTATTAAATCTTAAACAGCACCAAAGTGATTCACACTTCCATTGTCTAACACAATTATGGCAATGATTCACAGATATTGCAACAGCAGAAGACTTGTGATTCACTTATTGTTATATGATGAATTGGTACAGGTGTGGCTTTCTAGATATTAACATTTTTTTTCCAAGATGCACAGCAGAAGTAAGCTGCTAGACCTCTCATTACAGCTCAAGTAGTTATTGATCCCTGGAGCAGTGTAGAAATAAATACACCTTAAAGGGTTTAATTTTTTGTTATACAGTGCTGTGCAAAATTTTAGGCAGATTTGAAAAAATTCAGTAAATTAAGAATGCTTTCAGAAATAGAAGTGTTAATAATTTATTTTTTTATGAATTAAAACAGAGAAAATGAACAGAAGATAAATCCAAATCAAATCAATATTTGGTGTGACCACCCTTTTATTGAAGGAACTTTTCAGGTAGGTTGTTCCAAACATTTTGGAGAACTAAGCACAGATCTTGTCGGCTGTTTCCCTCTGTCCCTTCATGTAATCCCAGACAGACTCAATGATGCTGAGATGGGGGATCTGTGGGGGCAAAACCATCACTTCCAGGACTCTATCTTGACTAAGGCCCCAGTTCCAGCTAAAGAAAAAAGCCCCAAAGCATGATGCGGCCACCATGTTTCACTGTGGGTATGGTGTTCTTTTGGTGATGTGCACTTTTGTTTTTGCGCCAAACATATCTTTTGAAATTATGACCAAAAAGTTCAACCTTGGTTTCATCAGACCATAACACATTTTCCCACATGCTTTTGGGAGACTTCAGATGTGTTTTTGCAAAATGTATCCAGGCTTGGATGTTTTTCTTCATTTGAAAAGGCTTCCATCTTGCCACTCTACACCATAGCCCAGACATATGAAAAATACGGGACATTGTTGTCACATGTACCATACAGCCAGTACTTGCCAGATATTCCTGCAGCTACTCTAATGTTGCTGTAGGCCTCTTGGCAGCCTCCCAGACCAGTTTTCTTCTCATCTCTTCATCATTTTTGAAGGGATGTCCAGTTCCTGGCAATGTCACTGTTGCACCATATTTTCTCCACTTGATGACGACTGTCTTCACTGTGTTCTATGGTATATATAATGCCTTGGAAATTTTTTTGTACCCTTCTCCTGACTGATACATTTTAACAATGAGATCCCACTGATGCTTTGGAAGCTCTCTACGGACCATGACTTTTGCTGTAGGATGCGACTAAGAAAATGTCAGGAAAGACCTACTAGAACAATTGAACTTTATTTGGGGTTAATCAGAGGCGCTTTAAATGATGGCAGGTGTGTACTGACTCCAATTTAACATGATTTTGAATGTGATTGCTTAATTCTGAACACAGCTACATCCCCAGTTATAAGAGGATGTGCACACTTATGCAACCACATTATCTTAATTTATTATGTTTACTCCCCCCCTAAAAAAATTCAGTTTGTTTTTCAATTGAGTTGTACAGTTTATAGGTCACATTAAAGGTGAAAAAAGTTCTGAAATTATTTATCTTTGTCTCATTTTTTTACATCACAGAAACCTGACATTTTAACAGTGGTGTGTAGACTTTTTATATCCACTGTATATAAGCACATTCATTAAATTCTCGTATAATTTTAACTTAATAATACAATTTCAAAAGTGATTTTTAATAATTTTAAATCTACAGCTTTCATTAAAATATTACATAGAAATCCAGCAGCACCCTGTTCAGGCACTTCCTATTATGGAGTGACAGCACTCTAACCTTCTCTTTCAATTGTTCTCCTGCACTGTCCCCTTGTTACATGTGCTTTCAATGGAGACTTAAAGGGGCCATGTCGACTCACACTGCTTAGGCATGTTCCGCAGTTGTCACCATAAAAACCCCCCATCTAGAAATGTGACATGCAGATATTACAGTGGCTGCAAAGTTGCTAAAAGAGATTAGAAACACGGAGAAGCAAGGATAAAAAGGTGAAAATAGTATTCTGTAAAAGAGGAAACTATGGCAGTTGTTTATGATGAGCAGTACTTTAGCCATAAAGTCACCCATTCAGAGTTTAGATACACTTTAAGCTATGAATATTCCCAGGATGTGATATTTTAAAAAGACTTCTCTATACAGTTAGTTGAAAACATATCTAGTGAAAAGTTAAAAGAAATGATGGAATTATATCATAATGTTAGTGCCCAATGTTTATTGGCACATTTATCCAGCTCCACACTACTTTTCCCAATCAAATCAATTTATTGGCTAGAATGCAATGAATTTTGCAGTTTGCATTGTAGGTGGGGCCTAATCTTTGTACCCGAACATTCAGAGGATACACATTTAGCATGAAAATTGTTTAAATTGTAGAAATTGTATAGACACAAACAAATGGCACTACATATGTTGTAAACCATACAGTTCTTCAGGTAGACAAAGTAATATTTATATGAGCAAGCTGCTCCCACCCCCTCCATGGCTCAGTGCTCCAGTTAGCACTGTATGGGCAGAGCAGACAGCATTGACTGAAAGTCACCACTTTCTGCTCAGAGCAACTGGGAGAACTGAGCAATCAGCGGTGTCTGATCACTCAGCTCTCACCCTTAGAGCCAGCGGGGGACATATGCAGTATCAGATCAATGGGGGCATGCCATATGATGCAGAACCTGGTATTTAAGCAGCTCTGAATCAAGCTGGCCACACAGATCATGCAAGATTGTGGCATCCAGCAGGAGGTGTCTGCTTCCCCAAGACAGCTGCCTGGAGCCCATAATAAAGGACAGAATAGTCCTCTATGATCTCCTGCGGGCCTAAAGAAATGGCACAGCATCACCTTCAGGTTGACAGACATACAGCAGCCCAACACCTGCTACACCATTATTTTGGATGTTTTTCAGCCATGAAAAGGATGACTGGTTGCTAAGGACAATTTAAATACAGTACAAAGCCTTTTCTGTTATTGAAATGTATGGGTATATTCAACAATGCAATGCATTATAGCAGTCTTCATAAGCTGTCAGCACTGTGTGTGCTTGTTGCTAGTAGTTTTTACTACTGAGTACTGATTTTTGCTATGTGGCTACAGTCTTGCTGGCAACAGTTTAACCACTTGCCCTCCTAAGGATTTACCCTCCTCCTGACCAGGCCATTTTTTGTGTTACGGCGCTGCGTTACTTTAACTGACAATTGCGCGTTCATGCAATGCTGCACCCAAAAATATTTACTTCCTTTTTTCCCATGAATTGAGCTTCCTTTCAGTGGTATTTTATCGCCTGTGCGGTTTTTAATTTTTGCGCTGTAATAAAAAAAAGACCGACAATGTTGAGAAAACAACAATAGTTTTAACTTTTTGCTATTAAACATGTCTAGTAAAAAAATAAAAAAAATAAAATTTCGTCATAAATTTAGGCCAAAATGAATTCTGCTATTTGTCTTTACTAAAAAAAAATCCCAATATGTGTAAATTAATTGGTTTACATGAAAGTTATAGTGTTTACAAATGGCGGTATAGATACTGAAATTTGTTTTTTTATTTTTACTAGTAATGGCGGCAATCAGCGACTTATAGCGGGACTGTGGTGGGCATTCTAACACTAGGGGGAACTGACTTGGTGTCACTTACATGCCCAGTGACACCAATACAGTGATAAGTGCTAATAAAAAGCACTGACACTGTACTAATGCAACTGGGCAGGAAGGGGTTAACATGAGGGGCAATCAAAGGGTTAGCTGTGTGTCTGCTTCACTGTAATCACACTGCTTTGGATAGCTGTGCTGTGGACAGCCATCCAAAGCAGTGCGCACGAGCTGACAGGGAGGAGAACTGTATTGTTTACATACAGTTCTCCTCCCCATCAGAGATTCTCGCCAATCACCGGTCTTCAGCAAGCAATCACCGGCTGGGACCCGGTGATTGACAGCCGCGGCGCCCCCTACCTGGAAAAGCAAAATCATGTATATATACGTGATTTTGCACACCTGTGCCGCCCTGTAGCAGTATATCTGCTATAGGGCAGTCGGGATGTGGTTAAATCACAGCTGAGTGCTTAGTAAACATGCCACCTCAACAAAAAAAAAAGAATATTTACTAAATGAAGATGGAATGCAGAAAGGACTTTTACAAAGTTGTAATTGTATTAGGTAGACAGATTCAAAATATACTGTAAACTTGAAACCAAGGAATAATGTAAAAGCAGACGTAGATTGTGTACAAAATAAGATGTTATGTTGAATAAACTAATACACTTGACCACCTATAAGTGTAGTTTATACTATAGTAATATATAAGTACTCATAGTATTCAACCTTTATTGTACAGTTACCTTACTAAAATCATATTACTGCACAGACAGATCCAGGAGTGTGTCATCTCTGAGTCCATGACACAACAGCTCTGCCCTCTGACCTTGTCCAAACAGCTGCACATGCTGACTCTTTTATCAGTAATCGGTTACCTTGTATCATAGCAAACTGTCTTCAGGCCTAATTAGAGAGTTAATATATTTATTTCAGGTGCTTATATAGCGCTGTCAATTTACGCAGTGCTTTACATATATATTGTACATTCACATCAGTCCCTAACCCTCAAGGGGCGTACAATCTAAGGTCCCTAACTCACATTCATACATACACATACTAGGGCCAATTTAGACAGGAGCCAATTCACCTACCAGCATGTCTTTGGAGTGTGGGAGGAAACCGGAGTACCCGGAGGAAACCCACGCAGGTACAGGGAGAACATGCAAACTCCAGGCAGGTGGTGCTGTGGTTGGGATACGAACAAACGACCCTAGTACTGCCAGGCAGAAGTGATAACCATTTAGCCACTGTGCTGCCCCATGTGAATGTTTTAGATAACAGAACAGAAAGGTAACAATCTAAAGCTGGTAACAAATATTTCCAGATAAAATGATATTTATCCTAATGCTTAGGCTACCCATAGACATGGGCACAATCCAACCATTCTAAACAAATTTCACAAGAGCTACAGTATGACAGAACACTTCGATCTCATGCTTAATTCTGACTTCTAAGCTAGTTGACATAAATGAAGGGCTGTGGGGGGGGGGGGGGTGAAGAGAGTGACGCCAGCCTGACCGATGCCTTGGAGTTATTAGCCAAAAGACATCTGCCTACAACCAACTCATGAAACTATCACCCAATCTGAGAAAGTATTAGTATGTAGATGAATGTGACTTCAGCCAGAGCCAGCCACACCCCCTGACATGTTTTGCTCCACCCATCTGGGGCTTGGTCGCAAAGGGTTAAAATAGCTTTGCCAGTCCAAGTCACTAATTAAAAGAGGAAATATTATAGGGACACACATTAATAGGAAAGCCAAATGAAACAGAAATAGGCTACATACATTTCAAATAGGTTGCTAGGGGTTTCTTGAGCTGTGGTTGATTGACCTTTAATTTGCTGGTGTCTGCAATGTCACTTGGCAGAGCAATTTACAGGACACCAATAATCTCTTTAGCTGTCCTTATTGATGACATTCACCACTGTTAGGAAGGGGGGTATTTTTTTCCCACTGGCCACCTATGTAAAGAGCATATTCCCACTGACCCCCAATGAATTGAGCAGCTGGGTGAGGAGCAAAGGGGAAAACTATGGAGAAACCATTCTCAAACAGGGTTGCTTGGAGATTGCTAGGCGTTTCCTGAGCTGTGGTTGATTAACCTCTAATTGCTGGTGGCTGCAAGACCACTTGGCAGAGCCATTTGCAGGACACCAATAATCTTTTTAGCTGCCCTTAGTGACATTCTGACCACCACTGTAGGGTGGGGCATTTTTTCCCCATTGGCCACCTATGTGAAGGGCATTTTCCCACTGACCCCCCCCCCCCAATTAATTTATTTTAGCAAGGGGTTTCCCAACACTGAAAAACTATTTAAAGGGCTCCTCTGCTGTAAAAATGTTGAGAAACGCTGCCATAAAGTATCACATGAGTAACAGCTCTGAGTCTGCTGGAGCTGCTGATATCACAGCCAAGATAGAGGTATTCAGCAGCAGTCTCGGGGATTTTTCAGATCTACACGAGGGGGCCTTATTCAGGAAAATAACATGGCTAAAATGCACATATACTCTTACAGGTAGATTGTTGTTAAATTGAATGGGCCACTGATAGGGCTCATTGAACTGTTTCATTGATTAAGTCTGTATACACAGCCATGTTTCCCTTACTGACACCTGCGGCCGCACAGCTCAACACATCTTGCTAGGTTGACCTCTTAAAAAGTATATTTTTATTTTACTAGTCCTAACCTGGCTTAGAATGTTCTGACAAATATGCCTTTATTATATGGTTGTTGTTCCATCTTAAATTTTTGTATCACTTTTACTACAGTATTCTGATAATTAAAGCTTTGTTGATCTTCTTGTAGCCCTCACCTTTCTTGTGTAAAGAAATTATTTTCTTTCTCAGGCCTTGTGACATTTCTCTTTCACGTGGTGCCATTGCTGAGAGCATGAAATGGAAAGGGGTTTTCTTTGTTAACCTCCCTGGCGGTCTAACTAATCAATATTTTTGAATGTCAAAACGGTAAATTGTTTTGCATGGAAATTTGTTGTTTTATATTGTAGGCCTGTAATTCTTAGGAATAACTCACTTAAATCTGTCCAAACAAGAGTCTAGTAAACATCCCGGGCATGATGAAGTTTGAAACATGAAATCATATATTATAATATAATAAATAATTAAAAAAAATAATATAATAATAAATTTAATTCAATAATGTAATCAAACCAAAAACACTGAAATTTTAAATAGAACATCAAGTTCGCACCTCACTGAGCTTAGTCACAGAATCGTTTTCAGTGTCTGATGACGAATTTCCCCACGAATCACTATCGCTCAATTCTGCAAGTGGTTCTAATTTACTATCGCTGTTTTCTAGCTGGTCTATAACCACTTTTGACCTAAAGGGATGCTTTTTGGATGCCATGGACGTTCTCAAGTTTCCAGGCAGAAAAAAAGGTAAAAGTGCAGGCAGGGCACAGGACAAAGCACTCGGGACAAAAGTGAGGTGAAATGGTTTGATACAGTAATGTAATACTAACAGATTACAATGTATTGTGTGTATGTCCTATTTTAACTTTTTTGAATCTCCCGCTGGTTCTGCCCCCCTACGTCCCAATGCTCACAGGAAATGGAACCCGAGAAACAGATGCCGGCATTGGCCAGAGGACATGGCTGGGGACACAGCGGGAGGATATCGCGTGATCACAGGACAAGGTAAGGATCGGGGGATCACAGGAGAAGCACTATAGAGTAATCCTCAGTGTGGCTCGGGGTTAACGCTTTTGTTACTGTAATTTAAGCCCGAGCTACATTTGGGATTACCGCTAGGAAGGATAAGTAAGCCCTTTTATAACCAACTGTCTGCTGGATACCTGTTTAATGAATAATTAGACTCACCTGTAGTTGAATTCTTGTTAATTAGGATTTTGTTGTCTAAAATTTAGCTTTGCTCCCAAGACTTTTATTGGGATGTATTTATTTTTGCAACATGGTCTTGAATGAATATGTTAGGAAAAATACTTTTTTCTTGTTTGCAATTAATGGCCCGCATTTGTGAGAGTATTTTGTAGTATAGTGTCCCACAGAAAATGTTGATTCTGAAAGGAAAGTAAAGGTTTTCTGACAAATCTGTTGTGGTGTACTCATTTATGCTGAGCACTGTACAGTAGGTACAGACTTTGTGTGCATAATACAAAATTCTCTCATTCCTGTATATATCTTCCTTTTAAGGATTGAAAATGTATGTTACTGTTCCTCCACATAGCCTGATTAATGCAAGTGGCCTTCACAATTGCAGCAGTGCTTGATTTTATTGGTCCATGTACATATGCTGGAAGAATGATAGCCCCTGGCTGGTGTTGGGATTAACACAAGGGTTATAACTTGACAAATGTTAAAAAAAAGGAATAAAAGGAAAAATGTTTACAGACAAGGGAGAGAAGACTGATAAGACAGAGTGAAAAGATAAGATAAACCTGAGGACCTGAGGCACAGTGTTAGAGAAAGGGCAAGGAGATGTTAGTATGTCTCAAAAACCTTAATTCAGACACTCAAGTGAATATCATACAAGTATCTTTATCCTGTCCGTTTGATACAGATATAACAAAGAATAGATGTAATAAGAAAACAATGCAGTTAAAACTAATACTGTCATTACCTGTCCTAGGGTGAAAACCACAGCGTTGTCACCCTAGAACCGGGAGTGTTCTAGAACTACACTATATAACTCCCTCTCTTCTTCATAACAGGGGTAGGTGTTTTCTACTTCAGAACAGGCAGGCAACAATGCTAAATACTTCAATTTAGAGGCAGAGAGTACAAGTAGTTATCAACTCACAAGATTTCTGGCTGCATTAAACGCTATTTTTTTTTTGCACTTGTGGACTATAATAAAACACTTTCAATGGCATTTTTAACAGACCAAAAGGGAGCAAATAAAAGAAACGTATTGTTGGGGTTTACATAAACGTGTTAGCAACTTTTGTTATTTTATGATTTTGTTATTCATGCACTCCAGGCAGATAGGCTTAGGGTCAGTTCTTTGTAAAAATATAATAATTGAATATTAGAAACTCAGCAACTAGTTTTCTTAAGAAACAAGTACAAGCCTTTCCATGAATTTGTGCTGGATTCATACATATTGGCATGTAGGAGAAGCAGTGGTGTATCATTCATGGGTACAATGTATACAGTGCACAGAGGTCACAAGAGTGAGGGGTCTCACACATTGCACAACATGGGGAGATGCCTGTTCCCTGTCTTTTTTGTCTGGGGAAGGAGCCGAGTGGGCTGCATATCACACAGCATCCGGCCAATGCCTGCTGGAGAAGGAGCCTAGTGGGAGCCAAACCCCACAGCATCCGGCCTCATCTATACTATGTAACCAGGAGGCACTACCAGAACTCCCACTGGTTACTTGACAGCTTTTATTTGAAGAGGAAGATATGCCTCATCCAATCTCTCCCCCTGTTGTTCCCCAGGTGTCCAATCTCCTCCACATCACAAGCAATTGAGCTGCAGCAAAGATTCACGTGTAGCCCTTGTGATGTGGAGGAGATTCGTTGCCGAGGGAGTGGCAGGAGAAGAGGACCATCATTATTTTCTTTTGGTACCATTTAACATAAAACCATGCTTACTTTATATCTTTAACTTTTTAGAAACCCATACATTTTGTGATAATAAAATGTTTCTGTTTTACCATATTTTAGGCTCGATACACTAAGTGTTATTATAACACCACTTTTTTATCTTATGATAATTTTCTCTTTAAAAGTTCAGTTCACAAAAATCAGTGTCACCAAGGTTTGTCATCTTTATATTTTTGTGTCAAATTAACATTATTCTGTGGAAAGCCCTATTTTCTCGAAAACAATGGGGTTGATTTACTAAAACTGGAGAGAGCAAAATCTGGTGCATCTGTGCATGGTAGCCAATCAGATTCTATCTTCAGCTTGTTCAGTTAAGCTTTAGCAATAAAACCTGGAAGCTGATTGGTTTCTGTGCAGAGCTGCACCAGAGTTTTCACTTTCCAGTTTTAGTGAATCAACCCCAGTGTTTTACATTTTGAAGTGTTATTTGCCACCACCTCAAATAGCTCTTTTGCTTTCTCTCTTCCACAAACTTCCAGTTATTACAAACCTGAAGTTGTTATCAGGGGCGGACTGACAACCCATGGGGCCCCCGGGCAATAGGAGATCATGAGGCCCCCTGTGTCCCTGCCCACTCAAGCCGCATCCACACAAAGCCCCACCTACATATTACACTGCCCGCAATACATGCATTTGTCACAGAATTTCTCTACAGTATGTTCAAAATAAATATTTATTACACAAAATAAAGAAAACAAAACACATTAAAGAGAGTGCAACAATGGTACATTTCAAAATGAAGATTTTAATGAATTTTTCCTATTCCTTCCACTGACACCAATGATAGGGCACTATTCCTCCCACTGACACCAATGATGTGGCACTATTCCTCCCACTGACACCAATGATGGGGCACTATTCTTCCCACTCACACCAATGATAAGACAGAATTCCTTTCACTGACATGAATGATAAGGCATTATTCCTCCTACTGATACCAATGATGGGGCGCTATTCGTCCCATTGACACCAAAGGTGGGATGCTATTCCTCCCCCTAATACTAAAGATGCATGGATTACCCCCGCTGATGCCAGGACAATTTCAGATACCAAAGATCACAGTCCAGCCCCCAAAAACCTGAAGGACAGTAAACTGGCCCTTTGATCTAAATTTGGGGTCTCCAAACTTTCTAAACAAAGCATATTCATGTGTTAGAATGGCCCAGTCACAGTCCAGACCAAAATCCAATGGAGAATCTGTGGCCAGATCTGGAAATTGCTGTTCACAGATGCTCTCCATCCAATAACAGAGCTTGAGTGATTCTGCAAAGAAGAATGGGCAGAAATGTCCCTCTCTAGATGTGCAAAGCTGGGAGAGACATCCCCAAAAAGACTTGCAGATGGAATTGCAGCCAAAGGGGGTCCTACAGAATACTGACTCCAGGGGGCCGAATACAAATGCCACCACACTTTTCACAGATTTATTGGTCACAAATGTTGGAACCATTTCTCATTTTCCTTCCACTAATTATGTGCCACTTTGTGTTGGTCTATCACATCCAATCCCAATAAATACATTGTCACATGACAAAATGGGGAACATTTCAGGGGGGGGATACATTGTAACATGACAACATGGGGGACATTTCAGGGGGGGAATACATTGTAACATGAAAACATGGGGGACATTTCAGGGGGGGGATACATTGTAACATGACAACATGGGGGACATTTCACGGGGGAATACATTGTAACATGACAACATGGAGGAAATTTCGGGGGGGATACATTGTAACATAATAACATGGAGGACATTTCGGGGGGGATACATTGTAACATGACAACATGGGGGACATTTCAGTCGTGAGGAAGACTTTTTCAAGCCACTGTATATATCACTGATATCTGTACACTGAGTTCTATTCCTTATATATAACACTGATATCTGTACACTGAGTGCCACTCAGTGTACAGATATCACTGTTTTATATAGGGAATATAGAATAGAAGACTACTATTAACCACTTGCCTACCGGGCACTTATACCCCCTTCCTGCCCAGGCCAATTTTCAACTTTTCAACTTTCAGCGCTGTCACACTTTGAATGACAATTGTGCGGTCATGCAACACTGTCCCCATATGAAATTTTTATCATTTTTTTGAGACAGAGCTTTTTTGGTGGTATTTAATCCCCTCAGGGTTTTTATTTTTTGCTAAACTAACCAAAAAACAACTGAAAATTTTGAAAAAAAAGTTTTTTTCTTAGTTTCTGTTATAGAATTTTGTAAATGAGTAATTTTTCTCCTTCACTGATGTGCGCTAATGAGGCTGCAGTGATGGGCACTGATAAGGTGGCACTGATGGGCATTGATAGGCGGCACTGATGGGTACTGATGAGGATGCATTGGTAGGTGGCACTGATGGGCATTGACAGACATCACTGATGGGCACTGAAAGGCAGTACTCATATATGGCACTGACAGGTGGCACTGATAGGCAGCACTGACTGGCAATGTTAGGTGGCACTGATGGGCACTGATAGGCGGCACTGATTGGCAGCACTCATAGGCGGCACTGACTAGCACTGATAGGCAGCTCAGATGGGCACTGATATGTGGCATTTATGTGCACTGGTAGGCACTGATATGTGGCATTGATTGGCACTGATATGTGGCATTGATTAGCAATCATATATGGCATTGATGTGCATTGATTGGCACTGACAGGTGGCATTGACAGACACTGACAGGTGACATTAATAGACACTGACAGGTGGCACTGATGGGGCTACACTGATCATCAGGGCACTGATGATCAGTGTAGATGTCCCCTCTGAGGAATGACAGCTGGTGAGGAGAGGAATGCCGGTAACCGGCATTTCCTTATTTACATGCGATCAGCTGTGATTGGACACAGCTGATCACATGACCGAGCCGATGTCTTCGGCTCTTTCCACTGATCAGTGATCCGCTGTATCCCAGGGACACAGTGCACCACCGATCGTTGGACTTGGAGGGTGTCATGTGATGTCCTCCCAGAACAAGAGAACCACTGCCCGCCTGTCATTTCCTTATATGGCGGGTGGGAGGCGGTTTAGCTGCAGTGCTGTCAGTGTCACCGGGGGTCGGGGGATTACACACTGACCTGCTGCAGGATACAGGGCAGGTCAGCACAACGATGACTCCGCTCTCTTCTCTGGCTGCCTGTCCTGTGGCAGGGATGTGGGACCCGACCCTCTGAGGAAACTCCGAGGAGAGGTGTCTGAAGTGCCTGCCACGGTGCTGCCCTGTTGCAATACTTCCTTTTTTCTTCCTTTCAGCAGTGGCATATCTCGAGGACAGACTGAGCCTCTCATGGGGCCCTCTAGTGACCCCAGGTCCTCGGGCAGTGCCCGAGTGCCCGAATGGTCAGTCCGCCCCTGGTTGTTATTTTAAGGGGTAATAAGATTTGTGAATGAACTTTTAGATTTTATCAAATGGGATATAACAACACTGACAGTGATCCATTACCACCTGTAGTGGTAAACTACCTTTATTTACAAACCTGATCAAATAAAGTGTTTTATGTGAGTTTGTAATATACATGAAAACAAGAGAAAGAAATTGAGTCTATGGTCAGATTTATGAGCAGAGTGCTTCCATATTACTAGAGATTGCTGCCCTGTTACAAAGAATGCATATTTTTAGATAGAGATATGGCATGTTTTATGAGAATGCTGCTGAAAATATTGGTTTTAATTCACATCAACCCACAGTCATAAATGGGGTGTTGCATATTATCCTGGTGCAAACTTCAGCAAAAGCCTCTGTTAGATTGACAGATTACAACAAACTCCTATCGAGATTGACTTGACAAGGATCTACAGCAGATATTTTTTAATTTCCATTTGCTTTCAACAAAGGGTGGATTTGCCCACAGCATTGCTTACATCCCTTCACTGGCTTCTTGAATAAGCATTTGTGCCATTCACAATATATACATATATATATATACTCCCCATTCGCCTTCTACAATATTGCAGCATTTTTGCTGATGAGTATTGTTCCCTTGTTCTCTCTCCACTACTTCCTAACAGATGTCCTGCGCAACTAGCCTTGTACTATGAGTTGCAGCTTTTTCATCCAGAATTCCACAGCAAGCAGTATATACCTGTCCTATAGATCATGTGTAAAGATTGGCATTGGGAAACCATGGGCAACTAGTTAGCAATGACACTAAAGATTTTAATTAGGTTATATTGGGGTCACCTTAAAAGAATTGCGGCCTTCTAAACATTAATAAAAGGCTACCTTTTAGAATGTGTGATCTACTCTATATGGCATAAAAGAAATAAAACAAAAATTAATACTGCATGCTTATACGTGTTTATTATGTACTTACTAAACATACAGAGGAATATTATAATAAACAATCATCTCAATCTGTACCCCAAGATATGAATTATACTGTTTAGTCATGAAATAATAGTATAGTGTAGCGTAGTGGTACTTATAAGTGATGAATGTACAAACGTTTGGTATTAATTTAGATTTTTGTTGATGAATGTACAAACGTTTGTTATTAATTTAGATTTTTGTTGAAGCCCCTTGAGATGTCATAAACCACCCTTATTGTGTATTTAGTAAGAATAAGAGCAAAGTGGAATTGTCTGTAGAACTGTGTCGAAATTCTGATTATTTGTTGCTATGGGTTCCTGCACGTTGGCCTTAACTATTGTATCGGCACTGGTGTCCTGATTGAGTCTGCTTATTATTTCAATATTTAGATGTTCCCATTTGACCTTACATTTCAGAACAGCGGCAGAGACACAACTGCTGAAAAAAGTGTTTTGAGAGTGTTTGATTCAGTTTTATGCTTAGTAAGAATGAAACCAGTAGCAAATAATATGCAGCACATTTTTACAGCAGTGACAAGAGTTTTGGAAAATCTCAAAGGCTGATGAAAGACCATTACTTTTTGCCATGATTTAAATTTTAAAGCACAACAAGAGTTTGCAAATACTCACGTCTCCTCCAGCAGTGTGACGTCCCCAAGCTGCCTCGCTGGCACCTACATCCTCTCCTGGTTTTATTTCAGGTTCAGCATTTTTGATGATCTTGATTGGCTGGTCCGGGTTGAAGTAATCCCAGTTCATGCACACGGAAGTTTATCTATCCCGCCATGAAGAATGGCTAAAAATGTACACTGAGCTGCCCATGCGCACCTCAGTGTACATTCCAAAATTTTGCAAACATAGTATGTCTCTTCTGCAATAACAAAACTTTACTGCTTGCTCATTTTTTTTACCTAGGCAAAGTTCCACTTTAAAAGGAGGAACTTTTTTTTATAGTATACAGATTTTTTTTTCCTTTAAACTATACAGTAAGTCAACCCTAAACCTTTTTTTTATAATTTAAGATAAAGTTGGGGAGGGTTAGAACAACTGTCACTTTTTTACTGCATTTTACGGAAAGGTTGCTTCACAGTGAGAGCTTTGAAAATGTGAAATAGACTCCCTCAAGAGTTGGTTCTGGCCAGCTCAGTGGATTGCTTAAAAAAAGGCCTGAATTATGTCTTAGATACACAGAATATAACTGGTTATTAACATTTATAGGTAAAGTTGATCCAGGGAATATCCGATTGCCTCTCGGGGGATCAAGAAGGAATTTTTTTCCCTGTAGGAGCAAATTGGATCATGCTTTGCTGGGTTTTTTATGAGTTCCTCTGGACACAGTGGGTATAGGCTTATAACTTTTTTTTTGCTATGATTGAACTGGATGGACTTTTGTCTTTTTTCAGCCAGACTAACTATGTAACTATGTAAAAGGAATTTACTCTCTTTCCCTGTCCTGCTAACCTGGCAGAATTTCAATCCATCTATGGCTGGTTGTAGAGTACCAGTAGGTAGATTTATGGATTCCAAGTAATAGGAGAGCAATTTAATAATTAAAGTGGTTGTAGAGTTTCACTTTATTTTACCTTGCTTTCTCTGCATGAAGGTAAAAAACTTTCTGTGTGCAGCAGCCCCCCCCCCCCAATACCTGCGCCCCATCGCGATCCAGCGGTATACACAAGAGCCTCGGTTCTATGGAGACTCTCCCTTCTCTATGGCTGAGCCATTGGCTCCCGCTGGTGTCAATCACAGCCAGTAGGCCAATGAGGAGAGAGTAGGGGCAGGACCATGGCTCTGTGTGTAAATGGACACACAAAGCAGTGGCGCAATAGCAAACTGTTTTCTCTGGGGGCATTCGGCAGGAGGCAGGGGAGCACCAGCAGAGGACCTGAGAAGAGGAGGGTCAGGGCTGCTCTACGCAAAACTGCTGCACAGACCAGGTAAATATAACATATTTGCTGTTTTTTTTAATTACCTTTAATATCACTTTAACTGTTGGAGATAATATACCTATCATATCTTACAATGCCAACAGTAACATACATATACAAATGTATGCCATATATACATAGATGCATAACTTTAACTTAAATTTAAGATATACCGACAGATTTGGATTAAAAACTTTATTTGCTTTGTTTTCTGGTGCCAATATGATGAATGTCGGAATAGATACCCTAAAGCAGTTTTGTAACTGCTAAGAAATCTGTTTTTAGGTAAACATTCCTAAAAACAGGTTTATCCGGGAGTGGCTTAAAAGAAAGATGCCTGAGGGGGCTTCTAAAGAAAAGAAAAGAAAACAGGTAGCATCACAGAGGAGGAAATTGTATTTCTCAAGACTGCTTTTTCTTCACTTCTCTACTACAGTGTAGATTTCCATGTATTCTCTAAATAATTGCACCTGCCACCTTCATTATGTTACAAAGCGAAATTATAAGTATTTTAAAAGAATTTGATCTAAAATCGCAAGTAATAATCACAATGCCACCAGAAATTCTTCATGGTGATATGTCAGAATTCCCTGTTGATGAACTGAAATAATATTTGCCTGTCTCATCCTTTCCATCCCATGAAAGAAAAGAGTAGCATAAAAGGCTACACACAAATGTCTCTAAGTCAATATCCAATACCAAAAAAGTGGGTTCATTTACTAAAATGGGAGAGTGCAAAATCTGGTGCAGTTCTGCATAGAAACCAATTGGCTTCCAGTGTTTTTTTTGTCAAAGCTTAATTAAACAAGTTGAAGTTAGAAGCTGATTGGCTACCATGCACAGCTGCACCAGATTTACACTGTCCAGTTTTAGTAAATCATCCTCTGTGCTTACTTCTTTATAAACTTCTATCTGATTTCCACTGAGGAAAGTACTCTTTGTGGGAATTCTGATCTCTCTTTCAAGTACTCTAAATCAGGGAATCTCAGCAAGGGTTCAATGGAACCCTAGGGTTCAACAAGATGTCCTCAGGGGTTCCATCATATGACACTCTTGCAGTATATTTATATTTACCCAACAGTGGCATTGTATTGTCCACTGCAAGTTATCATGAACCCCAGTACTAAGTACCACAAGGTGGATTGATATCTCTACAACAGTGCTTTAGGTTCCAGCACCAATGTCACCACTTTGATCCAACAGCACAGGACAGGAGGAACAGCTCATGTAAATACTAATCCTGAGACTAGGTTCTAACATTATAGTTATTCAAGGAGATGTAAAGAAATACCACGAGAGGTATAGAAAACAAATGGCCAGGTATAGAAAACAAATGTGGGTGAAAACAAATGGCCATCAACTACATTCAAGAAATATCAATTAAAATAGCAAAAAGAAGAGCTTCAGAAGGGAGGTACAGAAAAGAGGCTGGACCTGCAACCCATGCACACAATTTATAGTGAAGTCAGTAGCCCTCCTTAAGCTGCTATTATTTTGGTAGTATAACCCAAAGGTATTAGGGAAGAAGAAGAAGAAAAAAATCCAATGGCTTTTTTTTTCTGGACTAACCTAACAGGATTTAATACTGTTGAAGAGGGCTGAAATAAATAGTTCTATGTCCTCTGTAATGGTGTAACTATATAAATAATCAAGTGAACAAAGAAAAAGGTGCTACTGCGCTTTTGGATATAATCAGTAATTGCAAATAACCATTTGCAGCAGTCCCAATTGTGAACTTATACACACAACATCATAAGTGAATACCATATGGACTGCGCATAAATAGTGCAAAATGAATATATATAAAGAACTCTGTAGCAATGAGTGAAAAGCAATATTAATAGTAATAATAATAAAAAAGACCAATATTAATTATTCAGTCCCAGTAAGTGAAAATAAGGTGCAAGGTGCTAAAAAATCTTGTTTGTGAACTCCTTGTACAATACAATAGGTGCTCCACTGTGCTCAGACTGGTGCCCCACATGGACTGACACTCACCGTCATCCCGTGACCACTTATCTCTAGGATGGTCGTTTGCACATTTGGGACTAATCCAGTATGCAGTGTTGCTAATGGTAACCGCTTGTTCCTCCAAAAGTGCTGTATCAATACCAACTCTCTCCTCTCTTCCACAGGCAAAATAGGCAAATAATCAGCATGTATAAGAAACCAAAAATAGACATCCTATAGTGTAAAAATGCTTTTACTTTAATAGTAGGGGACATAACTGTAAATTTTACACTCAGAAAAAAAGTGCCCATAACCTGGTACCTGGTGTATTCAGCCTTGTTGCTTGTATGGTGAAAAAATGGCTGCTGCTATGGTGGTTAATCCTCCAGGCGGTGTTCGTTCCAAAGGGCGGAAGTGACATCGGTGGAAGTTGCGCCATCAAACCTCGATGCATTTCGATCAAGGATTGTCTTCAGGAAGTACCTTTTTAGCACCTTGCACCTTATTTTCACTTACTGGGACTGAATAATTAATATTGGTCTTTGTTATTATTACTATTAATATATATATATATATATATATATATATATATATATATAAATAATCAAATGTGGTGTTAAATTGGGCTATTAAAATGAATGTAAGCCTTCAACAGTTGCAGATTATGACGAGGGCGATTCAGGCTGTTTTCTAGGGCCCATGATTCCTAGGAAGCCTATAGATGCCTGACAGTCCAATAAACTTGTTATTCTGCTAGTTAACCATAACCATTAATGCTGCTTGAATGCCAACTCTCCTTGGAAAGGCAATGTTGAACTGTGGATGGGATCCAATCTCCGATTTATGGGCTTCACAAGTTTTAACTCTACCAGGCTCTGTCAACATGTGAGCTGATAGATCTATGGTTGCACAACTACTGCATGTGCCTGTGGTAATATAAATATAGAAGCTGGAAAACTTGTAGTAAGCAGAATGCTTGCAAGTCAACAACAAATGCAAATTAGAGAGATACGGTTAAAATGTTCTCAGCAGCTGTCAATTTTTACATTGCCATCATTTACCAAATGTCAGTTATGGGTAAGCATGTACAGATGAAAAATGAGGCAAAGGGTTCATAGGCAGGCAGGCATATTTAGCTTTTTTATTGGCCAGCAATGCTCCCTACAGAGTTTGTACACTCTCTGTTGAGGCTTTATACTGTTACTCACAACCTATTTTAGCTAAGCTGGTATTCTGCTGTAAAACTGATCGCTTTGATATTAGTGACAGAAACACAGATGGCAACATTGTCTAGCTGCAATAGGAGTGGCATTGTCTGCTTTTTCTATGACTTTTACTTAAGGGTCTTCACTTAGACAGTCATTTAATATGCATCATAATTATAGCATATTTGTGATTATCAGTAATACAGCATTATCATCACATATTATTTTAGTTGTGATTTTTTTTTATTTTTTAAAGGGTACATTAAAATTCTATGCAACTACAGTCTATAAGGTAAAAATATAAAGCTGAGAATCAGTCAGCATTCACAAAATTCTATCTACTTGAACCCCCTTTTCTCAGATGGAAAGAAGGGGTCAGCTAGATAACAATTTTTCCTAAGGGGTAGTGATTGCCTTGATATTTGAGTCAAACTTAAGTTCAACTTCAACATCGGCCGTTCATGTGTTGGCGAACACACAAACGGTAAGGGACTCTTCGCCTGCCGCGCCCCACAATGCACTGCGCTTTCACAGTGCATTGTGATTGGCCAAAGCAATGCACCTGGCCACAGGTCAGGTGCAATGCTTTGGCCAATCACAGCGCAGTTGGGCAGAGCTAGTAGTAATGTCATCGCTAGCTTCGCCCCAATTGTTTACATCTGACCGGCAAATGTCAGATTGCGGCGAGTGCTTGGCGGGTGTGGATGGGTTGCTAGGCTGGGGTTTTCGTCGTGACAGTCATGGCAGTACTGGACGCTGTGATTGATGATGGATTACAATGATGGAACCCTTTTTTTGGCTTTTTTATTTCTAAATAAAGCACTTGTCAAAAACTGTTGTTGTGTTTATATTCACATTTTACACTTTTTGGTGAATGAGTAGGGGTACTATGTATCCCATATGCATTCACAAGAGGGAGTGGGATCTGGGGGTCCCCTTGTTAAAAGGGAGCTTCCAGATTTTGATAAGTCACCCCCACAGCCGCAGCCCAGGGTTGTGGGGAAGAGGCCCTTCTCCCCATCGGCCCTTGTCCCCACATGGCCTGGTAAGCCGCAGGAGGGGGGCACGCGTTCATCCCCCCCCTCTTTCCTGGCCTGCCAGGCCTGTGCTCAGATCAAGAGTCTGGTAGGAATTTAGGAGGGACCCCACACTTTTTCTCCCCATTTTTTGGGGGGTGGGGTTCACCTTAAAGGTCCTACCAGGCCTAAAGGGTTTGGTATGGCGTTTAGGGGGAACCCCATGTACTTTAAACATTTTTTTTATAAAAATTACATTTTTCTTTTAAAAATGTCAGTCCTGCTGCAGCAGGTTCAACACATTGTACAGATGTGCAACTTTACAGGTAGTTTAAGGGGACCCCCCAGGCATGAGATTTAAAGGAATTTTTCTTTTATTTTACTTTAACCACTTCCCGTCCGCCCTATAGCAGTAATAATGCTACAGGGTGGCATGGGTGCACAAAAGCACGCATATATACATGATTTTGCATTTGCAGAAAGGAGGCGCGCGCCCTACCTGCGCGCCCTACCCGCGCCACTATTCTTGGCCTCGGCTGTCATTCACCGGGTCCCGGCCGGTGATTACTCATCGCCACACGTTTATTGAGGAGCATTGCCGACGGAGGGAGAGAACTGTAAGTAAACAATACAGTTCTTTTCCCTGTCAGTTCCTGCACACTGCTATGCATGGCTTTGCATAGCAGAGCCACGGAAAGCAGTGTGCTTACAGTGAAGCACACACACAGAGCATTTAGTAAAACAGCACACAGTTAACCCTTTGATCGCCCAACATGTTAACCCCTACCTGCCCAGTGCCAGTAGTACAGTGGCAGTGCTTTTTATTAGCACCGATCACTGTATTGGTATCACTGGCGATGTCAGTGACACCAAGTCAGTTCCCCCCAGTGTCAAAATGTCCGTCGCAGTCCTGCAGTCCCGCTATAAGGC
The DNA here is from genome assembly GCF_062004578.1 of Staurois parvus. Lineage (NCBI taxonomy): Eukaryota > Metazoa > Chordata > Amphibia > Anura > Ranidae > Staurois > Staurois parvus. The sequence continues at coordinate 8,894,863 of NW_028318031.1, read as the reverse complement.
GCTGATCGCCATCATTACTAGTAAACATTGAAAAAAAAAAATCCCAGTATATATACCGTCATTTGTAAACACTATAACTTTCACGTAAACCAATTAATTTACATGTGTTGGGATTTTTTTACCAAAGACATGTAGCAGAATACATTTAGGCCTAAATATATGACGAAATTTGATTTTTTAAATTTTTTTACTGTTTATGTTTAATAGCAACAAGCAACAAATATGTTCCTTTTCTCAAAATTGTTGGTCTTATTTTTATTTTATAGTGAAAGAATAAAAATCGCACAGGCAAACAAATACAACCAAAAGAAAGCTCTATTCGTGGAAAAAAAAGTACGTGAATTTAATTTGGGTGCAGCGTTGCATGACCTCGCAATTTTCAGTTAAAGTAACACAGCGCCATAACACAAAAAATGGCCTGGTCAGGAAGGGGGGTAAATCCTCAAGAGGGCAAGTGGTTAAGCAATGAAAAATGACTGCCCCTTTAGAAAAGGTACTTTTTGAAATTATTTTTTTTCACTGATTCATGTCCCTCAGGGCAATACCCGACTCTCCATACCCCTTTTATGACCAATAACTTGCATATAAGCCTTCAAAATAGGGACTTTTGAATTTACAAATTTGAGTCCCATAGACTTGCATTAAGTTCAAAGTTCGCGGTAAAACTTTCGTTAGGTACGAATGTTTGACCACGAACCGAACAGGGGGTTGTTTGTCCCATCACTACTAGGGGGTAAGGAATCATGTGAACTACTTACCTTATGCCTTTGCTCCCACAGACTTCTTTCCATCCTAGTGGTCCTGCATATTTGAGGACATCAAGGGGCTATTCACAAAGCACAGGACAGCAGAGAAAAGCTCCAGCAGTCTGGAGACCAAGGAATAAAAGAAGAAAGGTGAAGATTCCTTCTTATTTCTTTCCCTAATTTACTAAAATTGGAGAGTGCAAAATCTGATGCAGCTGTGCATAGAAACCAGTCAGCTTCCAGGTTTTATTGTTTAAAGTGTTACTAAACCCATAACAGTAAAATCAGTCTGTATATGCAGTAAAGCATGCTTGTTATTAACCTAAGGGGTTAATCCTCTGCATTGTGTAAAATGGCTGTTTTATCCTGACTTCTCTGCTCCTCCCCTATCTCCTGATAAGACATATGGTGTGGAGACACTCTGTACATGCTCAGTTTAGTGTGTATTGCTAGAGGTTTATTTCTTGGAGAGCACCCGGCACAAGGCCAACCAGCACTGTCCAGGGGTTCTACATCATCCTGGAGCAGAAAGAAAACTCCTCCTACAAGCTTTAACCTATGCTCTGCTGAACACTGATAGAAGTCACAAGACTGCTCTAACTGCTGATGAGAAAAGGTATTTAGCAGTTTATATTTACTAAAATAATTGCATTTCCATGTTGTGTGTACTGTGGGAGACCAGATCTAGTGAGTGCAGGGTCCTGGGTTTAGTAACACTTTAATTGAATAAGCTGAAGTTAGAAACTGATTGGCTACCTAGCACAGCTGCACCAGATTCTCAGTGAACCAGTTTTAGTAAATCCCCCCTATGTGAGGAGAGGAAGGGGAAGAGCATGAATAGATAGCAATTTATCAGTGCTGACTGAGATCAGCTTTAACATATATTATTTACAATCCTTGAAGCCCAGCTCTAGGCTTAACTGTAATATTTTATAAAGAATGAGGAAAGGTTAGAATTTATGTCATTTTAAATACTTTGTGTGTACCAATTGATGATATTTCTGGTGTCATTTTAACTGCTATTTGCATCCTCACAGATAAAGTTTCTTTTCCCTTCCTGTTCTGTCTGACAGCTGTCGCCTGGATAGGAAGTGGAAGGAAAATTTCCCTCATGGGACAAAGGCAGCAATACAATCCTAAAGGAGGTTCTAAACCTTTCTTCCTCTAATATAAAAAGTGGTTTTATTGCTGCCAATGTCTCTCCCTTGGAGAATTTCTCCTCGCTCTCTGTTTTATCTGACTTCTGGCAAACGCATAGAGAATGAGGAGAAATCCCACAAACAAGTATAAAGACAGCAATATAAAGTTGACAGAACTCCCACGTTGTCCAAAAAAAAAGAAGAAGTCATAGCTGGAGTTGGGCTTTAACAAATACATTTGTTTTTAATGTATAACTGTTTTAAAAGAACATCCCGGCTATTTCTTACCATGTATGTGAGGAGAAATAGTTATGTCACTTAGAATAAATGAACTATCATACTAATGAGCAAGTTTCTTGTGAAAAGTCCACAAGCAAAGATATGCAACGGATTATGCCCACCTCATATTCTTATTATTATACAGTATTTATATAGCGCCAAAAGGTATGCTCAGCACTGTACAGTAGCAAGGGGGACAGAACATGAGACAAGACAGTAACAATACAATACACGAGGGGTTCGAGGGCCCTGCTCTTTCGAGCTTACAATCTAGGAGGGAGGGGAAGGTGGTACAGGAGGAGATGGCTGTGGGGGATGGAGTGATGGGAGGAGTGGAGGAGGTTAGTTGTTAGGGGAGGTCGGGTGTTAGGTGAGGTTGGGGTAGGCTTCCCTGAAGAGGAGGGTTTTCAGGGTGCGCCTGAAGGTGAGGAGGGTAGGTGACAGTCTGATGGATTGGGGTAGGGAGTTCCAGAGGATGGGGGAAGTCCTGGAGAAGTCCTGCAGTCGGGCGTGGGAGGAGGAGACCAGGGAGCTAGAGAGTAGGAGGTCCTGTGAGGAGCGGAGGGTAGTATTTGGGTATCAGTTCAGTTATGTAGTTTGGGGCGGCATTGTGTATGACTTTGTTAGCAGTTTGAATTTGATGCGTTGGGCAATCGAAAGCCAATGAAGGGATTGGCAGAGGGGGGAGGCAGATGTGGAGCGGTTGGTGAGGTGGATGAGTCTAGCCGCTGAGTTTAGGATCGACTGGAGTGGGGATAGCATTTGTTTGGGTAGGCCAGTGAGAAGGGAATTGCAATAGTCCAGGCTTGAGATGATGAGGGAGTGTACGAGTTGTTTGGTGGTGTCTGGGGTGAGGAATGTGCGTATCTTGGAGATGTTGCGGAGGTGGAGCCTGCAAGATCTAGATAGCAGTTGGATGTGGGGTAGGAAGGAGAGGTGGGAGTCTAGGGTGACACCCAGGACTTTGTCGTGTGGGGTGGGAAGGATGGTGGCGTTGTTAGTAGTGATGGAGAGGATGGGGGGGCATGGGGTGGGGGGAAGACCAGGAGCTCGGTTTTGGATAGGTTAAGTTTGAGGAAATGGAGCGACATCCAGTCTGATATGTCGTTTAGGAGGTGGGCGATGCGGGCAGGGAGTGAGGGGGTGAGATGGGGGGTGGAGAGGTATATTTGAGTGTCGTTGGCATAGAGGTGGTAATTGAAGCCATGGGAGTGAATGAGTTTGCCAAGGGAGGAGGTATAGATGGAGAAGAGGAGGGGACCCCGACAGAGAGGGGGAGGGAAGGGGAGGTGGCAGTGTTGTAGGTGACGCTGAAGGAGCGTTGGGAAAGGTAGGAGGAAAACCAGGAGAGAGCAACGTTGATGAAGTTAAGAAATAAATAAATAAATTCTGATACTTCCCTTCAACAGAGATGTGGCCAAAGCCCTAGCCATTTGGTCCGTTGATCATCCTTGAATGAAGCTTATACACGTTTAGAATATCGGATGAATGATCGTCTGTTTTTTTCTGCATGCTAGTCTCATATCAAAAGTGAAGAGGTTACTAAAGGTACAAAAATTCTTTAACGACAGAATAAAAATTCTGAAGAATGTAATGTATTTCTATTGTATTTTCCAACGACTACTATACTGGTTAAAATTGTACGGTCCGGTATTGTACGATAAAAAATTTTGTGCTTGTCCCTTCTATTTTTTTTGGACGATTGCTGTACGTTCACGATCAGATTATCGTACAATCGCTTTAAAAGCATCATTTTCATACAATATTCTGATCATGTATATTGGGCTTTAGAGCAGTAGTTTCTCCAGGGAAGGTATATTAGCCATTTTATTGTTTCTTATCCACCATAACAAGACTCTGAACACAGCTTTACCCTAGGTTTACACCTAAGTGTTTTCCGCAGCGTTTTGAAGAAATGCTGTATAGTCCATTTAACATGATTTCTTATGGGACACTTTCACATCTCAGCATTTTCACCCAGTGCGTTTTTTGGAAATGGTTAGGGACTTTTTTGAATGCAAAAAGTTGAGTTTTTGGTTCTATGGACTTCAATGGAAACACTGCAGAAAAAGCATGTAGTGTGTTTTTGAAGCATTTTTGCCATGTTTTTGATGTGTTTTAAATTTGCCTAGCAACAAGAAAAATTTAAAAACGCTTCAAAAACGCAGGTGCAAAAATGCAAAACAATGCAGAAACAGCTGAATGCAAACTTCATAGGTGTGAACCTAGCCTTAAGGTAACATTTGAATAAAGGACCACTTTATTGAAACGCTCAACAAAGCCTAAGAACATACTGAATGAGACTAAATTTTAAACAAATATACAGTATTACAGCTGCAACTTTTCTTCCTATAATTACATCACAGACATAATGCCTTCCATCCATTGCAGAGGACCGAAGAAACATCTAGTGCACTCCCTGATTACATGGATAGAGAAGAAGCCTTTAGGGCAAGTCAGGGTATTTAAAGCTGTATTTCATGACTGGGTGGACATTTTTCTTCCACACCCTGTAAATTACCATGTTACAAAGTACTCTTGCAATGTTTTGTTCTCCTTCAGGTTCACATCATTTCAAAGGCTTTTCCTTTACAACCTATCTTTGCTTCAACGTATAGTACAAACTGCTGTTATCTCCTCAGCAACTTTAAAATTAAATGGGACCCTTAACCCTGCATTTGGCTTCAATGCAAAGAGCAATGGTAAAGGGCAAAGTGCAGTAGCCCTTAGCAACCCCATATTATATCTGAGGCAGACCCCTGAGCTTGATACCAGAAAGAACAATCGATCAGATAGGTTGCAATACCTGCCAAATTGCTACTAGTTCCCATCTGATAAGCCAGTTCCTGCTAATGTCCCTTACTCAACCTCTTCCTTTATTTCCAATGCTAAGTTGAGCTTACACATTTATGGGGTATTCTGCAGACTACTGCATGCCTTAAGGGCAGTCAGATTGTACCAGCTAGTCTATGTAAAGCTTTTAACTTGCCATGCGTTGCAAGTTTCAAATCACATGGCAAGTCGAACCCTGTTGTCTGCAATTAAAGCGGTCATATTGGTGTGATTCCAACTTGGCCGGAGTCGCACCGATTCTGAAAGTAGTGCATGTACTACTTCAGGTGCGACTTGCATAGACATCTGTGTCTTGAGTCAGAGTGGGGGCACTCTAGTATTGGGGGTGTGTTACTTGCCTTATCACCAGGTGTAAACAAAGGGGAAAAAAGCCTAAAACATGAAAACTAAAGTAGCCCCCACACCTAATAATTGGTAAGCTGCGATATATATTTTTTGTTTAACTCCTTGGCACCGAACGTACACAAATATGCAGCCTCTTGGCAGCTGGGCCTTGACGCTGAGAAGCCACATATTTGCGTACCCAATGTAAACAAAAGATGTGCCGTGAGTGCACGCCCTGCGAGCTCCCGCACATTTACCAGAGCCTCACGGAAAGGTCCCGATCACTACCTGCGGTTGGGAGCCTTCCGATCATGTGACTGCCGTGACAGCCAATCACGACAGTCACGTGACCTTAAACCCCACACTGCCTCCCAGCGTCACAAACCCCTTAAAGGGCCAGGAGGTGCCGGTGCCAAGGGGTTATGTTTGAGTCAGAACTGTTTGAGATTGAATAAAATATAATAAAATTTTAGTCAGAGGTGTGAAATCCATATTTTTAAGGTTCCTGTTGGAACAGGCATTAAGGAGGACACATATTCAGGTGACAATTGCCCAAAAGGGGAATTCCCCTCACTTTGGATAGATTTCCTTTAACATCCTGGTATGTTTCTGGAAATAGGAGTTGAATGAAATCTCTCAAAAAGGAAACAGACAAATAAATTGTCAGATGTTTTAATCAAGTATGCAACCATTTCAACTTTCTTGAACTACAGAGAGTCCTCTGGCTCTTCTCAACATGACCTGCAGACACTTATAGTTATTTACTGAACTTAGGCTGGCCACACATTATACAATTTTCTTAAGAAATTTGCTTTGGATTCACCAAAAACCATATAATAGGAGGTCAAACCTAAACAACAGTTTCAATTGTATCCAATTGGGCAAGCCCTTGTACTACATACTTGAAGGTAAATCGAAAGGAAATCGGCCAGAAATTGGACAGAAAATTGTATAGTGTATGGCCAGCCTTAGTCACAAATGTCCAGGGATGATCAGAATAGAGAAACAAAATAAGAAAGAAATGATCACAATTTGTAGGGCTGTGGTTTGGTGAACCTTTTAACTCCACTGCCTTAAGCAATGGTGACAAGCATCTTTATGGTATTAACTGGCTGGGTGTTGCAATACTATATTGTGTATCTAATGCTGCATTGTGTTTACGTAATGGTGGATTATGTATTCTTTATGTGTAATACATAGATGTGTGTGTGCTTTGTCACATTAATAAATCCTCTAGGACGTGATATTTCCAAGCTCCTGCAGCACTGGATCTCATGGGGTAAGAAGAAGTAGACTGGTTAACGCTGCTAAAGCTAGAAGGATTTTGGTGCTGCTGACCCTGAAGGAAGTTTAAATGGAAGTGACAGTGATAAGAGAATGTGCTAACAGTAAATAATTGGACAAAGGGGATCTGGGGCATTGATTTGCAAGGATGATGTAGTGATCACATCAGGGGACACTTATCTTTAGAGGGTCTTTGGGAAATATTGCTTGTTGGTTCATTAGTGTGTAAGATCCCATACGTATGATGACAATATTAGACGAATGATCATCTGGTTTTTTTTTTTTTTGCATGCTGGTCTCATATTGAAAATTAAGAAGTTACTCTAGTTATGAAAATTCTTGTAATAAAAATTCAGAAGTGATGTAATGTATTTATATTGTATTTTCAGATGAAAACTGTGCTGAATAAATGAAATCATACAGTCAAGCATCACACAAGAAAACGTTTTGGGCTTGTCCCTTCAAATAATTTCAGATGAAAGCTATGTACTAACGATCAGACTATCATATGAATGCTTCGAAAGCGGTATTTTCTAATGATTTTCTGAATGTGTGTACTAGGCTTAAGGGAGCAGAAGGCAGCACATACGTGGTAATGACCTCAGAGATTTAAAATGGCAGTACACTTCTGTAACTTTGCAACATGAAGCCCATGATGATAGGTGGGTTTACTGCATACACGTGCTGATGTCACCACACCTGGAAGTTCCTGCCGGCTACTGCTCTCTCATCCCAACAGAGTTTGCAGCCTAAGTCTGGATGGGACCATCCAGTGTTTCAGTCAAAGGACAGTGCAACGGAGTATAGCTCCTGCAGCTATGATAGATAACATTGAGTAATACCGATTGACTCTGTTGCCTTCTCCCCCTTGGACTGCCACTGATGTATAAGTGGTGATTCTCTAGGCTTGGGGTTGAGTGGACTAGTGTCTGGCTTTAATGCTTTCTATTCACATGTCATAAGGCAAATTTCTTCATCTCAGGTTGTCTTTTACAACCACTGTTGAGCTAGCCTACATATCTCTTTGCTTGCATAGATTGCCTGACCGGACCTTGCTTGCTCTGTCCCTTTTGCTAAAATCACTAATACACTGAAATGGCAACCTGGATGCATGGATTCTATGAGGATATGCCATCTATAACTTAATCTGTATTTCGAGTCACAGATTTAGAGTGGTGACTTGAAGTTTTCTGCACCTTAATAGTACCTGCCTGTATATAATCCATGCAAGCTGAATAGGAATTGGTTGTCCCTGTGGACTGTCAGCATAGGTTAGCATATTGGTCAATTGTAACTCAGGCAAACCCAGTAGTTCCTCCAGTAGTGGCCTATTCTGGACTGATCCAGTCCTTAGTGACTTTGTATGGCCTGAGGACCCCTCTTGTGCCAAGGAAGAAATCAGTGAGTTAACCTTTAGTCTGAATTGACCAGGGCAAGTGATTCCCTAGTTGAATACTTACCTGAGGTTTATGGTGGTATGCATGTGCAACTGCTGTCTGGACATCTTTTAATGGCAACGTTGACATTGTTTTAATATTGGTGTTTGGTGGAGGTGTTTCTAGCCTTTTGTAATATGTGAATTTCACGGTTATTAGTAAATAGCTATGTTTTTTAAACTGCGTGGTTCTGTGGAGGTAGCTTCTTTCACGGAACCTCTCTATTTTCTGATATTTTTTGCATGTGGTATCTTTTGTAACATGGTCCTAGGAAGATGGAAGCGGTGAGAGTTAATGCAGCAGCAGTAAAATAGGATTTACCTGTAAAATCCTTTTCTTGGAGTATAGTACAGGACACAGAATCAGACTTTACACCATGGGTTATATGCAACTACCTTCAGGTGTTTGGACTTGCAACAAAGTTGCAAGAATAGCCCTAATATAATCCTTCTCACTTTCAGCAAGCTTCAGTTTTGCAGCAAGCAATTAGAAATGAATGGATTATTAGGAACAATAAAATCATTTAACAGGTAATTTAAAAATGCTCTTTTATTAATTGTACAGTACAGGACACAGGATCAGAGTCTAGATCATGGGACATCCAAAAGCAGTCCAACTGATGAGTGGGCAATACAGCAAGCAAGCAGGCCCTTGGAGCAGTAGGTAAAAGAAGTGCTTGATGCCTCTTACATGCAAAACTGGTATTGGAAGAGGCATGAACATCCACCTGGAAACTTAGCAACCATTTGAATAGAAAAACAGGTGGCAGTCTTGAAAATCTGGGAAACAGATGCTTTATGCTGATAAGCCCACGAGGCACTCACAAATCTGGTTCAGTATACCTTAAAAATGAAGGGGGGAACCCTATCCCTTGATCCTTATGTAATCCACCTGCAATGGTGGAGTGGGAGGCAGAGAACCTTCGGGAAGGACAAAGAAGGAATCTGATTGCTGAAAAAATTGCTGTACCTGAAAAGTAGACTCACAGAGCACGTATTACATCCTTGCAGTGTTTCAGAGCAAGACATAAAGAAGGGAAAACAAAGTCTTGGTTAAGTTGGAAGAATGGAACCACTTTGAGAAGAAAGGAGACTTTAGGCCTCAGGACAACCTAATCCCTTTGAAGCAGTAGAAAGAGATCTTTACAGGACAAGGCTGCTAAGAGACCTACCTCAGAGGTAATAGCAATGAGCAAGCCAACCTTGCAAGTGGGGTTGGAAAATGGAATGTCCCTAATGGGTTCGAAGGGCAGCCTTTGAAGGGCTGATAGAACCAAACTGAGATCCCACAGTGTCTCTGTGTATAGGGGAAGCAATGTGAGTAACACCCTGCACAAAAATTCATTAAGGAGTAAAAGGAAAGCAGTCTTTGAAAAAGAATAGCCTGAACCAAAAGTTCCCTCTTGATGGTGCTCAAGGACAAAATGTTGACCCAAAACAGACTGGAGAATGACCAGGATTCATTACACGTTCTAAGGATATAATTTCCTAATCTTGCATCTTGCAAAGTAAGCTTTCCTGGTATGATGGTAGATTTTGCAAGACCCTGTCCCCAGGACCTGCGCTTCAACAGCCAAGCTGCAAAAGCCAGCAACCGAGAAGCAACCGAGATAGTGGATCAATCCATGGGATAGAGGATCTCGATGGTTCAAAAGGGGGCATAGAGAATCTGCCAGGAGTCTGAATATGGTTGAGTACCAGATCCCCCTGGGCAAGTTCACTAAAATGAACTCAGTGGAATGCAGTTCACCTCGATCCTATGGATCCATTTGGTACTACGTCGAATGAAGCTATCGTCAAACCCAGAACCTCCATCAAAAGCAAACAAAAAGCTGGCTCTTGGTTCTGAACACATGAACAGAAGGACAGGAGCTTGTCTTGGGGAAAAATGTATCCAGGACCTGGGGCAGATACTCCACGCAATGCTAATGGTAATATTCCATTTACCAAAAAGCTGTATTTTTGTTTCATCTGTCCACAGCACATTCTCCCAAAAGGATTTTGGCTTCCTCGGGAAAGTTTTAGCCATTCTGGCTTCTTTATGTTTCTGTGTCAGCAGTGGGGTCCTCCTCGGTCTCCTACCATAGCATCCCTTTACATCAAGACTGCGTCATATAATGCGAGCTGACCCTTCCTTTCATACAAATATACTCTGTAAAGTTTGCCTTATTATTGAACTATAAGATCTTGGGGTGTTGGATTTAACATTATATACTGTATATAGCAGCATTCAGTGTAAGGTAAAGTTGACAGCACAAAATTTAGATTTTTTTTGTTCCCAGACTTGGCAGATTTGAAAGTCCAAGTCTTCTGGCAGAAGACGGAGGGCTGGGCATGAAATAAATGAAATGATCTCTGGAACAGAAAGCTTACCGGCAGGAGCTTTGCCTTGTGTTTCTGGGTAAGAGGGTACTTCTACTTCCAGCAACTTCCTGGGTGAAGGTGTCTAAGTCACTAAAAAAGGCAATGCACTTCAAGGGGCACCATCCCAAGAAGCTTCTTGCAGGGGGCCTTTGAGACAAGACTTGAGCCAGGAAAGGCTCATCTAAGAAACATAAAAAAGAATATTCACTAATCCATCCAGTAATCCATCTATGCAGTACAGTAAGGCCAAGGGCAGAAGCTCCAGGCATTGGAGGACAGATGGATCTGTCAGAATGGAATTTGATAAAGAATGGAATAACAAATCAAGTGCTACCTGATACCAAGATGTACTGGGTATTTCAGTTTTTCTCTTGCTGACAAATGGGGCAGAGGGCTAATGAAGGAAAGAGAAGGCAATTTTTAAATTTTAAATTAATTTGTTACTTTGCCCTGCATCACTTCAAGCTTTTATGGATAGTTGTGTTATTAGGTGCATTCACTACAATCTACAAATACATTATTTACTGGAATGTGAGCTTGGCATGGTCATACTATTTCACACCTCTAGACTCGTATGTTGCTACAAAAAACCTATAAACTCCTCAAAGTTTCTATATATGGTTTGTGGTGTTCCTATTTCTTAGTGGTTGACCTACCTCACCTAGGGAAGGGATGTTTTATATGTTTGTGAAAAACAGAATACCTTTTGAAGGGACTGTCTTTGAATCATATGATGTACCTAGAAAAGTAGTTACATTTTTTTCCTTTAAAATTTTTTGTGAAGCTCATAGTTCTGAAATGTTATAAGTCAACATACAATTGACAAAAAAAGTGAACCAAATAAATACCAGTTTTGTTTTAACAAATTCAAGAAACATTTAGTGTGCTAAAAATGAAGTCGTTTTTAGATTTAGTAAAAACTACAGCATCTAAGGTAACACAAAAAGGCAATTTTGCATTTGATGAAACAGATTGTAACACAATGAAACATTTGCTGATTAGTTGTAGTGACAAGTGTAGAAGCTTTAATTAAGCACATGTCTGACATGATATTTTCTGTGTACTGATGCTCACTAAGTGGACTGATCTCTATCTATGTACAATGTGACATAAGCATGCTTTCACTGCTGAATTCCTGTATGTGTACCTGCCCTTCTCACCCCACCCTGCAAAAGCCAGGCCCTGCATTACATCTTCAAGGAACATCTTTTAGACTTTTCCATAGACAGGTGCTGTAGGAACGTGTGCCTCAGGGCTTAAGAAAAGTAACAAGGCACAGAAAGAAATATTTCAATTTACACAGACCAGCAGCCCCTCCCCCTCCCCTTAGGACACAAGTGTTGCCAGTGTAAACTTTAAAAAAAAAAACATAGCCACAAGGAAAGCAAACCTTTCTTCACCTTAAACACAAGGAACATTATTCCATTCACAAAGTTGGAATAAACAACATTGGCATTCATTCTAATGCCAACATAAATTGGGACAAAAAGCTTTAGATGAAAAAAGCCTTTATTTGAAAGCCCAACTGCAGCCATCTTATTTTGTTTTTAATACTGTGAAGAAGAAACTCTGTCAGGTTTGGATCCCCACTAGAGAGATTCCCCCCTCATGTCCTGTTCCAGTAACCGAGTGTCAGAATGTGGGAAAGTGCAAACCTCTGCATGTGCAAAACAGACAATGAAAACAACCTGACATGGGATCTAATCCTTTATTTAAAAAAGGCTGTTTGTACTGTTGTCAGTGTCTGAAAGCACCTCCATGCTTTCAGTCCTCCATTCCCAGTAACAAACATGAAGATTTGGTTGAGTTCTTCAGGTTTAGAGATGTGCCACACAGTGGACTGCCCTCAGTAATCTATAAACACTGAGAATAAATAAAAACTGAATACGTAGGAATTAAAAAGATATAAATGAAATACTATGCCAGAAATTTTCATTTTCTTTTGGATGCATTCGTTCATTGAACAATTTAGTTTTGTCATATTCGTTGTGTTGAACCAATTTGTTTTCAGTATTTGTTTTGTATCTTCGGCATTCATTTTGTATATTTGTTGTTCTGGGTTGATTTGAAAAATGTTGCAGTTTGTTGGAAGATTACTACTGTATATAGTGAAACTATTTGGAAGGATCCAATATTTTCGGACGAAATGGAATAAATAATGCAAAGTTCGGCAGCCCTAACTTTTTTAAAATGAATGCCTTGTACACACAATGAGAATATTGGATGAGTGATCGACCGTTTTTTTTTTTGCATGCTAGTCTCATGTCAAAAGTGAAGAGGTTACTAAAGTTACAAAAATTCTTGTACCACAGAAAGAAAATTCGGAAGTGATGTATTTGTATTGTATTTTCAGATGAAAACTGTACTTATTAAACAAAAATCGTACGATCTGGTATCGTACAAGAAACATTTTCACGCTTATCCCTTCACATAATTTTGAACAAAAGCTGTGTACTAACGATCAGATTATCGTACACTAACTTCAAAAGCAGTATTTTTCATATGTTTTTCTGATCATGTGTTCTAGGCTTAAGAATTGCATAAGACTGTGGAACTGAACTGACTGACTGTGACAATTACAAATTCAAATTAAGTCACAAATTTACTCAAACCCTAATTATTGAACTGATTTGAAAATTTAATTCATGTCCCTATGGGTCCTAAGTGTTATTGCATCATGTTATGTCATCCAATTGAAACTAATTAAACTAATGCATTTTTCATTTCGTTTTTTTGGATTAATTGACATTCGTTACTGCTGTATGTTCATTCAGATTTGTATTGTATACATCAAAATCTCCAAAAATCACATTTTCATTCAAAAATAATTTTGTTCCGAAACAAAACGCACATATCTAATAGTGATACAGTAGCACAAAGCCTTAAAATAGTATCACAGGATCCTTAAGGTAGAAGTAAACCCACTTTTGTATCTTTTACCTACAGATAAGCTTATAATAGAGCATACCTGAAGGTAAAATGAATATTTCCTAAATGTGCATGTTTTTTCGACAGCTGGTGCATGTGTTTGGAAGGAACGGCATACCCGTGCCGTTCCTTCAGAGCACTGTGCCATGGTCCAAGATTCCCTAGTGCATGTGCGGGAGTGAAATCATCGCGGCTTGGCCAGTCAGATGGCTTGTGAACCCAGAAGGAAGATTGGGTGAGGATGGAAGCCCTGTCAGTAGGAACAGCACACTGCTGGAGAGCTTTGTTTTAAGGTAAGTACTTCATAATGTGCTATAAAATCAATGTGCGGTGCTAATAAAAAAGTGTTTTAGAATCAATGATGATCAGTGTGATTGCAAAAAAAAAAAGGAAACATCATAAAAAAGAAATAGGGAATTGTGAATACTCCAATGAAGAAACAAAATGGACGTTATAACAAATGAAAATATATAAGTCCTCTAAATATAATAGTCCCAAAAACAGTGATGTGATCAAATCAACAAAATGTAGTGACTTCTGTGACTTCCGCACTGCGCCTCCACCATAATGCACTCACCAGAAGTAAGTAGCAAGCAAGCCCAGAGCAGAATGACACTAAGGGGTGTTCCTGCTTGTTCCTCCTGCCGGTGACCCGGTTGAAGGTGGGATCTCTCCAGAAGCCAGTGATACACCAAATGAACAGTCAAAAGTAGAGTAGCCAAGTCTCCATCTCCAGCCCACGGTGAACCAAGGAAAGGGATTCCTCCTAGAGGGCAAGCTCATAGACTGAGCCTGGAGACAGTATCATATAGTGTAGTATGTTTTATTAAAAAGGTAGCAACCGCGTGGAGCTTAAAATCATCAATGGATAAAAAGCACTTACAAAGATGGCCACCGGACCATCACGTGGATGCGGTGGCGGGACGTCAGCACGTAAGCTCCTCTCTGACGCACGTTCTCAAAGGGATCCACCTAGCATGTGCAGGAGTGACATCATCGCAGCCTGGCCAGTCAGATGGCTTGTGAACCCAGAAGGAAGACCGGGTGAAAATGGAAGCCCTGTCAGTGGGGACAGTGCACTGCTGGAGAGTTTTGTTTTAAGGTAAGTACTTCATTATGTGCTAGAATGCGATGTATACTAGCACATTGATATTATCTTGGAGGGGATTTTTTTATCTTTTTTTCCCAAGCTGTAGTTTACTACTGCTTTAAGACAGGATTTAGCAAGTCAGTGCATACATCTCAACCTTTTAAATTTAAAACCATGAATGTATGTGCTCTTGCCTGGTCTGCTCAATCCCAACTACACATACTGAACATATGCTTTTAAGAGTTCTGCTTCACTGGGAATCTAAAAATGGAGACTGATATTGGTGTAGTGACCTCTCATTATGCTGATTAGAGGTCCTACAACTGGACTATATTTTCAATGGCTGGGGCTTATGACCCACACTTCCAATGACATGGACCTACGTATTTGTCCTTGCAGCTGTTGTGACTCCTGTTTGCATTACCAATTTATATAGACATAAATTACACTATTAGCCACTGTTGCACTTATCCATCACCTGAAAACAAATCTTTAGTTGATGTTGCCCCTGTGCCTGTATAACATTTTTCCCCATTGATTTTAGTTTACCACTTTTCTTCGGGCAGCAGCATTTTGACAGAAAACATGCTAGATGCTTGCAAACGAGTGTAGCGCATTTACTGTAGGGTCATTTAGGCAAATGTAAGCACGTCAAGCACTTGGGCATTAATTAAATTAATTGGCCAGAATAATAATTTATACTGGCCATTGAAATGAATTAACTCTCAAGCGCTAAATGCACCTGCTGCTCCTGGTTATACGGGCAGTGAGATTTTTCTGCCTCTAAACTCCTATGTGTGCATGGAGATTGTCGGTACTTGTAGTTTTCACATTCAAAGAACACTGTGAATGAATGACATGGCCGGGTGGGCAAGAAGATTCCCGGTGCGGGACTCTGGGGGGGAGGGGGGGGGAGTGGAGGCTAGTGCATCTGTAACACGTTACATGTTACACCCTGACTATGGGTGTAACATGTTACATGTTACAAAAGATGAACTTATCCTTTAATTTAACCAAATTACTACACCGCTCCTATCTTCCCTCCCAATATTTGATGGTTTGTCTCACTTGACAGTAACTAAAGCAATGCAGTATGGTAATACAAGGCAGTAGCATGAGAAAAAGTAGCAAGATGTGTGTTGATGACCAGATCCAAAGGCTTCTTGTACACTGGATGTTTTGCCATCTCTCCTGCATGCCTTTCCTTCGGGCAGCAGCATTTTGACAAAAAAAACACTTCATGCTTGCAAACGAGTGTAACGCATTTAGGGGCATTTAGGCAAATGTAGGCGTATCAAGCACTTGGGCATTGGTTCATTGCATTAGCCAGAATAATAATTTATTCTGGCCATTGAAATGAATTAACTCTCAAGCGCTAAATGCACCTAGTGTTAACACACATTTAGACACGTGCATTTACACGCAGCAAACATTTTTTTCTGACAAAATACTGCTGCTCCTGGTTACATGGGCAGTGAGTTTTTTTCTGCCTCTAAACTCCTATGTGTGCATGGACACATAGGCTAACATGCAGGGCATTTAGAAGCAGAAATAAAAATGCAAACTGCACCTAACAGCAGTGTTAAAAATGTCCAGTGTGCACAAGGCATTTACAATAAAGGGATTTTGAAAAGTGCTTTAAACTGTACAGTTTATAGGTCACATTAAAGGACGAAAAATTTCTGCCGATAATCGGGAGCTGTCACAGAGGAGATCGGCACTGATGATCAGTGCCCTGCAGTGCCTCCCATCAGTGCCCATCAGTGCTGCCTATCAGTGCCCATCAGTGCTGTCTCTCAGTGCAGCCTCCTCAACGCACATCAGTGGAGAAAAATTACCTGTTTGCAAAATTTTAAAATAGAAACAAAGAAAAACTTTTTTTTTCAAATTTTTTGCTCTTTTTTTTATAGCACAAAAAATAAAACAGCCAGTTGCGATTCAATGCCACCAAAAGAAAGTTCTATTTGTGTGAAAATAAATTATAAAAAGTTCATATGGGTACAATGTTGCATGACCACACAATTGTGATTCAAAGTGCAACAGCGCTGAAAGCTGAAAATTGGCCTGGGCAGGAAGGAGAAATAAGTGCCTTGTAGGCAAGTGGTTAAATACCGCAGAATCATTTTTGGTTTTTGTGAATTGGACATTTTTTTACCGCATGCGATAATTTATGCAAACAAGTCACGTGGCCCTGTTATCACATGCGGTAACTTTTAGTGAATTGACAGCTAATCAGTAAAAACCATAAAGACAATCTGTCACCAAATAAGGTATGTATGGACATGCAGCCTATAATGTAACACATGTCCATTAAGTCTGTCAATGTAATACTATATTAAATTCTCAAGTATCTATTGAGAGCTCTCGAAACTTTGCAGCTTCCCTCTTCAAAGACAAATATTTAATTTAAATACGTAAAAACAGCTAGATTTTTCATTGGTGATTTTACATTTGTGATGCCATTACAGTCATGTAAAACTTTTTGTGCGACAGAAGGTTCTAGTCTCTGCAAGACAGACATAGATCAGTTCCACCTGCTGGATACTTGAATAACTGCATCCTTTCTTGCAACATCTCAGATCAAAAATCTAATAGGCATGGTTTGCTTAGATTCTTAGTTTGAGACAAGCATAAACCCTTCCCCCTTCATTTTCAAGGTGGAGAATAGCTGAAGAAATTACATTTGTGCCATACCCCATATATGGAGTTAAAAAAAGAAAAACATTAAATTGTAACTAATGGCATACCTTTTTAAAACATTGAATACAGTAGTAAGGAGCTAGAACTGCAATCAAGTATTTATTTCTGTCCATATTTCCATTATGAAGATTCACTTTCTCTAACTGTTCTGATCACCTATGTCAGGAGCGAAAGCTCAAGGTTTGGTTCAAGCACAAGTTCAGACTGAACCTTGGCTGTTTGATTGTTCAAATGTCTGAACATTTACCCTTTCAACAGGAAACAAACGTGTAATGTATTACTATCACTATTATACATGACAGCTTCCCGCTGTCAATGGCTGTTAAGGATGACAGCGAGGCGAGTGCAGGCACTATCGTGTCCTTAAAGTGCATAAACAGCACTTCATGGTCAGGTTAAGGGGACCCCCTCCCCAAGTAGGTTTTTAATGGAATAGCACATTGCACGTTCAGCATTATTACATTCACAGCACCCCCGTGTACTTTTTGCCATTGCCTTGGCTCTTCCTCTTAACCTGCTCCCGCTGGCTGTACACAGATGTGGCCTCTCAGGGACTGGGCTTTAACACTGAGAGACCGTATACAGTTGTACTCAAAAGTTTGCATACCCTGGCAGAAATTGTGAAATATTGGCATTGATATTGAAAATATGACTGATCATGTCAAAAAATCTAACAAACTCATTGACTATTTATACAATGACACTAATTGCAATTTAAAAATCCACAGATGTGGAACATTAACCTCTAATTGGCATTGTAACCCGTGTGTGTCACCTTATGTGTCTGTACCAAGGACAAACATTCCAGGGTATGTAAACTTTTGATCATGGCCATTTGGGTAATTTTTGTTATCATTTTGATTTAAAAAGGAGCCAAACAACTATTGTATAATAAATGGCTTCATATGATCATCATCCTTCAATAAAAGAGCATTTTTTGGCATGATCAGTCATATTTTCAATATCAATGCCAAAATTTCACAATTTCTGCCAGGGGATGTAAACTTATGAGCACAACTGTATATGTGTCCCAAATATAAACATTTCTGTGCTGAGAAAGTGAGCCCTGCATGCTCCCAGCAGTTACTGGAGGGTATTGGAAAGCTCCTGATGCCTACTTGCGCTTAGTGGCTTTCCGATCATGTGGCCGCTATGATTGCCAATCACAGTGGTCACAGGACTGGAATGCCTGCCTTGGCCTCTCAGCATTTAGAACTTCCTAAAGGGCTCGGAAGTGGTGGCGGGAAGGGGTTAAAAATGTATGTTTGGATTCTGCATCTGAACTTTTGATATGTTTGGCCAAACCACTGCTAAGCGATCCCAGATATGTTCAGCCTATCTTTTGTAATGACATACCCATGATTATATGCATTTATATGCATTTTTACTGTGTTTACCTGCATTTAGGTGCATTCAATTTAGCTTTTTTAAAAGAACAGAGTTCTGTACATCAAGGATGTAATGGCTAAACACAGTCATGAAAATGTGATCTAGGAAGCAGCAAAGTTGTCTATACTTCCCAGAGCATTTCTCTTGCACTTAAACCTAAACACAGTAATACGTGTGTGGATGAGGGCTTGGAAAGATAACCTTTCACTTCCTGTTCAATCTACAGGACAAGATGTGATTGAAAATCTCCCTAATTAGACACAGATGGCCAAAAAAAAAAAAAAACCTGACAGTTGGTGACATTGGTGCTGCGGACAGTTTTAACACCCTCTTATGCTATCCATAATGATTTTTGGATTTGTATATACAGTAACAGGACCGCAATAGCTCCCACATAAAGTCTTTAAAGCCTAAGTGTAGCCAACATAAAAAACAGAACAGAAACAGATGTGTCCCTTGAGCTGATGCCCCTTCTTGTAGTTGAAATCCTCCTCCATCCATGCCCTCTTACCCCTGCTGCTGTAATCTTCCGGTGTTGCGTGGGTTAATACAACTAAGGGTCTGTCAGAAGCTCTCATTGAGAGAGCCTGAGAGGCCTGTTCTTTCCACCTAGCTCTTCGATTCAAAGAAGCCATATTACAGCTTCTGTTAAGGAAGCATGAATGGAGGATGAGCAGATGACTGATAGGTCCACTCCTTCCATTCATAGATTTGGTTTCATTTATAGAAGCTCTAATATCGCTGCTAGGAATGGAATACCTGGGTGGAATGTTTGCCCACTCACAAAGAAATGATCAGTCTAAAAATCGAATGGTAGGTGTATTGTAACACTGAGAGACAGAATAGCAACAAAAAATTCTAAAGAAATGCATGTCTAACAAATTATGCACTGATTTGCATGTTCATGAGGGAAATAAGTATTTGATCCTCTTCACAAAACATGACTTAGTACTTGGTGGCAAATCCCTTGTTGGCAATCACACAGGTCAGATGTTTCCTGTAGTTGGCCACCAGGTTTGCACACATCTCAGGAGGAATTTTGGCCCACTCCTCTTGGCAGATCCTCTCCAAGTCATTAAGGTTTGGTGGCCGACGTTTGTCAACTCAAACTCTCAGCTCCTTCCACAGATTTTCAATCGGATTAAGGTCTGGAGACTGACTAGGCCACTCCAGGACCTTAATGTGCTTCTTCTTGAGCTACTCCTTTGTTGCTTTGGCCGTGTGTTTCGGTCATTGTTATGCTGGAACACCCATCCACTACCATTTTGAATACCCTGGCTGAGGGAAGAAGGTTCTCACCCAAGATTTTACGGTACATTGCTCCACCCATCATCCCTGTGATGCGGTGCAGTTGTCCTGTCCCCTTAGCAGAAAAACACCCCCAAAGCAGAATGTTTCCACCACCATGTTTGACAGTTGGGATGGTGTTCTTGGGGTCATAGGCAGCATTCCTCCTCTTCCAAGCACGGCAAGTTAAGTTGATGCCAAAGAGCTCGATTTTGGTCTCATCTGACCACAACACTTTCAAACAGTCTTCCTCTGCATCATTCGGATGTTCAGTGGCAAACTCCAGACGGGCCTAGACATGTGCTTTCTTGAGCAGAGGGACCTTGTGGGCACTGCAGGATTTAAATCCTTTTCGGCGTAGTGTGTTACCAATTGTTTTCTTGGTGACTGTGGTCCCAGCTGCCTGGAGATCATTGACAAGATCCTCATATGTAGTTCTGGGATGATTCCTCACTGTTCTCATGATCAATGACACTCCACGAGGTGAGATCTTGCATGGTACACCAGATCTAGGGAGACTGACAGTTGCTTTGTGTTTATTTCATTTGTGAATGATTGCACCAACTGTTGTCACCTCCTCACTAAGATGCTTGGCGATAGTTTTGTAGCCCAATCCAGCCTTGTGTAGGTCTACAATCTTGTCCCTGACATCCTTGGGCAGCTCTTTGGTCTTCGCCATGGTGGAGAGTTTGGAATCTGATTGTTTGATTGCGCCTGTGGACAGGTGTCTTTTATACAGGTAACAAAAGGAGATTAGCAGCACTCCCTTTAAGAGACTGCTTCCAATCTCAGCTTGTAACCTGTATGAAAGACACCTGGTAGCCAGAAATCCTGCTGAATGATAGGGGATCAAATACTTATTTCCCTCATGAACATGCAAATAAGTGCATAATTTATTAGACATGCATTTTTTTTAATTTGTTGTTGCTATTCTGTCTCTCAGTGTTACAATACACCTACCATTCGATTTTAGACTGATCATTTCTTTGTGAGTTGGAAAACATTGAAAATCAGCAGGGGATCAAATACTTATTTCCTTCACTGTACCTAATCTATCTAATCCATTTGTATTCAATCAGACAGGCCCTTTCACCACAACTATTGGTGGATTGAAAAATTACACTGGAATGTATGTGTGTGGTGAGCTTTACATCTTCACTAGAGCAAGCTGTTCTGCTATTTGCTTTGCGGAGTAGCTGTAGTTGTGGTCAGTTAAAGTAACGCAGCGCCGCAACGCAGAAAATGGCCTGGTCAGGAAGGGGGGTATATCCTCAGGAGGGTAAGTGGTTAATACATTTGCTATCTTCCATCTTCTAAGCCTGGCCCTAGACATTGTGAGAAATCGGTTCTACCCATTATATAAGCTTACAATAGTAAGATGGTCCTTTCATACTACTGTGGATGCATTAAAATATATGTGTCGGTGATTCAGCCTCATTTTTTCGTGATTTTCAATGCGCTTTGTAAGCGCTATCACACTATTTCACACACCTCACAATGCTGTAGAATAAAAAGAAAATCAGACAGGTCATATTTTCCAAATCACACTAGAAAATAGAGCAGATATGCAAACACCACATATTTATAACGCGTTTTAGTGCATTGCAGCAGTACAGTGTGAACAGGCCATTACGCCAAAAAGAGGACCGCACAGCATAGGTTTCAACATGCTTGCATACAGTGTAAGGCTGGGTTCACACCAGTGCAGATTGCATTTGAGCTGTTTCTGTATTGCGTTGCTTTTGTGTTTTTGCACTTTCATTTTTTACACAGTTATGACGCATTTTGCTTTTTTTTTCTTGTTGCTAGGCAGATTTAAAATGCATCAAAAACGCGGCAAAAACGTAATACATGCTTTTCTGCAGCATTTCTATTGAAGTATATAGAAACAAAAAAACAACGTTTTGCGCTAAATAAGTCCCTGACCCTTTCCAAATAACGCAATGGGTGAAAACGCACAGGTGTGAACATGTCCCATAGGAAATCATGTTAAATGGACAGTACTGCATTTCTGCAAAAAGCAAAATGTTGCAGAAAACACTTAGGTGTGAACCTAGGGTAATGCCGTTTTCTGCTAGCCACTGACCTGATCCATTGGACCCAAACTATTGGCATCCAGCACCTGCAGAGATAAACTTAAATCTTTGCAGACAACTGGATTCTAAAGGGGAAAAAAATCATTAATGGAAAACAGAAGCTCTGTCTGACAGCAGTAATACAATTCGTCTGACAATATTTGCACTTGAACGTTAATGTTTAATTAATGAGGAATGCCTGCTCTCTTTTCATTGAGCACCTGTTGATAAACAGTGTTCAGAGTATGGAAAACTGTGTGGCTAAGCATCAGTCACTCTATTACATACAAGACCAGACTGTAATAGGTATTTTAAAGAGTCTATCAATGATTCACAAATCAAGTTCTGAATCATTACATAATCAAATACACTATAAAGTAAAAAGTAAACACCAGAACAGATGGACCAAGCAAATATGTATCATAAATACAAAGAACAAAAGGCAAAATGAAATCTGGTCTCCTAGGGCGGATGTACTTGAACTAAGAGAAAGCTGACACAAAGGGTCGATTTACTAAATCAAATAGCCTGAAAGAAAAGTTGCACATTACAAGGGAATTTTCCCCAGATCTTAGTGAATATTGTGAAATTTCAGTTTGCAAAGAATACCCAATCACGTGAAAGTAAAAAATATATATAAATAAATATATATATACAGACTATATTGCCAAAAGTATTGGGACACCCCTCCAAATCATTAGGTTCAGGTGTTCCAATCACTACCATGGCCACATGTGTATTAAATCAAGCACCTAGGCATGAAGACTGCTTCTACAAACATTTGTGAAAGCTCTTAGGAGCTCAGTGAATTCAAGCTTGGTACCGTGATAGGTTGCCACCTGTACAATAAGTCCATCGATGAAATTTCCTTGCTACTAAATATTCCACGGTCAACTGTTAGTGGTAGTATAACAAAGTGGAAGCAACTGGGAACAACAGCAACTCAGCCATGAAGTGGTAGGCCACATAAAATGACTGAGCGGGGTCAGAGCATGCTGAAGTGCGCAGTGCGCAGAAGTTGCAAACTGTTTGCAGAGTCAATAGCTAAAGACCTACGAACTTCATGTGGCCTTCAGATTAGCACAACAACAGCGCGTAGAGAGCTTCATGGAATGGGTTTTCATGGCCGAGCAGCTGCATCCAAGCCTTACATCACCAAGTGCAATGCAAAGCGTCAGATACAGTGGTGTAAAGCATGCCACTAATGGACTCTAGAGCAGTTAAGACATGTTCTCTGGAGTGGTAAATCACACTTCTCTTTCTGGCAATGCAATGGACATGTCTGGATTTGGCAGTTGCCAGGAGAATAGTACTTGCCTGGCTGCATTGTGCCTAGTGTAAAGTTTGGTGGAGGGGGGAATTATGGTGTGGGGTTGTTTTTCAGGGGTTGGGCTTGGCTCCTTAGTTCCATTGAAGGGAACTCCTAAGACGTCAGCATACCAAGACATTTTGGACAATTTCTTGCTCCCAACTTTGTGGGAACAGTTTGAGGGATGACCCCTTCCTGTTCCAATATGTCTGTGCACCAGTGTACAAAGAAATGTCCATAAAGACATGAATGAGCAAGTTTGGGGTGGACTGGTCTGCACAGAGTCCAAACCTCAACATGATAGAACACCTTTGGGATGAATTAGAGTGGAGACTGCGAGTCAGGCCTTCTCGTCTGGCACCATTGCCTGACCTCACAAATGCGCTTCTGGAAGAATGGTCAAATATTCCCATAGACACACTTCTGAACCTTGCGTATAGCCTTCCCAGAAGAGTTGAATCTGGGTGGGCCAACTCAATATTGAAC
Source organism: Staurois parvus (assembly GCF_062004578.1). Classification (NCBI taxonomy): domain Eukaryota; kingdom Metazoa; phylum Chordata; class Amphibia; order Anura; family Ranidae; genus Staurois; species Staurois parvus. The sequence continues at coordinate 8,871,175 of NW_028318031.1, read as the reverse complement.
CCTACGGACTAAGACTGGGATTCCATTAACTTTCATGTGTGTGTAAAGGCAAGCTTCCCAATATTTTTGAAAATATAGTGTATTAGCCAGGACATTGTATCCTGATAGAGGCACATGCCACTATGGAAATACACTGATCAACAACTGTAGTTGATAGTTTACAGCCACTGATTGACCACTTGCCTACTGGGCACTTATACCCCCTTCGTGCCCAGGCCAATTTTCAGCGTTCAGTGCCGTCGCACTTTGAATGACAATTGCATGGTCATGCAACATTATACCTATTTGAAATTTTTATTGTTGTTTTCCACACAAATATAACTTTGTTTTGGTGGTATTTAATAGCTACTGGGTGTTTTATTTTTTGAGCTATAAACAAAAAGATAGCAAAAAATGTGGAAAAAAAAAGTTTTCTTTGTTTCTATAATAAAATTTTGCAAACAGGTAATTTTTCTCCTTCACTGATGTGCTTTGATGAGTCTGCACTGATAGAAAGCACTGAGTGGCACTGATAGGCAGCACTGATGAGGTGGCATGGATAGGCAGCACTGATGGGCACTGATAGGCTGCACTGATGAGGTGGCACTGATGAGGCGACACTGGTGGGTATTGATGAAGAGGCACTGATGATGCTGCACTGATATGCTGCAATGATGATCACTGATAGGTGGCACTGATGGGCACTGATGGGCAACACTGACAGGCGGCCCTGACTGACAGCACTGGCTGATGGCACTGACTGGCGGCACTGAAGGGCACAGATGGGTGGCACTGCTGGGGGGCACTGATGGGTGGCACTGCTGGGGGGCACTGATGGGTGGCACTGCTGGGCACTGGTGGGAGGCACTGCTGGGCACTGGTGGGTGGCACTGCTGAGCACTGGTGGGTGGAACTGCAGGGCACTGATCATCAGTGCCAATCTCCTCTGTGACAGCTGCCGCTTATCGGTGACAGTGTGGGGAAAGTGCTGCCGATAACTGGCAACTGTAGTTACTCAGTGATCTGCTGTGTCATTGGACACATCTGATCACGTGGTAAAAGGCCGCTGTGATTGGCCTTTTACCTCATCACTTGATCAGCTGTGTCCGTGTCACATGATCAGCGGTGTCTGGGGGCGCACGGAAGGGCGCATTCTGGGAGGACATCATATGACGCCCTCCCAGAACTGGGTAACAGCACTGTAGCCATCATTCGGCTATAGCACGGTTACCAAGTGGTTAAGTAACATTTTCCAACATGTCCCTTTTATAGAAGTTGATAAATCAACTTCCGTAGACTGGTTATGACCATATGCTGACCAAAATATTTAGGCAGTCCCTGCTGAACCGACCAAATTTAGATCAGTGTATGACCAGCTTTAGAGCACATTGTAAAGTACTGTATTTGTGTAGATACATATAAGAATCCTTATACCCTTACAGCTGAGACAGTAGGGTTGATTTACTAAAGGCAAATAGGCTGTCCACTTTGCAAAGGAAGTGGCACTTTGCAAGGGATTTTTCCTCAGAAGTTAGTTAGTGTGGTAAAATGTCACTTTGCAAATATAGCATCCTCCTAGGTACCTAGGGGGAGCTAGACTCCAGTGGTTAGATAGGGGCTGAGCAGTAGCCAAGGTGTAATAGCCAGACTGAGGTCAAATTATGGTCAGGGCTGAGAGGCTCTGGGCCATCCCCTCTGGAATTCCCCCCTGCTCTAGGGCTTTGGAGGAAGGACCTAGAGGCAGTGAGTGGACCTGAGGAGTGGCTGGCTGCACTCCTGAGGGACCCCAGCCAATTCCCAACAGAAGGGGCGGGGACAGACCTAAAAGTGTTGGAGCCTGCTCAGTAGCAGAAGGGTTGGAGAGGCTGGAGAGCTCTCCTAGAAGAGAAATTCTGACTATAAGGCTTGTAAATAGTTCAGGAAGTTTGTCCTAAGTTACCATTCCCTTGGGCATCCCATACACCCCTTGCCCCATCCAGGTTCTACATCCCTAATAAAACTTCAAAACAAAGCTTAAGGACTGGTTTTCTGTCTCTTGATGCAAGTCTGAATGGAAGACGTGTGATGCCTGGCTGTGCATGACTATAAGAGGACCCAAATCTTCTAGCAACTCCTAAGGGGGTAGTGCTACACAAAGAATACCCAATCACATGCAGCGAAAATAAAAAAAACAGCATTTTTGTTTGCACATGATTGTATGATGGAAATCAGCAAAGCATCCCCTCATTCACTAAGCTCTGGGCAACGTTTCCTCTTCTTCTCGGTGTGCCAACATAGGAAGCCGTATCCTATTGTGGCACATCTGTGTGCTTGATCCCGAGCCGTGCTGCCTGTGTCCATTGACACAGAAAGCAAGGTCACTGCCCCCACTCCCTCGTCACAGGAGTTGACTGACTGTAGCAGGAACCAATGGCTCCTGTTGCTCTCAGCACGTCCTGTGGGAGCTGGGAGAAGAGGAAAGAGCTGTTACAGATGGGCACAGCACTGGAGCGAGATCGGGCTCTTGTAAGCATACAGGGGGTGAGAGACCAACACTTTAACCTAAACATTTTTTACCTTATTGCAGGGAATGCAACATTTTTAAGCTTTAGAACCGCTTTAAATTTCACACTTACAGTTTGTCACACACAAGAATAACAGCCTTGCATGATTCATCCAAGATTATGAAAATCTGTACATTAAATCCCCCATTTAGTAAAGACGCTATCACTTGCACACCTCATTCCAACTTGCTGAGATTAGATGACATTACATGTGCTGTCATAAAGCTATTTTACATAAAAAATGTTTAGCCACATTTACCAACACGTGTTAAAGTTTCAATAGATTATTAAAATGGACACAATGGATTTACATTGGATGTTAACACAAGGCAGTAGATTCTGAAGCAATGCTTTCCCTATGTCACCCGTGTACTGGGGTGGGCTCCCCAGGATACAGTGAAGTCACGAACGAGCAAAGCAACCCCAACACCAGCTTTTGCCACAACAGAATTTTACTTAGATGTGGCAAATAAACACAACCACAAATGCTGGAAACATACAATAAATTTACATACAGTACATCCAGCCCAAAGGCTGAGACCCTTGTGCTGCACAACATGGCGCCTTCTGATGGATGAAGGTAGAAAGTGAAGTAATTTACCTACTGGCGGGCACAAATAAGCTGCCACACCTTACCTGTTATTACCCTAAAAGAGCAGGAATCAGTGTATGGGTGTATGGTATGGGCTAGCCTGCGGTGCAGCACAACAGCTTACAATCTTACTCAAATCTACAGTATTCCCTCTCCCATAACTGGTCCTGTAGCACGTGCCTGAGTATTCCTTCTGAGCAAAACGCCAGTCTGGCTTGAGTTTGTAGGATTTTATCAGCTCTCCAATGTGAAATGTCACTTTAAGTTGTGGAGTCCTTCCAATAATCAGTAACAACACTTGTGGCCTGACACAAACAGAGACCCTAACTAACTAACTATAGGCCTGGACTCAGTCTCGAGGCGCCAACACTGAAATGAGGTGCGTGCACGATCTTACCGACCTGGGTCTGCTTTGCATCCGCTGGTGACTCTGAACAGAACAAATGTCTCTCCAACAAGCATGCGGTCTCGCCGTTTATGTTGCTTAGTTCCCCTGCTCTCATCAGCCTTCCTGGCAGCAATCTCATCAGCATTCCTGGCAGCAATCTCATCAGCTTCCGGGCAGCAATCTCATCAGCTTCACTCAGCTGAAGCTCTGGTTACTGAGGGATGCTTTCACACCTGGATGTCATCAGATTCTCAACTCACACGGCCCCTTATTCACCATGCTCCAAAACATGGCTTCTCTCTCTCCTTCCTGTTCTCTCCAACTTTGTGTGCAAAAACCCCACCTCTTCATGAATATAGAAATATCTATGCAGTCTGAGGCTGTGTTAGAAAAACAGTGACATCTTGTGGCTAAATCGCAGAATGTCAGTCAAAACATTAATTTACTTCAACACAAACAGTGTTCAAACAATGAGAGCTGTTTCCCCATCTCACACCTAAACAACTATATAGATGAAAATAAATATATTAATACTTGCATTGATACTACAATCTCATTTATATTAAAAAAATTATCCACTGGCAGCAAGTGACCCTTCCATGTGAATCAGCTGCTGCTTAGTGATGAAAAGGTTTTTTTTTATTAATGTGATAAAAACACAGACTATGACTGAAGAATGAAGACTTGGAGACAGTTATAAATATTTATGAATATAAATATTCAGACACTGATCTGAAACATGCACACCTAATAAAATCTGAACATACAGTATACTTAAGCCCCTTTCACACTGGTGCAGTTTTGTCATGCTAAAACATCCCTTTTTGCGCCTGACAAAAGCGCATGTAAAGTATTCCTCTTTAAAGTGGTTATAAAGGCTCAAGGATTTTTACCTTCATGCATTCTCTGTGCAGCACCCCCCAGCCCCCTAATATTCACCTAAGCCCCCTCTCGATCCAGCGATGTACAGTAAAGTTTCAGCTATCCTGGGACTCCCTCTCCTCATTGTCTGAGACAGCAGCGGGAGCCAATACTCACCTAAGCCCCCTCTCGATCCAGCGATGTACACTAAATTTTCGGCTATCCCGGGACTCCCTCTCCTCATTGTCTGAGACAGCAGCGGGAGCCAATACTCACCTAAGCCCCCTCTCAATCCAGTGATGTACACTAACATTTCGGCTATCCCGGGACTCCCTCTCCTCATTGTCTGAGACAGCAGCGGAAGCCATTGGTTCCCACTGCTGTCAATCACAGCCAGTGAGCAGAAGAGAGAGGGGGCAAGGTCGAGCCATGGCTCCATGTATGATTGGACATATGGAGCAGCGAGTGCCCCCACAGCAAGCTGCTTGCTGTAGGGGCACCCAACAGGAGAGAGGTGCCGGGCGGGTCTGCAGGGGACCCAAATAAGGAGGATCTGCGCTACTCTGTGCAAAACCACTACACACAGCAGGTAGGTATAGACATGTTTGTTATTTTTAGAAAAAAAACGTAAGCCTTTAGTATCGCTTTAAATCCTATGTAATTGTTCACATTGCTGATCTGTGCTTGCACTGCTGTTTGGAAACTCCTGCACGCTGCATCTTTTGTGTGCTTTGCAACAGACACCAAAAACGCAACTTGCAAGTCAATGGGAATGCATAAAAAATGCATTGCATCTGCATTTTTGGTGCTTTTTTTGAGTGACTTGTCCATGTTTCACAGGTGCATCCTGGGAGTCAAGAAACCAGAAAACACACCAAAGCACATTAAAAACAAGTTGAAAAATGCAATATGGGGTTTTAAAAAGCTTACCACTTTTTTGAGCACACAGGTGTGAAAGGGCCTTTTACAAAGTGTCCATGGTTACGGACATCTGTGTTCAACATAGTGAACAACTATACTATGTTGGATGCTGCGCAAAAGAATGATGTACAAACCTGTAGCTAGAAAATAATGTTAAAAATAACAAAGGCACAGATGATCTTCAGGAGGCCATTGATTTTAAAAACAACTTCGGCAACGAGTGAGTGAAATCATTCACTGGGCTGCTTACATTATCCAGGAAACACTGAATTAGTCAGAAAATTAATTCAGCATCTTGGAAATACAATTTATAAAATTCAGTGCATTGGGAGCATATCATTCTCCTGAAATGTACAGTCCTTGAGGATCTGCGGCATTTACAGTAGTCATATGCATGTACACACTGAACAAAACTTCCAGACAGAAGTGTTTGTGAATGCAACTGTCACGCAGAACACCCAGAGAGGTTTGCTACAACCATGAAACACATTGGCCAGACTATTCTTAGGGTCAGATTTAAATATATTCTAAGGATGAAGACATCCCAAGCTATAGCAATGTAGCTAGCAAGGCAGTCAGGTGCACAAGATGAGTGGTGATTTAAAATCAAGTCAAGTATGCTGAATAACCTAAAATACAAACTGCAGAATTCAATATACAGTGTACCTTTAACTTTTCTGGCAGTAGATTCCTTTAAAACTACAAACCTTTTGCGACAGTATCGGTATCTGGACTGTCACATGCAACAAAATCAGGTAGTTCTTATTACCTACAGCATATGTACACGTACAACAAAATCAAGTAAATCTTATTACCTATGGCTGCAACAAATTTACAATAATTACCACCAGTTTGGAGATTAGAAAACTGGCGGTAATTAATACCAGATCTTAGCTGGTATAAAGAGAGACGCCATTGTTCAGATTCGGGCATGTTTGTGCTTGGATACTGGATGCCGACACTTCACAAATATGGCAATATTTATAACTGGCTCATGACAAGTCACACTGGAGGCAGACCTGATGGAAAACTATTCTCAGAGTTCCCCATCAGAGAACCCAACTTCATGGCTTCAGTGCTTGCCGTGCCCTGTCAAGCAAAATCAAGGTGGACCTTTTCTAATTTTCTCATCAGGCTTCACCCACCTCACTACAAAACTCCTCAGCCTGTAGCACTCAGTCCTAGTCAGGCTAAACTTTGCTTTTTAACTTTGCTATAGGGGAGCAACCATCTATTTTGCAGGTCTGGCCAGGTTTGCCTAAGATTTGTGGTTGATTGCCTCTAGAAGAAGCTTCCAGATAGAGAGTAGGAGGGTCAGCCACTGAAGTTATTTATCTGACCCCTGCAAATCCCTGGGAGGGGGTGCACAGAAGGTGGCTGAGGAGAAGATAAATGTTTGGGAGACTTGTTCCTGGGGCTAATGCCCTTTGAGAGGCAGCCAGTGTACCGAAAAGCTGTTGTTTGGCCTCAGCTTTGCTTGGATCTAAAGATATTTGCTGGAGACCATTACCTGTGGAAGCTCGGCTGGCGAAGGATTTTCTCTCTCACTAAAGAGTGTCACATGTTAGCTGGGTGGGTGACAGCTGTCCTTGGACATTGTAAGGCCTTTGCCTGGGACTCCAGGTGTTCATGTTATTTGATGGTTAATGCCAGAAGTTGCCATAAGGATTGGGACTGCTCTTACAGAGTTTTAGATTAGCTGGCTATCCATTGTCTCTCCAGAAAAGACTGCTGCTATGTGATTGGAAGTCTGTCCTCTTGTTCTTGCTGGAGTTCTTGGAGTATCCTACCATACCTCCTAACATTCTGAGAGGGGAACGAGGCACACCTATTAGCAAAAGTATGTAGGCATAAGAAACCCCACCTGCCACGCCCCCTTAAAGGAGAATTATACAAAAAATTATTAGTTAAACCCACAAGTGCTTTTTTTACCGCTACTATTCCTTAGTATTAACTTTTGAAACTTACAGATAAATAGCGCATTGTATATATAACTATATAGATTAGAGCAAAATGAGGGACAAATGAGGAGGAAAGAGGGAGAGAGGGACTTTGTTCCAAATGAGGGGCAGTCCCTCGAAATCAGGAACAGTTGGGAACTATGTCCTGAACTTTTATCCCTCTCCCCTATTTGAAGCACTGCAATAAATTTACAAAAACACATCCCCTAGACCACATGTGTCAAGCACAAGGCTTATGGGCCAAATCTGTGGCCCTTACACCTCTCTTGCAGCTGTGGGAACCCCTTCGTCTTGGCCGTTGCCTTGTCTCAATAGTCAACAGCAGAGAGGAGAACATAGCTCCTCTGCCAGATCCTTCACTTCTCCATGCAACCTCAGAGAGGCTCATCTCTGCCTCCTTGTCTCGGCAATTGGCAGCAAAGAGGAAGACAGCTTTCCTCCTACAGATCCTGAGCCTCTCTGTGCAGCCTCAACACCCCTTCATCTCTGCCTCCCCTAGTCTCAGCATTCAGCAGACTCTGCCATCTGACTTCAGCCCTCCTCTGGTCCTTCTCTAGACCCTGCTCTATCTGCTTCCCACATCCACTTTTTGTTCTCAAACGCTCTTCGGCTCTGTTTATAATGTATATATCGATATACTATGGCAAAAAAAACCTTGAAAACAGAGGGAAAATGGCAAATTTGAAAAGGGGTGAAATTTAAAAAACTCCCTGGTGAGCACAAGCATTAAACATGTTTACCTAAAAAGTGGTTCATACAGTTTCTCAGCCATTTAAAAAAGCCCCCATTGATTCCACCAAGCAGTTGAAAACAATGCTCTTCCTATTAAGCTATTATTTCAGCAGTTGCTAAGCAGGAACATGACTGATGGCACAGGGCCAGCAAGAGCTTCATTTAATGACTGCAAATCTCTGCATTAAGTACCCTAACAAATACAAAAGAAAAAACGTTCAAAAATGTGAAAATCATGTAATAAAACCCATACCTGTTCCTGTCCCAACTGCTTTTGCTTCTAGTGCTTGGTGGAAAATGTGCAGCTCTTTAATTTACCCCCCCTCTCCTCCACTCTGTGGGCCTTAAAAGTTTTAATACTTCCTGTCTCTGTGACACTCTGCTCCCATGGATAGTCCAAGACCCATGGACTGTCATAGATGGGGGGTGTCAATTACAACAGCTGCATTCTCTGCCGTGCACACAAAATTTGTTGGAACTGAAAAAGTGCTGCAAAAACTTGCCCCACTATCTGCACACTCAGGGAGTGTAGTGTCTGCTACAAACAGCATCTTGTTTCATCTAGATATTAAAAGATTAGATAATCCTTGTTGTTAAGCCTAGTACACATGATGAGAAAATCGGACAAAAACTACAGCTTTCAAAGCTATCATATGATATTCTGATTGTTAGTACACAGTTTTCAAGAGCCGATCACAACACTTCATGTGAAATTAGGGCAGCACAGTGGCTAAGTGGTTAGCACTTCTGCCTGGCAGTACTAGGGTCATCGGTTCAAATCCCAACCACGGCAGCACCTGCCTGGAGTTTGCATGTTCTCCCTGTGGAGCTTCAGTGACGTCACTGCGTTCTGGAGGGATGGCGGCCATCTTTCTGGTTGGAAACTTTTATGTTTAATGCTGGTAACTATTCACATTGATGTATGTGGAACTTTTATTAAATTGGTTTGCAATATTATCAAATTACTACACTATGAGTGGTCTTCTTTCTATATCCTTTGTTTGACTGGATGGGAGACTGTCAGCTTTATCATCCACACTATTGATCCCTTTTTGGGCTGCTTATATTGACTGTTGTGTTTCAGTCTGAAAATCCGGAAAAGGGCTTATTCATTCGGGTGCCTTGGTGATGGTATATGGTGCCGAACTCCTCTCGTGCAATTTATCCAAATCTATTTGATTATTATTTGGACTTTATGCTTATCTATTATGTTATAGATTAGCTCTGAATTTTCTTTGTTTTCATATTGTATTTGTCTTTTTATGCAAGCAGCTTTTTTTATTTTATTTTAATAATTTTTTAGTTTGTGTGTATTTATCCAAGCGCAGGATTTTACGTTTTATATTTGCATGTTCTCCCTGTGCCTACGTGGGTTACCTTCAGGTACACAGGTTTCCTCCCAAACTCCAAAAACATGCTGGTATGTGAATTGGCTCCCGTCTAAATTGGCCCTAGTATGTGTATGTATGAATGTAAGTTAGGGACCTTAGATTGTACACCCCTTGAGGGTTAAGGACTGATGTGAATGTACAATATATATATGTAAAGCGCTGCATAAATTGACGGCGCTATATAAGTACCTGTAATAAATAATAAAAATATATAAAATTATCCGAAAGGACAAACACAAACATTTTTCTCGTACAATACCAGAATGAACGATTTCCATTTCATTAGTGCAGTATTCGTCCAAAAAAAAAATCAGAAGACCAAGACCATGCATGCTCAGAAACAAAAGAATGCATTACAATACAATACATTACATCACTTCCAAAGTTGTATTCTGTCATACGAGAATTTTCATAACTTTAGTAACCTCTTCATGTTCAATGTGAGACTAGCATGCAAAACAATAATGGATGATTATTGGTCTGATATTCTCATTATGTGTATGATGCTCCTTCCTCTACACACTGAACTGCTGAACTCACAAACTCTTCTGCAGCTGAGAGTGAACCATACACTGTTGTGTTACTCTCTGTCTGTCAAGGCAGTGTTGTTTATTGCATTAAGTGATATTGTGTGCTGTATCATCAACTTATGTAGATGCAAAAAAGGAGTATGAAAAGAGAGCTCACACTAGTGTCTTATAATTTGTGTGATCTGTAAGCAAACACATACTATATAACCCACAGCATTTTGTATGTATTCTTTGATAGGCATGACGCCTGCAGAAAGTCAATTGCTGTTGCTTTAGGTGTTACTGCAGTGATGTGCTGGTTCATTTTTACTTCTTCCACCACCAAGTTCATAGCAGGATAAAAAAAAAAAGCATGGATGGTCATATGACTCTATTTCTTTCTCCAATGTTAAAAGGTAACTCCACTTTCATGGTAAAAAATATAGCAAATAAGAAAATAAAAACAGGATATACAATTGCTATACAAGCCATATTGTAATATAATATTATTAAAAACTACCTCTCCTTTTTAAACAGCAGCACTGTAATTTTCTGTAAAATTCAATGAAATATGGCAACCTAGAGTCATTCTGTATACTGCTGGTGTACAGAACATCTCCAAAAATGTCATTTTCTGTTTCGGCGAAAAGCTCTGTACTAAGATACAAGTTAGGTTTTAGACATCCTCTTTAACAACAATTTAATTTTTGGTGAGATATTTCCTAAGAGTTAATCACTTCTAAAGGGATGCAGCCACTTCAACTTATCTCATCAGAACATTCAAACGTGTATCAGTTGATTTAAATGAATCAGTCACTCCCATTCAGAATCACTTTGCACAGGACATAGTCTAACAAAGAGCTATTCCTTCAGGGGAAAAACAGGTAGGAATCTACAACAGCATTTGTTAAAATCCTTGCAATGTACACTGATCACCCAGAGGGGTTTGTTTTTTTCTCAGCAACAGTGAAGTTACTCTTTAAGCAAGAACACTTCGATCGTTGGTAAAACTAGGAGAGAAAGCTGCACAACAGTCATGGGGAGTATACATATAAAGATTACCATGTATTGGAGTTCAGCTTTGAAGTAAACACTGGTATGGCAATTCAAAATATTTGCTTACTGAAAATACAGTGTCTTGAAAAAGTATTTATACCCTTTGACATTTTCCACATTTTGTCATGTGACAACCAAAAATGTAAATGTATTTTATTGGGAATTTATGTGATAGACCAACACAAACAGATTTCAAAATTGTTTACAAATAAATATCTGAAAAGTGTGGCGTGCATTTGTATTCAGCCCCCACTACTCTGATACCCCTAACTAAAATCTAGTGGAACCAATCGCTTTCAGAAGTCACCTAATTAGTAAATATAGTCCACCTGTGTGTAATTTAATCTCAGTATAAATACATCTGTTCTGTGAAGCCCTCAGAGCTTTTTTAGAGAACATTAGTGAACAAACTGCATCATGAAGGCCAAGGAACACACCAGACAGGTCAGGGATAAAGTTCTGGAGACGTTTAAAGCAGAGCTAGGTTATAAAAAACATCCCAATCTTTGAACATCTCACGTAGCACTGTTCGGTCCACCATCTGAAAATGGAGAAAGTATGGCACAACTGCAAACCTACTAAGACATGGCTGTCTACTAAACTGACAGTCCGGCCAAGGAGAGCATTAATAAGAGAAGCAGCCAAGAGGCCAATGGTAACTCTGGAGGAGCTGCAGAGATTCACAGCTCAGGTGGGAGAATCTCTCTGCAGGACAACTATTAGTCATGTACTCCACAAATCTGGCCTTTATGGAAGAGTGGCAAGAAGAAAGTCATTGTTGAAATAAAGCCATAAGAAGTCCCGTTTGCAGCTTGTGAGAAGCCATGTGGGGGACACAGCAAAAATGTGGAAAAAAGTGCACTGGTCAGATAAGACCAAAATTGAACTTTTGGGCCTAAAAGCAAAATGCTGTGTAGAGGAAAACTAACACTGCACATCACCCTGAACACACCATCCCCACTGTGAAAAATGGTGGTGGCGGCATCATGTTATGGGGATTCTTTTCTTCAGCAGGGACAGGGAAGCTGGTCAGAGTTGATGGGAAGATGGATGGAGTCAAATACAGGGCAATCTTAGAAGAAAACCTGTTAGAGTCTGCAAAAGACTTGAGACTGGGGCGGAGGTTCACCTTCCAACAGGACAACGATCCTAAACATACAGCCAGAGCTACAATGGAATTGTTTAGATCAAAGCATATTCATGTGTTAGAATGGTCCAGTCAAAGTCCAGACCTAAATCCAATTGAGAATCTGTGGCAAGACTTGAACATTACTGTTCACAGATGCTCTCCATTGAATCTGACAGAGCTTGTGCTATTTTGCAAAGAAGAATGGGAAAAAATGTCACTCTCTAGATGTGCAAAGCTGGTAGAGACATCCCAAAAAGACTTGCAGCTCTAATTGTAGCGAAACATGGTTCTACAAAGTATTGACTCAGGGGAGCTGAATGCAAATGGATGACACACTTTTCAGATATTTATTTGTAAAAAATGTTGAAAACCATTTATCATTTTCGTTCCACTTCACAATTATGTGCCACTTTGTGTTGGTCTATTGCATAAAATCCCAATAAGATACATTTACATTTTTGGCTGTAACATGACAAAATGTGGAAATATTTAAGGGGTATGAATATGTTTTCAAGGCACTGTACACTATACTTACCCTTTAAAAATCTGTCACTCTCATCATGTCCTCTTTAGTATCTTTAGGAATAACACACTTAAAAGGATGATGATATTTGCTCCAACCATGAAATGGGGGAAGATGATGTAGAAGTGCAATAATTGTGTACTAACACATTTTATATTTGGTCTGTGGCACAAAAATCAAATGATTATGGTTTGAAATTTTTTTTTAAAGAGGTAGTAAAGTCCTGTTTGTGTATTTATGCCTACAGGTAATCCTATAATAAGGCTTACCTGTAGGTACAGTAAATATCCTGTGCATGCGCACAGGAGTAATGGCCACGACATAGCTCTCTCAATGCATGGCATGCTGTCCATTGAGAGTGCAGTGCGCATGCACCAGTGATGTTACCGTCTGATATACAAGTAAACATCACCTAAACGGTGCATGCACACTGCACTCTCAATAGGCAGCATGCCATGCATTGAGAGAACTATGCCATGGGTATTACTCCTGTGCACATGCACAGGACTGACGTCATCATGGCTTGGCCACTCAAGCAGCCGGAGCTTGCAAACCCGGAAAGAAGAACGGGTGAAGATGGAAGCCCTGTTAGCGGTGACAGCGCAAAGCTGGAGGGCTTCGTTTTAAGGTAAGTCTTTCATAATTTGCTAGTATGCATCGAATTATGCTCTTAGCTTGCAGGGGGGGGGGGAGGGGGTTGGGGGAGGTGGATTGGGTTCACTATCGCTTTCAAGTTAAACACTAAATGTCTTATTTTACATATACTTTAAAAATTAACCACAGGAATAGCTGCTGTTAAACAGGTTTGTTTGTTTTTTTCTTCAAAATAATGGTTGGAGTTATCATTGGTTCAATAATATAAATAAAAAAAAAAGAAAAGTACTTCTAAACCTCAACTCCAGGCAAAAATGACACTTAAATAGTGCACCTTATCCCTCCTTGATTCAAAACACCTCTTCCTAGCCATCCCGAAGAATAATGGATCAAAGTCATAGTTTCCTCTATTAGCCATGCTAATTCCTTGCCCTGGAGACCAGTCAATTTAACCTGCCCATTATCTTCTTGGGCACCAGTCCCCTCACCGCCCCCCTTGAGTTCTCCTGCCTCTGGAGCCTATTAGAGAGGACCTTGCCACTGGAAGTCTTCCCTCCACCAATATAAGATGTTCATATCACACAAGCAGTGGTGTGGACACCCGAAGAAGTCTGTATGAGATTCATCTCCATACAAATTATTTGTTGACTGAAAGTTAAGAACCATAAGGATATGCAGCAATGTGATTTTAATGAAAATAAGTGCTTTCCCTGTCAAAAATCAACTATGACAGAGACAACTATTTTTAATGCAACAAGCTCATACCCAATTAGGGGCATAGTTATACTGCACACCAGAGACTCTAGCTTTAGGCATACATTCTCTGCAAATTTATGTTCAGGGACCATGTGTTTTAAATGACAGTCATTAATTATCCACCAGAGAATGATGGTAAAGGTCTACTCTCTACTCTACTTATTTTCTCTACTCTAAATAAACCCCTCAATGACATTTTTGAATATTTTTTATTGCAATACTGGTCTGATACAACTGGTTAAACTATATCTAAAGTCAAAACCTTTTTTTGTTGTTGTTTTTGTATAAAGTGAGGAAGTGTTAAAACCACATTTGCCATCTTTGCCCTATTAAGTATATTACCATTTCCCTGTAGACTTAACAGGAAGTGAGAGGACATCTTCCAAATGTGGGGAAAATTTCATATTAACTGTCACTGGAACATGTATCCCTACTGGAAGATTACCCCTCTATTGCTGTTCTGGTGGCAACTCAAAACATTTGTGATTAGGAAAGAGATCTGCCTAACAGGAACACAGACAGCAATAACAACTCGACAGTGGTTCTATCCCTTCACCACTCCAAATCTAAAAAAACAAAAGTTTTGCCTTTAGTTATACTTTAAGCAAGCTAAATGTATTCATAAGACAAATCAAGCATCCTCTTGTTTCATTATTTTTCCAATGTCCTTTTTCTTCTTTATTGTTTATACAGGTCTGAGATTACATTGGTGACCGACACTAGTATTACTGGAGTCTATATAATGACAATGGACTATGAAAACATAAGAGTTATTAGAGAAAGTTGAAACACCAAATTCTTTTGTTAAAAAAAGAAAAGAAAAGGATTTGAGGTTTTTGCTGTTCACACGGCAAAGGAACTAACAATTCAGAAATCTGGGTGTGTTCTCTAATGTCCCATGAATAAAAAAGCAAACAAATACTTCCACAAGCAGGTGAGCTCTAGTCAAAATTTTAGAACTGAAAAAAGAAAGCTGTTGCGGGACATACAAAATAAACTGTCAACATTTGCAATCTGTGTTAGAAAAGCTGGGGCCTAGCACCCACTTACCAGAAATGGATCAGTCACCTCATAGTCTTGCATCCTGATGCAGTCCATACTAATCTCAATCTTATTTGTAGGACCTTTTTCCATTGCATCGCTAGTAAAATTCAAATCAATGGGCTGAACTGAGTGCATTGGTCTAGGGGTATAATGAAAGACAAACAACATACCTTTAATCAACTGTGATCTTGCAAATAGTTAAGCTTTATAGCATTAATTATAAGCATTGCAAGAATATAGATGATTCTACTAAGTGGCAGATCCATGCCAACTGTTTACTGATTTGCCTCTTAACTAATGACTTGGGTCAAGGCTTGCTGTTCAGACTTCCTGCAGACCTCCTTTCATGTCAACAGTAGAAAAGCATTACCATGCTAACAGTCTCTGGCAGTATCTTGCAATATACCAACAGGTTGTGACAGTCTTTTTTACATGTAGGCAGTTTCTGACAGTAATTTGTTAACATGTGTCAACCCTTCCGCACTATGCCTTAAAACCCAAAAAGGTGTATGTTGGTAACTAATGTGAATAAATTTGAGCTGCTATATTAAAGTAGACCATTAAATAAATGTATCTGATAATTAAAGAAAACACATGTGTAAACAATAAAATTGCTCCTAAAAGAAGAAGAGAAAAAATTGTGATGCATAAGATCTACAAATGTCACAAGGTCACAATGGATTTACATGGATTTTTAATTGTGACCTTGTCACATTTAGAGGCCTTTTGTTTCTGTCCCTAAGTGCCCCTGACTCTAAACACATGTAAATGCCTATGTATGCATGGGCACATAGGTTAACATACAACCCCTGGGTTGTTCATTCAAATGTTTAACTGTGTAGAGAAAAAAAAATAATCACAGACATGCCTCAAAACTATTTTTATTAAACATTCCAACCTTCTGGCTTTAATAAACATTTAAAAAAATAAAAAAGAAAGAAAACTGCAACTGTTTTTGCAGATCAAGCAGAAGAAAAAAATATGGAATCACTCAATTCTGAGGAAAATATTATGGAATCACCATGCACTTTGCATTTCTAAAATAAACATCTGCATCAGATTACATCTGCTAATTAGTCTGCAGTTGCAAAAGAGAGCTTGCACACCTTGGTGAGCTGTTGCACCAAGCTAATTGACATGAATCATGGCTTCAACATGAGAGAGGTCAGTTGAAACAAAGGAGAGGATTATAAAACTTCTTCAAGCAGGTAAATCATCATGGGGTGTTGAAAATGATGTTGGTTGTTCCCAGTCAGTGTCTAAAAACTGGACCAAGTACAAATCAAATGGGAAGGTTGTAAAAGGGAAGTGTACTAGTAGACCAAGGAAGACATCAAAGAGTCGAGATAGAAAACCCCTTGAAAACAGAAAATGTACAAAAAAAACAAATGAGGAACAAATGGGCAGCAACTGGAGTCAATGTCTATGACCGAACTGTAAAACATCGCCTAAAGGAAATGGGATTTACATACAGAAAAGCAAAATGAAAACCATCATTAATACCTAAACAGAAAAATACAAGGTTACAGTGGGCTAAAGAAAAGCAATTATGGCCTGTGGATGACTGGATGACAGTGATATTTAGTGATGAATCACGAAACTGCATTGGGCAGGGTGATGATGTTGGAACTTTTGTTTGGTGCCGTTCCAATGAAATGTATAAAGACAACTGCCTGAAGAAAACCTGCAAATTCCCACAATCATTGATGATAAGGGGTTGCATGTCAGGTAAAGGTACGGGGAGATGACAGTCATTAAATCTTCAATAAATGCACAAGTTTATATTGAGATTTTGAACACTTTTCTTATTCCATCAATTGAAAGGATGTTTGGTGATAATGACATAATTTTTCAGGATGATAATGCATCTTGCCATAGGGCAAAATCCCTTCAAGAAATACATATAATGTCAATAGCATGGCCTGCAAATAGTCTGGACCAAAACCAATTGAAAATCTATAGTGGAAATTAAGGAAAATGGTCCATGACAAGGCTCCAAGCTGCAAAGCGTATCTGGCAACTGCAATAAGAGAAAGTTGGAGCTGGAATATGAAGAATACTGTTTATCGATAGTTAAATCCAAGCCTCAGAAAATTCAAGCTGTTATAAAAGCCAGAGGTGGTGCAACAAAGTACTAGTGGTGTACTGTATTGTTTTCTTTCATTATTCCATAATATTTTCCTCAGAATTGAGTGATTCCATATTTTTTTCCTCTGCTTGATTTGGAAAAACAGTTGCAACTGACTACAGTTTTCTTTCCTTTTCATTTTTTAAGTGTTTCTTAAAGCCAGAAGGTTGGGATGTTAAATGAACCCAGTTTTAAAGCATGTCTGTGATTAGTTTTTTTTCTACACATTTAAACAATTGAATGAACATTTTCCAAGAGTGGTAATTCCATACTTTTTGCCAGGGGTTGTAGAAGGGCTTTTAGGAGCAGAAAAATACATCAAACGCCTCTAAAACGGGCATTTGACAGCTGCAGTGTGTATGAGGCCTAATAAGACCCTAAAAATGTATGGTTTATCGCTGGTACTTCTCCTTTTATGTGCATTTATGTGCTGCTTATAAAAAAGTGAAAATGATCCTCAACAAAACTTACCCTAAAAACTCCCAAAGACGGTCAAAGACACCAGGACTTCTGTTTTCTGAGCTTTGTGAAGACTGAGACATTGAGGTTCGATAATATCTTTCCTTACAAGTGAAATGAGATGATGTGTCTACAATCCTTAAAAAAACAAAAGCATAAAAAACTTTTGTTATAAATGATGCCTCTGCTGTGTTACATACATAAAACTAAACAAACATAAAATACCTGGAACATTTCTTGTTTCTCATGACTGATTATATCTTGTCATTTTTAGAGCAGTGCCTCTCAACCTGAGTTATGTGAACTCCTGGGATGTGTAAGGGGGGTAACTCAGGGGTTGCATCCAAAATGATCTACAATCTCTGCTTCCGCATCAGTGAACCTGTAAATGGAGCTTTGGCTACCCTCAATAGTTCACAAAAGCTGTCCCCAGAGCCCATAATTCTACCACCTCTGATCATAGAGGGCATTCTCACCTGGAGGTTTGGCTTTACATGACAGCATGTGGAGTCCCTACTACCTCCCAGCCCTCTTCCACCTTACCAAGTTTTAGCGAGGAATAGGAGCCCCTGTATAAAAGCACCATTCTGGGGTTTACAAACTGAGGAAGTGGGGGACATTCCCATTTTCTTGGGTAGGCTACTGGAATATGTTATGCTGTTGAAAATAGATAGTAAGGCATTTATCAATATTTCCATTGGCGAATGTGTAAAATGGTCAATCCCCAATGGAACAATAAGATTTCTAGCACTCTTTCTCCCTCCTCTCTTTATCCATATGTATGTATATATATATCTGGTAACTAAGCATTAGTTCAGCTGACCTGGCCAAAACATTACAAACTATACAAGGATACATGCTTGATGCGTGTCACTTTACAGACAATTAGTCTCTATTGCTCTATTGTACCAGAAAGTACAGGTTACTGAATTTAATTTACATATGTAGCACACCCCCTAAGGAGCTACTGGTGAATTTGGTCCTATTTCTTCCTTAGAGCACACACAGTCAGGCACTCTTCCATTGGCTCCAAAGAACAGTCCACAGGCTTCTTTTGGGGTTTTTTATTAGGAACGGTGAATTTGGATAGGGATAGGGAGAATGGGATACCACAATAAACTGCAAAACTGGAAAACTGGAGGACTCCTCAACTTCTGACTGCGCTGCACAAAAATGAACGTCCCACAGGATCTTGAAGCTGTTGGTGACCTGTACTCCTTCCAGAGTTAAAAGTTACACACAGTCACTATTCTAGCACTGCGGTCATCTACTCACATAGCCACAGGAACATTGTTGTCTGCTGCTGATATCCACCAGGACCTTCATAATGAGGGAGATTCAGACTCACACCACCATAGGACAGCTGGACTCTTTCCCACCAACTTGCTCCTGGCTCTCTCCAGTGAGCTTTTCCAAATTGATCCCTGGGCATGATTTCGTAAAGAGGCCCCTCCAGCCAAGCCTAGCTGTTATCTCTGTATCTTCTTGAAGACTTCCTCTAATATTCTGCACCAGGGGCAGAGCCCCTGCATAGGGGTCTCCTCCAGCAAGACTGGACCCAGGCACTCTGCACTCTGCTGCCCAGGCCTCAGACTATTTATGGGCTCTCTCACTGCCTACTGGGCACACCTCCCAAGAGATTGCCTAGAGTTCCATAAATATTCAGGCTGCATGGCCCTTCCTTCCTCTCAATATGATTCTAGAATCCTCTAGAAGACACAAGGACATAACAGAGTAGCAACCTGTGAAATGCTGAGCAGCCCTAAATAATCAAATACATCTACCTAGCATCCTACTTTACTTTAGGAGGGTACTACACATGGCATTGACATTGACTTGTAGTAATCATATTCAAATGCAATATCTAACTACAGTATATCTAAAGCAATCTGTAGAGAATGAGCCTCAAGCATTCTTAATCCTAAATACACAGTGATCACCAGTGTGCACATGGCTTACAACTTTTCATTTGCATCAATGTATGCATGCAATACAACCTGTTTGATTATCACTTATGATTTTGCACATACATTTTAAGAACTGATTTTTGCTCGTGTTGATTTTCCAAGACACAAGAGCAGAAAAATATCATCAATTAGGAATAATGACTTACATTGTAACCTAATATAAAATAATTTATAATTCAACAAATGTGTAAATTCTAAATTTTTTAGCACTTTGGAGTACTGCTTTATATTTCCCAGAGAATTTTTCATTGACACTTGCCAACTATTCATGATGTGTTAGCAATGAATATTATTATCTTAGAGAAGAGTATTTCCAATACAAAATGTTCTACTATATCTAAGGCAGCTTACATAAAGCACTTCAGCAGCATAGTGTTAATGGACACTATTTTATCAGGTTTACACTATCCAGAACTGAGAAATGTAAAAGGAAACTTAAAATTGATAAATGAAATAAATATGTTCCTCAATTAATTAAGTGACCAACTAAAGAAAAGCACTCATATGAGGATTCTAAGCAAAAGAGGAGCAGTGACCCAGTTAATGGAAAAGGTTACACAAGAAAAGCTTATTATGCAGTACAAGGTAATTTCAAATGCATTTGAGGAACAGACACCGTTAGTTATAAGGCATTAATATTGGAAAGGGAAGCATATTAAAAATAGATCAAAAAAATCTGAATGCGTGACATAGAACAGACTGGGCTATCACTTACTTTATCAATGATGACATTTCAATAAAAAATATTTTGCATCTATTGTCAGCATGTGGTAGATAAAATTGTGCTTTCCCCATAGCATGCAGTGATTTTTGTTCAGTTTGGAGAATAAAAGTCTGTATTTGTTTCTAGTTCTTCTTTTTACAGTAGCATATACTGTATGTAAATATGAGGCTTATAATAAAAAGTAGTGCTTGCACTGATAATGAGAGCAGAGACAAGTGTTCTATCCTGCGCTTCTTTCTGTGCAATTAAAGACAAGATGCTTGTGTACTCAAGTCTTAATAAAATGTATACTCCCGTATCACTCCCAATAACATTTTTCTATAGATATTCTAACAGATCTGGAATTTTGTCAATTATTAATTACACTAGATTGAATTCTTTCCTAGGGTGATTTCAAATCCTTACTGTGTTAGAGAACCTTAGTAACATGACCCTTTGCTTTGGCCTGTGAAAGCCTTTGGGCTATGTACTAGGTGCTATGACCTGATGCCTGAACCCTGAGCCTACTAATCACAAAAAAAAGGAAAGCCAGAGGCTTTTCATCAAAAGAAACTCCCATTAGAATCTTTCAGCACTTCTGAAGCCAACAGTTAAAACTAGCTTGTTATTTAAAATGAGAAGATTATTTAGAAGAGAAATACTGCATCTTAGTGAGAATAATATATATTTTCTGAAATCCTACCTCTGTGTGATAGGTATTATATCAAGGGTCACTTTACCAAACTCCTACCTGGAGAATGCTGAGGTGAAGGTCATATTTTGGGTTTCCAACTTGGTGATCTAAGTTGGTGGTATATCATATACACATTGATGCCGAATTGGCAATGACAGTCTCTTGCAATATAAAGTGTAGTCTTTGACAGTCTCTGACCACATACAAGCAGCCCTTGACAGTCTCTTGTAACATAAACAGCCTCTGACAACCTCTTTTAACATGTGCGGATAGTGACAGTCTCTTGTATTATGTCATTAGTTTCTTGGAATGAGGGAATTCTTTCTAGCAGCCTCTTAGGGAATGGCTGCAGTAATATTCTGTTGTAAAGCACTGCGTAAACTGTTGGCGCTATATAAATCCTGTATAATAATAATAATAATAGACTGCATGTACATCATCCAGCAAACACTTGTTAACTTCCATGGCAAATGGCACTGTAGCTAAGCTCGGTAAGTAAATGGCAACAAGTTTAGCGTTAACCTACATGGAAGAGGCTCTATAAAGTGAACCTATCATCAGTATATAGTGAACATACTGTATAGTAACATCATATAGTGAACCTCTATCAACCCATTACTTTATTTATTTATTACAGGTACTTGTATAGCGCCGTCAATTTACACAGTGCTTTACATATTTATTGTACATTCACATTGGTCCCTAACCCTCAAGGGGTGTACAGTCTTAAGTCTCTAACCTACATTCATATTCTAGGGCCAATTTAGACAGAATCCAATTAACCTACCAGCATTAATGGTGTAAACCTCCTGTGCTCCAATTAACCTAACACTATCACCGAGAAGCTGCTGACATTAAATCACATACCCATGATCTCTAAATATAAATATATAAAATATATAAAATGCAGCGCTACTCATAAACATAAAACATTAAAAAGTGTATACATCCACAAATAATACAGTGAAATATTACTCACTCAGTGCTAACATCAATAAGTGGAATAATGCGAAAACAACTGAATGCAATACCACAAATACATGTGATAAAAATGTGCCAAACAAACAGTGATGGTGAAAAAACATAAATAGGTGTATCCACTACTAATGGCTATACATGCGATCTATTCCCAATAAACCATCAAACAGATATGTATCTCTTGAAAAACACATGTATAAAAATAATAAATAAATATATATACACTCATATACAGTCAAGTCCATAAATATTGAGACATCGACACAATTCTAAAATTTTGGCTCTATACACCACCACAATGGATTTTAAATAAAACGAACAAGACGTGCTTTAACTGCAGACTGTCAGCTTTAATTTGAGGGTATTTACATCCAAATCAGGTGAACGGTGTAGGAATTACAACAGTTTGTAATTGTCTTCACTATATGGAGGTGTGAACAGGGCCTGGCAACTGAGTGCCTGCGTCTACTCCCTCCATCTATAAAGATGGCCTTACACTATGCAATCTAATTGTATAATCTCTGTACAATTTCCTTTAGATTTAGCAGAACTATGGAATAGGAGGACCCACCTGAACAATCTATTCAATTGGTATCAAATCAGACAGGCCCTTATACTACATAGCTGATGGGAGGGAGGTAGTATTGTAATGAGGGAGGTGTGGTCCAGAGTGGTGAACACACCCTATCACACCCTCTTCTGTGATGCAACAAGGAAATGAAGGCTTCTGGGAGGTGGTCTACAGGAAGTGAATGCTGAGATATCATCTACAGAAAATGATGCAATCTGAAAATCCTTTCAAAATCTCACAGAGACTAACAAAAAATATAAATGTCCTGTGGATGAGGTAAGTGAGAGAAAAGCATGTGAGATGGCTGGGCCAGAAATGGCATTGGAAAACACTTCTATTTATTATGAAAAGTGAAATTCTGCTAGAAAAGGTGAACTTATCCGTTAAGTTTAAAATGGAGAATATATTCATTATGGGGTTGTAATCAGATATCAACCTCTGTCATTACTTTGGTTTAAGTATTAGTAGCACTGAAGACAACACAGGGTTCTCTCAGATGTAGAGTGAGGGGCCCCAGAGTAGTCTGAGCAGAGAAGCTGTTTTTTTTTTTAAGCTTTCTCCAGGTTTTGTAATTCCCTGAACTGGGTCTGGAACCCAGGGGCTTCAAAGAGCTTTGGGAGGAAAGAAGCCTCTACCCCTGAATCCAGGTCTTGCAGACGACCAGCATGGTGTGTGCGTAGGTATACACAGCCCTTATAATCAAAGGCCTGACAGCAGGTGAGGGTTCCACCCTCCCTAGGAGTCTGGGAGGCTGCAAGGGAGCAGTCTGAGGGGTACTTGTCGGCTTCATACAGATGAAGTCTGTGGGGAAATAGACAGAGGCACTAAGCCTGGAAGCCAGAGAAGCAGCACTGCAAAAAGTGCAGAGGGGTCACTTAAGCACAAGGATGCTGTGAGGTGGTCTGTGGGACCAAACCGAAGGCCTGGGATTGAGGCCTCAGCAGCAGTGCTGCAAGAAACAGCCAGGAGGCTTAGTATCATTTATCAGATACGACCGTTCCTAACCCCGGAAACCACTAAGCAACGTATTCACTCCCTTGTCATATCACGCCTCGACTACTGTAACTCCCTCCTCATTGGCCTACCTCATCGCAGGCTATCCCCTCTCCAGTCTATCATGAACGCCGCTGCCAGACTCATCCACCTCACGAACCGCTCTATATCCGCCACCCCTCTCTGCCAATCCCTCCACTGGCTCCCAGTTGCCCAACGCATAAAATTCAAAGCACTAACAATGACATATAAAGCCATCCACAACACTGCCCCAATTTACATATCCGATCTTATCTCTATACTGTATATCACCCAAACTGTACACTCCGCTCCTCGCAAGACCTCTTATTCTCTAGCTCCCTTATCGCCTCCTCCCATGCTTGTCTCCAAGACTTCTCCAGGGTGTCACCCATCCTCTGGAACTCCCTACCCCAATCTATCAGACTCTCACCTACTCTACTTGCCTTTAGGCGATCACTGAAAACCTTTCTCTTCAGGGAAGCCTATCCCACCCTCTGCTAATTCTGGAATCCTCTACTCTTCCAACCACTCCAACCCCCACAGTTACTACCTACTGTACCGGTAACCCCTCCCTCCTAGATTGTAAGCTCCAAGGAGCAGGGCCTTCAAATCCATCTTGTATTGAACTGTATTGTTACTGTATTGTCTCCCACTATAATGAAAAGCGCTGAGCAAACCGTTGGCGCTATATAAATCCTGTATATTAATAATAATAATTTATTTTGTGTATGAAGTGACAGTGGAACCCCCTGCGAGGGCAACTATTTGTTTTTGAGCTGTTACTTTCTTTTCAAATAAAAGTGGGCCAGCAAGCCCTAAAACAGGACTACCTTGCTGGAGTGAATTTGTTGGGAGCACTACACCTTGAGTAAAACACCCCCACATATCACAGTATGCAGTATATACAGTATATCCTATTCTATATATCCTATATATAACTCTTAGGGTTTACGTGTAATTTACACTGCGCCTGTTTACTCCAGTCTACCTACCCATCTCCACCCAACCAAATAATTTTTATTTCCCCTCCTTTGAAGGTCCAAAAGCCCAAACAGTCTTGACAGTTAGAACCTATGATTTGTCATCTTCAATTTAATTAAATGTGATTTATTTCAGTTTGCCAATAATAAGACTACAAAAAAAACAAACATTTTGGATAGAGTATAAAACAAAGCAGCAACTATGTAATGTGAATATTTTTTTTTAACTAGGCCAGATAAAAAGAATTGTTTTGTTTTTTATCACAGAACTGTGCATGGTTATTTTGGGAAGAGTAGCACAGATTAGAAAAACCAAAGAACATTCAGAGAAAGGATTATAAGACATCTCACTTTTATATTGGGCAGAGGAGGTCCATTTGTGTGCATGTTACTAAAACCTAATAACTTGGCAGAGCACTGTGTACTGGAATTCCCCATGCTCAGCAATGTCTGCCTTGTAACGCTGCTAAGGTAGCCATCATTATTCAGTAGGGTACAGCTGTGCAGGGAGCAAAGGGCACATGTTGCTGCCAAAGGCAAACTTAAGACTGGCAATACATTTCATGTGG
The DNA here is from genome assembly GCF_062004578.1 of Staurois parvus. Classification (NCBI taxonomy): domain Eukaryota; kingdom Metazoa; phylum Chordata; class Amphibia; order Anura; family Ranidae; genus Staurois; species Staurois parvus. The sequence continues at coordinate 8,846,133 of NW_028318031.1, read as the reverse complement.
AAATCCCCTCAGTAATTGGTCTTGCTACCTTCACATTCCTTAAAGGTGAACTCCAGGCAGATACACAAGTCACAATATAGCACAGCTCTGTATTTCTTAATGTATTAATATGTATTCTTTTTAAATGCAAGTACTGTTAGTATCTAAATTTGCCTTAAAGGATAAGTTAATCTTTTGCTAAAAATAATAAATGCACTTTTCTGCAGGTAAAAAGTGTGCATTTAGTATTTTTTGTTGCAGGGGCCTGCAAAGCATTGCACCAGCGATCAGTAGATCGCTGGTGCCATGCAGGTCTCCTGCAGACCTGTCAGTATATCTGCTTGCCCGTATGGGATGTATGGGCAAGCAGATACAGTATACCGACAGGAAGAATAAATGAACCACTACGGTGCTCCACAGCGCCGTGGTTGTTCATTGAGAACTATACGCTGACAGCCGCTAAGGCTGTCAGGATTTGTAGCTTCTAATTCACAGCGGATTGTGAATGAGTGATGCAGCCAACCGAGGAGGAGATGATCCTCCTAGCTGTCAAAGCGGGGAAGCAGGGAGGGATGGGGAACTGCTCTGCTCACAACATGTTACATCCTGAATATGGGTTTAACATGTAACATGTTATGAGAGATGAACGTATCCTTTAATATTAGCCTCTTGCAGCCCCTGTACATCAGAGCTTGGATTAGAATAGGAAGAAGCAGCACAAAGATCCAGCCAATTCTGCTGCAGTGCTCATATATTAACAAGGAACACCTAATAGGAGGAGAGAACTGAATGACAGATAGATCAGATTGTCATTCTGCCGCTTCTCATCTTCCTGTACAGTCACAGGAAGGCAGAAAGACAGAACCTGTAAGCAATAATCAATTGCAAGAAAAATCCGGCCCTGCCAGACAGTGCTGTGCTGTGTGCCAAAGCTATGTAAATCTTAGGACAGGATGGATAGAAAAGCAAGTCAGGTTTACATATTTGTATTTAGCTGTTTGATTGGAGTTCAGCTTTAAACTAAGGGATCTAATCTAGTTAAAAATAGGATATCGCATTCAATTAAAAACTTTAAAATCAACAAATATATGTCACCACCTCAAATACATTTGTTATAATACCTGTTCTCTAGGTGTTCAGAGTAACTGTTTCACTTTGCAAAACTAATATTTTCATCTGTTATGTAGCAGCAATTGTTTACTATTTCAGAAAGTCACTAGAGGATACTGTGTTCTTAACAGCTTGCCAGTAATGGATTTCAGACTACATCAATATGTCAGCCACAAATTGCTTGGGGAGCATGTGACATCACAAAGAGTTGGGAATGTCCTTCAATGGAAAGGACTTTGTTACTTTGCAGTGGTCCCAACACAAATATGTAAGCTCACAAATGGGCAGGATTTGGGACTTTTATAGTATAGATTTTATAGTTGGCTTAGATAGCTAGTGTAGCGATACCCCCATAGGAGCCACTGGATGATGCTTGTCCTCTGATGCTGCCTTGAACTTGCAAACTTCTCAACCCTTGTGACACTTGATGTTCAGACAAGGTTAGACTAATAATGTTCACCAAACTAGTTACCAATAATATCCAGCACAGAGAAAAAAGGGCAATGGACACAATATTTCAATAACCACAGTTGTATTGAATATCTCAAGGATATCTCAAGTTATCACTAAGGGGATTACAAACTTTACAGCAATGTGCACCATTTTAATGACTAAGTAATGGTGGCACAAAGTGAATATCAATGCTTAAAACGTCAGCAGACTGTGAATAAACACTGTGCATCAATGGTGCCTGTTGAGAGTACAACAATGGTTGTAGGGGAGAGGCTTAGGAAAACCACTGGCTCCCTTGTGACAACTGGTGCAATTCTGGGACCATGTAAATGCCTTTTTATGGATATTTTTATAACGAAGGGGCGATCCTTTAAATAAGCAATAAGTAGTGATGGATATGTAATCGAGTCAATCCAAAAGTTGGGGGTAGTATCTTCTGCTAGCACATTGGGGCCCTAAGAGTGAAGAGTAATGAAGACTAACATAGTCAGATCTGCAGACAGAACTGAGTGAACAGCAAAGCAAGGATTCCATGATTGATTTGGATAAACGGGTGGCAACTATCAATGTCTTTATACAACTGGGTAAACAGAAAGTTGGGCAAATGCCCTCTCACAAATCCTGGTACAGATGTAGTCTCCAGCACTTCAGGATGAGCTGAGCAGTTCTTTAAAACTTTGCGGGGGAAGCATCAGTGATTCAGCAGGTCGCTGATGCGTTGACAGTCACGGTAGGTAATGCTGAGAAGGGCTGTGAGGATTGCTGGTTAGTGGAGAGTGGCTATGATGGCTATGTTGATCTATTTTGCAGCTGCAAAGATGAATGAACCACTGACTAGGCCACCGAGCTCCGATGCAACTGGATGCATAACAACAGCCTCCAACCATCCTCTTTAATTTCCTTGGCTGAGAGAGAAAGACCACCAGAAGCAGTCAAATATATAAGATCTTCCATAATCTTTTGCTGGATCAGCTTTCTGGAATCTGTAGTTCCGAAGGGGCTCTAAAATACTGTGAGAGTTGACTGCCAGACTACAGGTCCCAAGATCATCTGCTCTGTCCAGGAGGAATAGCGCTCCTGCTCTATAGGCAAGAAATGATGTAACAGTCTGGGTCCCGGGCATTAGGAGGGAACTAGCTAGTCTATGGTTCTTGTTGATTATGTCCTCCTGATTCCATCTTGCAGTAGCCAACACCTAGCTACAATAGGATGTATTAAGGTAAAATATTGTTCCAGTACCAATAATGTGTAATTATTGAATTTGTTGCTCTTATCACATCAACCAATTTTCTTATTTTCAGTGTGCAGCCACTGCTGTATAAAGAGGCACATTATTTACATCTGTCTGTTTAACTGGATTTTGAGGGCGTCCCTAGACCCATGTAGGAGCTGTACCCACATACATATCAAAACCAACACTTAAAGGTGCACTACACACATACCAGCACATAACTTAACAGTAAGAATACCTTACATCTATTTATTACAACTAACCAGATTTGAGACTAGCAAATGTTTACGTATCTCCATGATGCTCAAAAACTGGTTTAATTTTGCATCTAAAAACCTATGATTATGCCACATTTAAATATACTTCTGCATTCAGAAGGCACCCTCCTTCTCACACCTCATGTGCTTTACTTTTGTCCAGTTATCATGATGGTTGGCCCTTTTACCCATTACTAAGATGAGGTGGGGCATAGCCAACACCAGAACAGGAATCTGGGCTGGTAGTTGCAACACAGAGCAGTCTATATTTTAGAAGACCTGAAATGTCTCTCCCAGTTCTCACTGTTGCTGAAGTAAACAAAGGGGCGGCATCACCCAGTGACATAATTGACTATATATGAACCTGTCCATATTTGGTCAATTACATCATTCACCAAATATGGACATGACCATATTTGGTCAATGACATGGATCTCTGGACAACGTGATTGACAATGAATGTAGATCTGGTGATTTTGTAAAATATTTTTCTAATAAAGGACCTGCCAAAACCTGTGTTGTGCTTTTACTTTACTTTTTTGTGAATGAGTAGGGATTCTATGTACCCCTTACTCATTCACATGAGAGGAGGCAGTATCTGGGGGCCACCTTATTGTTAAAGTGGGCTTGCATATTCCAAAAAGGCCCCCCCGTCTGCAGACTTTAACAACAACTGGGCCAGGGTTGTGGCAAGAAGCCCTTGTCCTTATCAATAAGGGACAAGGTACTCAGCTGTGGAAGAGGGAGGCGTAGGGCATGTGGCTTGGTATGGACTGGGGAGGAGAGGGCCCAGGTTCCCCCCGCTATGAATTGCAGGGGGGGGGGAAGCACACCATTTCTGTTACATGGTGTCCCCTTTAAATTCATAATAGACCTGAAGGTCCTGGTATGAATTGCGGGAGGGGCACCTATGCTGTTTTTTAAGTATATATAGATATTTTATTGGCATTCTTGGTGTGTTTCCATTGAAGTTTTATGGGGTCAAAATCACACTTTAACTGCACCAAAGTAGCACTGGACCCTTTTCCAAAAACATGCTGCATTGATGTGAACTGGCACCATTGAAAACAATGTGATTTCACAGCCGTTTTCCCACAGCATATTCATGAGCCACTGTGCATTTTGTGAATGGTCCCACAGTCTTTTGGGACCTTTGATGTGTGTGGAAGGAGGGGTGGCAGAGCTTCCACTCAGATCGCCTTGGTGATCAGATTGGAAGTGGGAGCAGGTACCTGTCAAAACCAGGTACCTGCTCCCAGTACACCCCAAAAAAGTGCCAATCATTAAAAAAGAGGGGGGGATGCAAACATGCCTAACTTCCCTTTTTGGTTGATGTTCTGCTTTAAAAAATATAGCAGAGCTGTCAGTAGAATATTAGGTTAGTGCATGGGACTCTACTTTGATTTCTGTCCCATGCTCCATTTAACATAAAAACAGACCGCCTTGACAGTGTGGTCACAGATGCAAGCTATGAAACTGGATAGTACTCAGATCTTTATCTCAATATTTATAATTATAATTTGAAGTGCTGATGAATAATGCACACACAAAGTGATAAAGCACACTCAACACATTTACATCATCTTCATTATCAGGTAGGTATTTGTAGTGTAACTTACTAAAGCTGCATACCACAGTGTTAATTTGAGCAACATGGCTCACGATATGCAGAATTATTTTTAGTTGACCAGAGCTACATCTCTATATTAATTTACATCTGTCTTATGAGTTACGAAGATGACCCATCTTACAGTAAACAATACTTTGCTGAGTATGCTAATGGCACAAAAAATTCTGTGTGGAATATCCAAGCTTAGGTACTACTAAAGAGCATGCATTCATAATAGCAGTTACACTGCTTATACTGTTCTGCTATGCTTTATATGCAGTACAATGTTTGTTGCACCTGAATAGTCAAAAAAGCGTTAAACCATTTTGTGGTGATATTGGCGCAGTATTCTCTGGCTTTAGAACATCCAAAAAAATGGTTTGTTAAAAGTAAACATTAAAGGGGTAAATTGGACCTGAAGTGAAAATGTGAAGATTTGCTGTTTTATAGGGAACATCTCAAAATAGTAATTCTGCCTAAGCAGTACCCTGAAATATTTACTTTATTTCTTGAATTCTGCCTGAAAAATAGCACTGTTTCCTGTGCTTAGTCACTCTCGTATCTTCAGTCTTATAGTATGGCATTTGAATGCCATACTTCCCATGACATCCAGTTTTATTAGCTTTGGTAATATCACTCTGGTTCTGCTTACCATTCTACTTGCTAAAGAGGGAGCTGTACCCAAGGACCTGCAGTGCAAGGATCTCCCTGCTTCTTTTATTCTGTACATTTTCTACTTTCCTCACTAGTCATCAGCTCTGACATGGGGAAGCAAAGCACTGCCTTGACCAACATGGATGCCTTCAGACACAGTGCACAAGGAAAAGTTAGTAGGAAATGGGCAAAAGATCAGATGCAGGCAGACTAAAGTGCTAGTTAAGTCTCTAATTGAACGTAACCTATAGGTAAGCTTACAATCAGGCTTACCTGAAGGTACAATGAATATATCCTAAACGTGCACTGAAGTTGCTTGGTAAAGACTTTGATCCTTTTTAAATATTGGCACCACATTGGCCTTACACCAATCCAGCAGTACTCTGCTAGTCATTAAACAGTCCCTAAAAATTAGAAACAATGGCTTTGAAATGACAGAGCTCAATTCTTTTAGGACCCGTGGGTGTATGCCATCTGGTCCAGGTGCTTTATTCACCTTTATTTTGTCTAAATATTTCTGGACCATATCAATTTTGAGCCATAAGGGTTCTTTTAGGTCAATAAGTAAAGCAATTTTACTTACCTGATTCTCTGCTCCCACAGGCTCCCTCCTCGATTCAAGACCAATCCCCTCATTCTCCTCTCCCCTATGCTCCAACGATCAGATGTCCTCTTACATCATCTAGACCAATGCAAAGCCCATATCCCTACATTGGACATGAGTTTGCCAAGGAACAGTTCACCACTCAAGTTTAGGGTAGCATTGGTTGCTGCAGGAGCAGAGAATCAGGTAAGTAAAAATGCTTTTCCATCTCTGAGATCTAAATGTGCATTTAACCCTTGCAGTGCTGAGGCATCCTGTCTGTAAGATTTTTACATTCCCTAGAGTTGAGATTTAAGTTTAATTAGGATTACCATACCCCCTAAACCTAAACTAACAAATCACTTATTGGACGGCTGTTCTTGCTATACTGACTCTGGACCCTTTCTTCTTGGATGGAATAGTCACCTACTTGTTGTTTGAAGATACTCTGCCATATTGTGCCATACTTCTTGGCCAGAAGCCTGCCTCATCACATTCCCAGCCAAAGGCCTGTTACCCAGATTAAAGAAATGTCCAATCCAAAAGTCTTTTTAAATCTTTAATGCAGAACCTCACTCCAGCACAATTCATGTATTTACAGTCACTATACAGTACAGGTACATTAACTTGACTCACAGTGCAGAAGTCCATAATGAACAATACTTCAATATCTCACAGAATAGTTACAGCCATGTTCCCCATATGTTACAGTTTCTTATCATTGATTTTACACACACAGGGGTTGATTCCTTCCCCACACACAAAGGGGTTGATTTACTAAAACTGTAGAGTGCAAAATCTGGTGCAGCTGTGCATGGTAGCCAATCAGCTTCTAACTAACTTCATAGCGTATGTACTCTCCAGCGCCTCAGGATATGCACAGCCAAAAGGGAAGCCAAGGGTACCAGGACAGCGACAACCAAAAGGAAATGTTCCAGGGGTGCAGCCCTCCTCAGACGGGGAAATCAGCCACTGGATAGAGAGAAAAACAGGTGCATCAACAGCAGGGCTCTCACTTTACTTTCCATTCATCGTGCATCAGCATCAGAGGTTGGTCATCAGCTCTGAGGAAAGGGATTCGTCCCCGAAACGCGTCAGCCATTTGACCGCACTGACAGTGAGAACACCTTGCCTGCCGTTGTGGCCATTGTCATTTTTCTATGCTTTTTAGATACATGCTTCGTCTGTGAGTATGTTTTTATGATTTAATTCCTACAATAAACCTTGGATAATGCACTAGGTGTGTGCGCCACCTGTTTTTCTCTCTATCTAACTAACTTCAGCTTGTTCAACTAAGCTTTGACAAAAAACATGAAAGCTGATTGGTTTCTATGCAGAGCTGCTTTAGATTTTGCACTCTACAGTTTTAGTACATGAACCCCAAAGGCAGATACTCCATAGGCCCAGGGGCCATGCTAAACCAAGCCACGTGAGGGTCAAGGGGGTCAAGGATTCTCTGTCTGCTCCCAAGTGTCCTCACTCACCACCCTGGCGATTCAGCCCTGAAGAGGGCTGTCCAATTTACATCTAACACAGTGTTACAGCTTTGCTGATTAGGGGTGTCCTGCTCCCATACCCCAGGTGCCCTGGGCCCCACCCACAGCAGGTATATAAAGGGGTACTACCTCCACCGATTACATCACTACAATGAAACATTTAGTATAATAAAAAAATGCACACTACAAAAAATGTAGCATCACACTAATAATGAAGTTGAAATTATTTGGAAAGATTTCAGTAATGAAGTTCTTTGCCCCAAAAGTCAAGAACCCTCATAAAGTCTATAGCAAGCTGTTAACAATAGAACTGCTAATAGGTTCCATTGTTGACCTTATCTTTGTAGTCACTGAGTCAATGAATAGACCCCTATAGGTAATTTACTGTCAATAAAATCATAAATGGCCATTTACTTCTTTACACTTTTTGTATGTTTGCAGAGCTATGCCACACAAACCTTTCTAACAAACAGGAACATTAAGGAACAGATTTGTTATCTTTGAGTAGCGCCTTCATAGTTAGGTGCTAGGATAGGTAAATCTAGTTTGTGCCCATTGTAGTCAGTGGGGTTAAATTGTTCTGTTAGGTAAATTTAGTTTGGCTTACTGTACCAGCGAGGCTAGAATTCTGCTGAGACTTATAGCTAAGTTTTAGTGTAGGTACATTTAATTTACCTCACTGTAACCAGGGAAGCTGGGTTTGATTAGTTTGGTCTGGTTTGTGTTCCAGGGGCTGCATGATTTTTTTGTTTCTCCTTGTTCACCTGGAGGAGCTCTGGGAATTGAGGTGGGATAATAATAATCAGCAGCTTAATATTTATGTAGCCCCAGCCAATCTCTAGGAAGGTGAGTACAGTTTGGAAGAGGTCATAGAGATCCTAGAGACTGAGTGTTACCGTCCCCTCTTGCAGGCTAGAAGGCCAGCTGGGTGTTTGCTAAGAAATTTCTCCTGAAGAGCATAGCTGATCCATTCCGCAGGAAGAAGGCTGTTGCTTGGACTGTTCACCAAGGAAGGCTCAACCTCCTTAATACTGCCTTGCAGAACCTGTCTGCTCTCTGCTGCACAGTGACAGTTTTCTGAGTTATGGGAGTTCTAAGTTACAAGAAGAAAGTTTCAGTGTCTTCAAAGTTCATTATAGCATTATAGCGTTATTGGATGATCCTGCTTTCCCCAATCCTCTTCCAAGTTCAACCTTTTATTAACCACTTGCCTACCGGGCACTTATACCCCCTTCCTTACCAGGCCAATTTTCAGCTTTCAGTGCTGTCGCACTTTGAATGACAATTGCGCGGTTGTGCAAGATTGTACCCATATGACATTTTTATAATTTTTTTTTCATAAATAGAGGTTTCTTTTGGTTGTATTTACTCACCGCTGGGTGTTTTACTTTTTGCGCTATAAACAAAAAAATTGCAAAAAAAATAAAAAATAAAGTTTCTTTGTTTCTATTATAAAATTTTACAAACAGGTAATTTTTCTCCTTCACTGATGTGCGCTGATGAGGCAGCACTGATAGGCGGCACTGATGAGCACTGATAGGCGGCACTGATAGGCACTGATAGGCACTGATAGGCAGCACTGAAGGGCACTGATAGGTGGCACTGATAGCCAGCACTAATGAGGTGGCACGGATAGGCGGCACTGATAGGCGGCACTGATGATGGGTACTGATAGCACTGATTGGCGGCACTGACTGGCGACACTGCTGGGCACTGACTGGCAGCACTGCTGGGCACTAACTGGCGCAACTGCTGGGCACTGACTGGCGCAACTGCTGGGCTGCACTGATGGGCACTGGTGGGTGGCACTGGTGTGCGGCACTGCTGGGCACAGGTGGGTGGCACTGCTGGGCACAGGTGTGTGGCACAGGTGGGTGGCACTGGTGGGCACAGGTGGGTTGCACTGCTGGGCACGGGTGGGCGGAACTGGTGGGTGGTGTGATGATCACGCATCAGACCCCAGCCCTTCTTACCAAACTCGTGACCGAAGGACTAGCCAATCTAAAACCGCGATGTCACGTTCGTAACAATGCCACGCCCAGTTGCACCCTGCACAACGATTTTCCAGCTAATTGACCACAATTCGATGTACCGGCAGCCTGAGTGCGATTGTTACTGGGTCAGGTTAATTACGCAATTAACCCTTCACACTACCACCACCTCCTTTTTGTACAGAGAAAGAGGAAACTCTGCAATATCAGCAATAACACTAGGATGATTGGATAAGTGTCTGTATACTACTATCACCGCAGACAGGTTATACAGAGGGTTAAACACACACAGTAGCGCTCTTCAGCAGCAGGAATTCGTAAGTTGCATTAAAGAGCTATAGAAACAGGTCAACACTTTCAGAAAGAAAGATTTATTACTAAAAGGTCAAAAGGGTGCAATAAAAATATTTACAGAAAAAAAATGTAACCAATATATATATAAATACAGATAGCAATAACACAGCAAAAAGGTAACAGAAAGAAGTTTAGAGAGGTAGAGTACTTGAAAATCCTGGGTTAAGCAGATCAAGTCTCAGAGCAAAAGGGCACCGTCTGCCAAGTTGGTTCTGATGTTAAAAGGGAGATTTCTTCAACTTTAACTTTTAGGCCTGACAGCCTATTTTGTAGTCCCCCAGCAGGGGGTGTCTCTGAAGCCAAGGACCAATGCCTCATTTGGGGAGGGGGTGTCTAGGCAGAGACCCAAGCTAGAACCAAAATCTCTCTTAGCTTATATTTTGGCTCATAACTTTTGCTAGGCACAAGTAACATTCCACCCGTGGGTAGATTAATATGCAGACGCATCTGCGGAACGGTTAGATATGAAATATGAAATACATACTTGAATGGTTCAAGAGATGTAATTTTCTGCTATCCTATATATTCCAGCCAAGGAGTGTGACATATCAAACGGTTTGTCTTCTCGTGACCAATCTGAAGATATGCCTGGTTTTTATGTAAGTCTCTCATATTCCAAGATATGAGACATAGGGGGAAAATGGATTTTAAAAGTGGTATCTAGTTTATGACTCTTCTGGAATTTCTTTGAACTCAGGGGAAGGCTTGGGTTATCCTTTTACGAGGTGCCAGATTGCACAGTTTCTTAGACAGCCCGGCACCCAGCTCAGAGAGGTTTTAAAGCTCGGAGCCGCCTGCTGTGCTCCGGTCTGCCTGTGACACTTCCAACACACACTGACCACATGTCACTGTGGATCTCAGAGAGGGAGGGGGATGAGGGAAGATATATTTGTACAAGATGGATGATCCTTTGCCAAGATGGAGGTTGGAGCAAAATGGTTGAACCACGTCCATCTCTGTGCCTACAGGTGGCACTGCTGGGCACCGATCATCAGGGCACTGATCATCAGTGCCCTGATGATCGGTGCTGATCCCTGCTCTGACAACTGCCGGTTCTCAGCAGTACTTTCCTCACACTCTGACAGCGTGAGGAAAGTGCAGCCGAGAACCGGCAATTGCATTTCCCTGTGATCAAAGTGTCATTGGACACGGTTGATCATGTGGTAAAAGGCCGCTGTGATTGGCCTTTTACCACATCACGTTATCAGCTATGTCCGTAGGACACAGCAATCACGGAGATCGCTGGATCCACCCAGAACTGGCCGGCCGCAGTGCAGCTGTCATTTGGCTATCTGCGGTCGGCAACTAGTTAAAACATCAAAACCAACAACCCTAGACTGTTTCTTTAGCCAAAAGAGAGAGAGTGCATGTGCACCTGGCTGCAGGAGAAAGTGGAAAAAGGTCTTGGGACATACAGTGGGGCAAAAAAGTATTTAGTCAGCTACCAATTGTGCAAGTTCTCCCACTTAAAAAGATGAGAGAGGCCTGTAATTGGCATCATAGGTAGACCTCAACTATGAGAGACAAAATGAGAAAGAAAATCCAGACAATCACATTGGCTGATTTGGAAAGAATTTATTTGCAAATTATGGTGGAAAATAAGTATTTGGTCAATATCAAAAGTTCATCTCAATACTTTGTTATATATCCTTTGTTGGCAATGACAGAGGTCAAATGTTTCCCGTAAGTCTTCACAAGGTTGGCACACACTGTTGCTGGTATGTTGGCCCATTCCTCCATGCAGATCTTCTCTAGAGCAGTGATGTTTTGGGGCTGTCGCTGGGCAGCAACACGGACTTTCAACTTCCTCCAAAGGTTTTCTATGGGGTTGAGATCTCGAGACTGGCTAGGCCACTCCAGGACCTTGAAATGCTTCTTACGAAGCCACTCCTTCGTTGCCCGGGCGGTATGTTTGGGATCATTGTCATGTTGGAAGACCCAGCCACGTTTCATCTTCAATGCCCTTGCTGATGGAAGGAGGTTTGCACTCAAAATCTCACAATACATGGCCCCATTCATTCTGTCCTGTACATGGATCAGTCGTCCTGGTCCCTTTGCGGAGAAACAGCCCCAAAGCATGATGTTGCCACCCCCATGCTTCACAGTAGGTATGGTGTTCTTTGGATGCAACTCAGCATTCTCTCTCCTCCAAACACGACGAGTTGTGTTTCTACCAAACAGTTCTATTTTGGTTTCATCTGACCATATGACATTCTCCCAATCCTCTTCTGGATCATCCAAATGCTCTCTAGCAAACTTCAGACGGGCCCGGACATGTACTGGCTTAAGCAGGGGGACACGTCTGGCACTGCAGGATCTGAGTCCCTGGCGGCGTAGTGTGTTACTGATGGTAGCCTTTGTTACATTGGTCCCAGCTCTCTGCAGGTCATTCACTAGGTCCCCCCGTGTGGTCCTGGGATTTTTGCTCACCGTTCTTGTGATCATTTTGACCCCACGGGGTGAGATCTTGCGTGGAGCCCCAGATCTAGGGAGATTATCAGTGGTCTTGTATGTCTTCCATTTTCTAATTATTGCTCCCACAGTTGATTTGTTCACACCAAGCTGCTTGCTTATTGCAGATTCAGTCTTCCCAGCCTGGTACAGGTCTACAATTTTGTTTCTGGTGTCTTTTGACAGCTCTTTAGTCTTCACCATAGTGGAGTTTGGAGTGTGACTGTTTGAGGTTGTGGACAGGTGTCTTTTATACTGATAAGTTCAAACAGGTGCCATTGATACAGGTAATGAGTGCAGGACAGAGGAGCCTCTTAAAGAAGAAGGTACAGGTCTGTAAGAGCCAGACATCTTGCTTGTTTGTAGGTGACCAAATACTTATTTTCCGCCATAATTTGCAAATAAATTCTTTCCAAATCAGCCAATGTGATTGTCTGGATTTGTTTTCTCATTTTGTCTCTCATAGTTGAGGTCTACCTATGATGCCAATTATAGGCCTCTCTCATCTTTTTAAGTGGAAGAACTTGCACAATTGGTGGCTGACTAAATACTTTTTTGCCCCACTGTATACAGTATATTGCAGGCCTCTATGGAGGACCTGCTACATTTGTTTTGGAAAAACTTTTGTTCCACTGCAGTTTGCACACCTCTTTCATGCCCCAACCCCAGGAGCAGGTTCTCTGAGGTCATGAGCCACTAAACATACAGTACAACAAATTAGTAATCCAAGCAGAGAAGAACTGCTCACCATAAAAGTCAGTTTATGTTTATTGAGACAAACCAATGGACCAACATTCCATCTGATAAGAGAACAATCTAATGCGTTCCACTCCTCACAGGAGCTTAATCAGAGTACAGAGCTGTTCTGCTGCTCGTATAAGGTGGAATGTTGGTGCATCGGTTTGTTTTAATAAACATAAATGGACATTTTCAGTAAGCGCTTTTGCTCTTCTCTGCTTGGATTGCTGATGTGTTGTAGTTTGGTTATGTTTTTAAATAGAAAATGTTATAGTGAAAAAGATGTGTACAAAGCTGAGAGACAAAAAGAGAGAGAGGGATTTGATATGCACAGCCGGTCTCTATCTGTGCAGCTTTCATTACCATTATAAAAATTTCAAGAAAAATTCCTTGTGTTTTTCAAGGACACAGTGGTGCTATTTTAGATTTCATTTGCAGAGCCACCTGCCTTCAGGCTCTGGTATTGCATGAGCTAGAGAGAGAGACCGAAATCCGCATAATGCCTTGGAAGCCAGCAGATACAGAAAAGGTACCTTCTGTTTTTACCCTGTATTTTTGTACAGGATTTATATAGCACCAACACTTTGTGCAACAGTTGCGATGTTGAGGATAAGCTGTTTGCGAAAATAAAATTTCTGTTGTTAGGTAGTTTGCAGGATATATATCAAAAGTGGTTAAATGTGTGAGTTTTATTTGCTCTAAAGGAAGATTACAGATATATTAGAAAATAATGACCTTTTAGATATTGTGTTGAGGTGGCTGCCTGAGGCAAGTTATACAATGAACAGTTGTACAATGAACAGAAAATTCTAAAAAAGGTAAAAACTTTGTTAGACATACTATACACTCCATTTGTGTATGCATATTCAAAAATATCAAGAATACTGGATCAAATTATTGTTGTGTGGTACTTGGAAAAGGGTATTATGGATAGGGAATGAGCTGGAATTTCCACTCCAGCTGTAGTATCAGAAAACAATGTCTTGTAGTATTATGACCGAACATATACAGAAAGATTCTTTACAAGACTACTAAAGCAATAAATTATTGTTATTATTATTCAGGATTTATTTATTTCAGGTACTTATATAGCGCCGTCAATTTATGCAGTGCTTTACACATATATATATTATACATTCACATCAGCCCTAACCCTCAAGGGGCGGCGTACAATCTAAAGTCCCTAATTCACATTCATAAATACACATATTAGGGACAATTTGGACAGGAGCCAATTAACCTACCAGCATGTCTTTAGAGTGTAGGAGGAAACCCACGCAGTCACAGGGAGAACATGCAAACTCCAGGCAGGTGGTGCCGTGGCTGGGATTCGAACCAACGACCCCAGTACTGCCAGGCAAAAGTGCTAACCATTTAGCCACTGTGCTGCTTTACATTAGCATCAACAGTTTGTATAGTGCTTTACAAAATGAATGTAACAAATTGGCAATTAATTAATCCCTTAACGCCGGCGCATCCTGGCCCCTTTACGGGGTTTCTGATGCCAGGAGTTGGGGTTTATGATCATGTGACCAACATGATTGGCTGTCACAGCTGTCACATAACCAGGAAGCTCCCAATCACAAGTAGCGATTGGGAGCTTTCTGTTAGGTTCAGGCAAGGTGTGCGCTCTCGGCACAGTCTGTTTACATTTTGGTACGCAGCCTCTTGATGTCAAAGCCCAGCAGGCCGCATAGTTGCTCTTGGCTCAAAGGAGTTAACAAAGGTAGTCATAAAATTCTAAAGGAAATCCCGCTGTAACTATGTGCTACTTCCAATGTTTGAGCAGGATATACAAAGTAGTAAACTGATACCAAAACAATAGATGCAACCAATTGGCAATTTAATTAATAAAGGTATTTCTGCAGCCAATGTTTGAGTAGGATGAAACAGTACACTTACAGAAAACAAAAGAAAAATAAATATGCAAAAATATTGGTTTGTGTTGCAGGACCATGGTTTTCGTTTGTAAATATACCATACCATATAACTGGAGCAAGGTATTTCAGAATGGACAGTATAATTCAACACTTTCAATGAGACCTGTTTACATACTTATTCTGGTCAGCTCCACTAGGGCATTCATTAAATTGGCATTCTAAAATGAAAATAAATGACCTTGTAATATAGTAAAGCGGTATTTTCCTAATGGCCAGGAATTTAAACTTTCCCAAACAAAAGTCATTACCTTTGCACCTGCCTTAGGCAGCAACAATTATCCCTCACCCTGCTCTCAGAGACCAGACATCAAAAGATAATTTTGTTGGCCCACTATTATTATTTGGTGACCTCGCAAATCCATTCCTGAATATCACAACTGGCTGCTTAGTCTTACTATAGCTGTTGATTCTTAGCAAAGCAAAAATGGTGCTTGCTTATGAGAATGTTTACAAGTTACAGTATTTCACAAATCATACCTCAGATTATTGTAGACTAATGTAGATATATGTTACAAAAAAAGAATATACATAAAAATATTGCATACATTTACATTGATTTCTGAAAATGTACTTATTTGTTTTTGCTTTAGAAAATTATAGTTAGCTACAAATTGAAATGGAAGCATTCAGTTACAAATTGAGTTGCTTCACAATTACTATAATCACTTGCCCTCCAGAGGATTTACCCCCCTTCCTAACCAGGCCATTTTTTTGCGTTATGGCACTGTGTTATTTTAACTGACAATTGCGCTGTCATGCAACGCTGCACCCAAATTACATTTACGTCCTTTTTTCCCACTAATAGAGCTTTCTTTTGGTGGTATTTGATCACCTGTTTGTTTTTAAATTTTTGCGCTATACAAAAAAAAATGACAAGTTTGAGAATAAAACAATATTTTGGGCATTTTGCTATTAAACCTGTCCAGTTAAAAAAAATTAAAAAAATCAAATTTCGTCATAAATTTGGGCACCTGCACCCTACTCAGAAATTAAATATAATGTATATATACATGATTTTGTGCACCCCTGCCGCCCTGTAGCAGTACTTCTGCTAAGGGGCGGCGCTAAAGCGGTTAATAAGTAATGGTCTAATAGTAACCAAGTTGACTACAGCAGCGGTTCTCAACCACCAAGCCATGACCAGCTGTTGGCAATGGCCCATCTCCTGCTGGACCACAGAGGAGCTTGACTGGAGTGGAATTTCAAGGGACACCTGCAGTATCGCTTTTGCCTGGAGCGCAGAGTAGCAGTGGGCTCCCTATGCTAGAAAGATGAGGGTTCCAGCACAGAACTTTGCTTAATTAGGTGCCACAAGGAGGCATTTTAGATCAAAACCTCCCTTTATGTAGAGCAGTGTAAGAGATGCCAAGTGCAGGTATCCAGCAAAAGCAAGGGTGAACAGTTTAGTGTGCTGTACTTAAGCAACTAAAACCAGACTGTGTATGATTAAAGTAAGATTTATTAATAATGAAAGAAAACCTATCCAACACAAGCTAACAGAATACACAGCAAAAGTGAAATTATACATGAACCATTCATCAAGTTACAATATACCTAACCAGCAACCTAACTGTAATACAATATATTTTAAATGGGGGGCACAGATAAACAGGGTAAGATAGGAGCTGCAAGGAGATGGATAGGGAAGGAGGTCAGGACTGGGATCTGTAACAATAGGAGCAGTGGGAGCAGATATAAAGTATCAGGACACAGAATGCAGGTACTGGAACAGAATCACAGCAGAAATTATGGTCACAGTCAGGAGCAGAACATCAATGACCAGGTAGACAGTACATGTGCAAAACACTGAGCCAGTGAAGAAAGTTAGAGAAAGGATTATATACCTTTCCAGGAGCCAGCATTAGGTGGAGACTGATTACTGGAATCAGCTGGCTACTGGGAGACACCTGCTGGTGGCCACTGAAACTACACCCTTCTGCCACAGTGCCACCAGCAGGTGATCCAGGTCCTGGCAAGCATCAACAGACCCACCTTAGTACAGCTGCCCACCAGGGAGTGCAATACTTTCCTGTCCCCAGCCACTGGACCCATCAGCTTGCTACAGAACCTCCAACCCCCACAGTGCCTGCAGTGCCTTCTATTCTCACACAGTGCCCCCGCAAAGCCCCAAGCTCCCTGGAGAGAGCCCCAACCTTCTCCAGAGACTCTTTCCCCCCACAGTTTCCTCCAGCCCCCTTTAGAACCCTCATCCTTCAAATAACCACCAAGCCTGCCTCGGAGTCCCCTTAAAGTTGGGAATACACGCTTAGAAAATCGACCGATCAGTCATCCGACAACTGAGAGGCATTCGTTCGTTGGTCGAAATTGTGGCCCACATTAACCAATCTAAAAAAAATCGTTCATCGGGCAATACGTAGTGTTGACGTCTTCCATACAAGTGGAAGTGATGCAGTGTGCGTGTGACCTTGCAGCCACGCCCTTCCGGCCAGAACAAGCGATATACACAACAATTAACAGCAATGAGTATAATATAGTTTATTACATTACCTATATACATAAATAGTGATACATAAAAATATAATATGCAGAATTCTGCTTTCATTATCTCATTAGGCCAATCTACTTTTAACATTTGGATTTTTCATTCGTGTTTATGAAGATTCCTTGGACATAAACATCCAGGTCTTCTTCAGTTTCCGCTCATGAGTGATAGCGCTTAATAGATTTTTTTCGTGCGACAGTCATACCACCGCATAGAAAAATCGCTCGTTCATATGCGAAACGACAAACTTTTTCACTGTTGTTCAACCGGATTTTTTTGTTCACAATATAATTATCGGTTAAAACATCCTACTCATCAACAAAGAGAAAATCGTTCGATCAGTGGCTCCACAAAATTTTTTGTCCGATTTTTTTATCGTGTGTACGGGGCATAACACTCTCTAGAACTTTCTTACTCTTGGAGCATAGAAGGTTTTGGAAGAAATGATTTCAATAAATTTGTAAATCACTGCACTACAACACTATGGTGTTTGAAAAAGAAGCAACCGCATTCCCCACCGTAGACTCACTGACAGTATTGTAACAACTGTAAATAGGCCTTGCTGGAATATAAGTAGGGATTCCCTGTCCCCTTGTCACACATCATGCTAATTAGTAATAGGGAGTATAGCAGCTACGTGATGACAGGTTTTGAAGAGCTGACATTGAACTGGTAATGGATCCAAAGGATCCCTTTTCCGGATCATTTCTTTGAGAGGACAATTAATTAATTCATTAATTTTAAACAGATTAATATAAAAAATATTAAACAAAATACTGCAGTTGACTGAAACTCCAGGCTGACAAATCTTTTTAAATACTGTAAAGTATATTTTACAATGGGCATTGAAGTCAAAGATATCTGGAACCGGGCTATTAAAATGAACAGTGACATTTCTGTGAATACTCTTTATATATAATCACCTAAAATAGATTGATATTCTTTATACAAAGAATAGTATACCATTACAGGGTTATTTCAAGAAAAAAAAAGATGAGCATAGAGATCTTAGCAAAAGAAGATAAATGGAAAGAGATGGCAATAAGCCGGTTTTAAGAAAGCCAAAGAAAGGGAATTAAAGAGGCCTTTGGGTATAGACAGCAAACAAAGTTTTAAAGGTTAAGACCATGTAATCCATATTTGAATTTTTCCACAACACCCCTAAAATGCTGAAAGGTGAATTGTAAGCCTGCAAAGTCACTTAAAGTATATATGAACCTAATCTCTAAAATCTCAAATGTGGGGAAATCCCTCTATCCCATACCTCTATCAGGTCTCATTCAAAAAGTGGGCTGCCCAGGGGATTATGACTCTAAAATACATTATTTCCAAAGGCAGTATATCTTTGCTCCTGGCACTATAGTCTAAGTATTTTTGACCCAATACTTTGTACTTTCAATATCTGCACCTGCTGCACACAGTCAACATTCATGTTCCTGAATCCCTTTTTACTTTGAGTGTCAGGCGGAAGCCGCTGTTTTCTCTCTACCTTTGTCTCCCCATCGCCTATGACACTAAATTTACCCAAATATGTGGTGGAGGGGGGATATTCCTGAGCTTTCTGAAGAGGACTGGGATGACTGTATAGCTACATGTATTATTACTATAATATCTGCTAAAGGCAGATTCATACAATTGAAATTCCTCCACAGGGTCTATTATACTCCTCAGAGATTAGCTAATATCTACCCCACTGTGAGCTGTATGTGCACTAGATGTAATTCTTCTGCTTTATGCATTTATGCATAAATGTGTTTATGCATTTGGTGAGGTCCTACCCCTTTATCTATTCATTCTGGGAATCAGTGGATGATGCTCTAAATGATATTTGTGATCTTGCCTTTCAGCCACATCCACTATTTCTCCTACTAGGTTTAATGGAGGATGTGGTAGTAAGCAGACATGTTAAAATTGTTTATTTTCTATACATTCTTTTTATGCAAGGGGGGAAATCCTCTTGCACTGGAATCTCCCTACCCCTCCTGATCTGAGTATCTGGAGAAATGCTATTAATACTGTTTTACTCTTATATAAGTTAACCTACAAAAGTGGAAACTGCCCCAAGAAATTTGACAAGATATGGTCAGCTTGGATAGACGCTCATGGTCAGGATTCAAAGTGAGACCCATGATAAAGTTCTGTCCTTCTTCCTTCCACCTTTTCCCCCCAAGTAGCATACAGTATCTTGGCCAACATAAAAAAAGAATGTTTGTTCAAATTAGCTTTAATAGAGAGTTAAAACAGAAATAAACTCTCAAAAATGAACAGTTCGTTTTTTAGAGAGCTGAAAGTAAAAGGTGCTTTTTATTTTATAAAAATATTTTATTGAAGTGTTTAGGTTTATAAATACACGTTGAAGTGTATGTAAAACCTTACAATTAACTTCTCTTATCTGGTACCTTTTGGTACCTTTTTAAATCTACCATTGAAATTGTTTTGTTGTTTCTGTGTGATCATTTTAAAAAATACCCGTTGATCCTGCCCAAAATCCTGTGATCTGATAACTTCCTTGCTCTCTTGCATGTGATGACTGTATTGATTACATTGTTCCCACCTATCGCTAAGTACCACAGAACCACACCCCTAACTGTTATGGGGAACAGGAGAGGGTCAGGAGTCCATAGTCCTTTCCTGTTTCTGGTGTCGTGATAAAGAAGGGTGAGTGTGTATGCAGGTGCAGGTTGACCTCCCATCACAGGTGGTGCTGTCACATCCACCTTGCAGGGAGAGTATAAGACGGGAGGAAGACCCATTCCTCTTAGGCCTCTATACGTGTCATCGAGTGGGTTGCTGTTTGATTGGATGCTGTCACCTGGTGATCTCTGTAGCCTTCTTTAGTGAGGGCAGAGCTTACAAAAAGCCCTGGTTCACTGCAATTGTGCGTGTGGTGGGTTAGGGGCAGGAACCCATTTGTCAGGGAGAGTGTGCCTAGTATAGGGAAAGGTTCCAGAGGAGGAGGGACAGCACAGGGATTGTCACCAGAGCTCTTTGGGGAACTTCTCTGCTACTGTGTTTCCTGCATCTGCCTTCCATCTGCTCTCTGCGTCACGTACTGCCAGCCTCTGTGCATTGCTCTCTCTCTTTGCAAGTCCCGCATACTGCTGTGAGTGTTGCTGCTTGTTTCCTACTGTTGGAAAGACTCTGTTACTGTATCTGAAACATTTTGACAATATATTTTGCATCTATAACCACTGTGTGTGCTGTGCCTTCCCTCTGGGTGCCTCCCATCTGGGCCTTCTCCCACCCTCAGCCTACACTCTAGGAGAGGAAGAGAGTTACTGGCAGAATCACCGGGTGATTATAGAGGAATAAAAGCTTAAAAAAGTGGAGAGGACTGGTAAGCTACAATATACTAAATATTTGTTGTTTGGGTTTAGTATGCTTTAAGTTCAGTTTAGGCAACTGAATGTTGTTATAATACAGACAAATGAAAGTGGTACCACAAACCATTCTGTACAGTATATCATGGCACCTAACCTGAAAACTTCAGGATGCATCTGGCTGAAAGTTGTAGGCAACACATACTGCTTTTGTTGTTATAGACAAGGCCTGATGTAGTTGCAAACATTTATTTTTTCAGGTTGAGAGTGCAGAAGCAATTGTTTAGGCCTATGGGTAGGGTTCAGTAAAAGAATTAGTAATGTTTACCTAAAAACCAATTAGCTAGTTACCAAAACTGGAGCACTTACCAAGTGCCATAATACATTATGATCTTTCTAAAACACATTAGCTTCAAAAGCAGAACATCCATATCCCTGTCGCTAATTACATCCTGGATACACCCAGCTGTTTTCCAGCTGCAATTAAATTCAAAGCTCTAAGCATTGATGCCTCCAGCCAAGAAGTCATTGTGCTGCTTGTTGATCCACCTTTTATCGTGGATTACCCAAGACACTTCAAACATCCGCGAGGATTCACTCTGTGCATTTCACTTGTGTACATAGATTCTCCTGAGCACCACAAGTATGAGGAAGTATTGGGAAAAAATTAGAATAAAAGACTGAGGTAACACAAATAAAGCTTTTCTCACCTAGATGATAAGCCCCACATCTTTAAACTACACCTTGTACTATAAGTTTTGTCAGCTATAATATACAGTTGCAAGAAAAAGTATGTGAACCCCTCGGGATTACGTGGAGTTTTGCATGAATTTGGCATAAAATGTGCTCTGAACGTCATCTAAGTCACAACAATAGAAGAACACAGTCTGCTGAACATAATACTACACAAACATTAGATGTTGCCATGGTTTAATTGCACATAACATGTAAACATTCACAGTGCAGGGAGGAAAAAGTATGTGAGGCCCTAGCTTAATGACTTCTCCCAGAGCTAATTGGAGCCAGGAGTGAGCCAACCTTGACTCCAATCAGTGTGATGATATTGGATGTGTTGCTGACAGTTGTCCTGCCCTTAAAAAACACACACCTGTTTTGGGTTTACTGGTTTCAAGAAGCACTGTCTGATGTGAACCATGCCTCGCAGAAAAGAGCTCTCAGAAGACTTACGATCAAGAATTGTTGACTTGCATGAAGCTGGAAAGGGTTACAAAAGTATCTCCAAAAGCCTTGATGTTCATGTGTCCACGGTAAGACAGACTGTCTACAAATGGAGAAAGTTTAGCACTGTTGCTACTCTCCCTAGGTGTGGTCGTCCTGTAAAAATGACTGCAAGAGCACAGCGCAGAATGTTGCATGAGGTAAAGAAGAATCCCAGCGTGTCAGCTAAAGACCTACAGAAATCTCTGGCACATGCTAACATTTTTGTTGACACATCTACAATAAGGAAAACATTAAACAAGAATGGAGTACATGGGAGGACACCACGGAGGAAGCCATTGCTGTCCAAAAAGAATATTGCAGCACATTTGAAGTTTGCAAAAGAGCACCTGGATGTTCCACAGCACTACTGGCAAAATATACTGTGGACGGATGAAACCAAGATTGAGTTGTTTGGGAAGAACACACAACACTATGTGTGGAGAAAAAAAAGGCACAGCACACCAACATCAAAACCTCATCCCCACTGTAAAACATGGCAGAGGGAGCATCATGGTTTGGGGCTGCTTTGCTGCCTCAGGGCCTGGACGGATTGTTGTCATTGATGGGAAAATGAATTCCAGAGTTTATCAAGACATTTTGCAGGAAAACGTACGACCATCTGTCCGCCAACTGAAGCTCCGCAGAGGATGGGTGATGCAACAGGACAATGACCCAAAGCATACAAGTAATTCAACAAAACAATGGCTGCAACAGCACAGAATACGCCTTCTGGAGTGGCCCAGTCAGAGTCCTTAACTCAACCCGATTGAAATTCTGTGGCATGACCTTAAGGGAGCGATTCACACCAGACAGCTGAAGAATATTGCTACACTGAAACAGTTTTGTGAAGAGGAGTGGTCCAAAATTACTCCAGACCGTTGTGCAGGTCTGATCTGCAACTACAGGAAACGTTTGGTTGAGGTTATTGCTGCCAAAGGAGGGTCAATCAGTTATTAAGTCCAAAGGTTCACATACTTTTTCCTCCCTGCACTGTGAATGTTTACATGTTATGTGCAATTAAACCATGGCAACATCTAATGTTTGTGTAGTATTATGTTCAGCAGACTGTGTTCTTCTATTGTTGTGACTTAGATGACGTTCAGAGCACATTGTATGCCCAATTCATGCAAAACTCCACGTAATCCCAAGGGGTTCACATACTTTTTCTTGCAACTGTAGACCACTGAAACATATGGGGCAGCACCGTGGCTTAATGGTTAGTACTTCTTCCTTGCAGTGCTGAGGTCTGGAATCCCAGCAATGACACTATGCATGGAGTCTTCCCCCTGTACTTGCATAGGTTTCCTCCCACACTCTGAAGACATGCTGGTAAGTTGACTGGTTCCTGTCTACAACAGCAATTCCAAAAAAGTTGGGGCGCTGTGTAAATCTACATAAAAACAGAATGCAATAATTTGCAAATGTCATAAATCCATATTTTATTCTCAACAGAAGAAAGAAAACATATCAAATATCTAAACTGAGAAACAAAAAAAAAAAATTATTTTGATATTAATGGCAGCAACACGTCTCAAAAAAGTTGTAACAGGGCTATGTTTACCAAAGTGTCATGTCCCTGCTTCTTTTAACAACACTCTGTAAACTTCTGGGAACTGAGGAGACTTGAAGCTTGAGTTTTGAGAGAGGAATGCTGTCTCATTCTTTTCTGATAGGATTCTAACTGCTTAACAGTCCTGTGTCATCTTAATCATATTTTGTTTTAAGATGCTCCAAATACTTTCAATTTGTGAAAGGTCTGGGCAGTAGGAAGACCAGTTAAGCACCCAGACTCTTCTACTATGAAGCCATTGTCCTACTGAAATATATTGTCTGGATGGAAGCATATGCTGCCGTAAAACTGGATATATCTTTCAGCACTGATGGTGCCTTTGAAGATGTGCAATTTGTCAATTCCATACACATTAATGCATCCCCTTAGCATCAGAGATACAGACTTTTGATGTGAGTGCTGATAACAAGCTGGAAGGTCCCTCTCCTCTTTAGTCCAGAGGATGCGGCACTCATGGTTGCCAAAAAGAATGTCCAATTTCAATTCGTCTGACCACAGAACAGTTTTATTCTTTGCAACAGACCATTTTAAATGAGCTTTGGCTCAGAGAAGATGTTTCTGGATCATGTTCAGATATAGCATCTTCTTTACATGACAGAGCTTTAATTTACATTTTTGGATGGCATGGCAAACTGTTGACAGCCAGTGATTTTTGGAAGTATTCCTTAGCCCATGCAGCGATGTCCAGCCCAGAATCATGCCTTTTTTTAATGTAGTGCAGTCTGAGGGCATCCAATATTGTGTTTCAGTCTTGTTCCTTGCTCATAGAGATTTCTCCAGATTCTCTAGATCTTTTGATTATACTACATATTGTAGATGATGATATATTTAAACTCTTTACAATTTTATGTTGAGGAACGTATTCTGAAATAGTTCAACAATTTTAGACTTCTGCCTATCTTTACTTCTGATACATTCTGATTCTCTAAGATGCTCTTTTTATACCCAGTCATGTTACTGACCTGTTGCCAATTAACCTAATTAGTTGCAAAATGTTCATCCAGCTCATCCACTTCAATACCACTTCAATACCACTTACTTTCCCAACTTTTTTGAGACATGTTGTTGACATTAATTTGAAAATTACCATATATTTTTTCTTAAAATGGTATTTTCTCAGTTTAAACATTTGATATGATTTCCATTTTTCTATTGTGAATAAAATATGGGTGTAGGAGATTTACAAATCATTGCATTCTGTTTTTATGTAGCTTTTAAATAGCTTCCCAACTTTTTTTGGAATTGGGGCTGTAAATTGGCCCTAGTATGTATTCATAGGGACCTTAAACACTTCTCACTCAGCCCTGGCCCCCCTTTAAGTGGGTCTTTCTGTGCAGGGGCAGGACGGACTACCCAATGGTGTGACCACTGTGACTGACCTAGCTCACAATTGTACAGTGACTAAGCTGGTATAGGCAGCTCCTAGTCTCTAGTAACAACGAAAAAACTCAGCTCACCCTCTTTATTGATGCACATATATGTTACATAGGTGGCAAGAGGTTAAATTGTAAGCTCCCTGAGGACAGGGACTGATGTAGATGTACAGTATGTAAATTGTTAGTGCTCTATAAATGCCTGTAATATAGATATAATATAATGGTGTTTTGTAGCTTATATGTATTATCCATAGTTCTGTTTCTGGAATGTTAAAGAATGTCACAGCTGTATAATAGATAGACAGATTTTTGCAAATTTGCTTGACAGATGCATAAGGTAATAATAAAGGTGGTTTTCTTTTACAAAAAGAGTTTTAGATTTTTTGGACTTTATGTAATGTCATTGAATTATGTCATGTCATAATGCTATATGGTGAGCTTAGTGGAGTTCATAAATGTGGTTTTATTCATGAAGGAAGTGTAGACTAAGAATTATCCTATCACCTGCGCACATTTTAGACAGCATTGCAGACGTTCCTAAAAGGCAGGCGTTCTAGTATGTTTATTCTTTCTAGAACAATCTCTAGATAAAATAGAATTAAACAAAAAGTTAAAATGAAACATAAAATGTAACAGTCAGTTATTAAATCTTTATATAAACATGAAGCTTAAAGTGATTCTAAAGGCTTATTTTTTTTGTAAGAAAAAATAACACACGTCTATACTTATCTGCTGTGTGCAATGATTTTGCACAGAGCAGCCCAGATCCTTCTCTTCTCAGTTCCCCCGCCAGCGCCCCTGGCCCCATGTGTGTCCATTCACACACGGGGGCCGTGACTCTGTCCCGCCCCCTCTCTCTTCTCATTGGCTCACTGCCAATGAGGAGAGGGAGTCCTGGGATAGCCAAAACTCCAGTGCACATCACTGGATTGAGATGGGGGGCTTAGGTGAGTATTAAGAGGGGCTGGGGGGATGCTGCACAGAGGTTTTTTTACCATCATGCATAGAATGCATGAAGTTAAAAACCTTGCGCCTTTAGAACCACTTTAAAGCAGATCTAAGGTCAACATTTGAGATCATTATATTCATTTCCATACTCAACTGCAATTATTTCTAGCTTACTCTAAATAATCTGAATAAACTTGAAGTCTTTAAAAATACTTTTTGAAGATCCCCACACATTTACGTTCTTGAATTCCGTGACACCATGACAAATGGGTAGAAACTGTTGTGTCACACATTTCACAGAGTCAGTACAGGAAGCGCTGCTTGCAGTCAGCAAGGTACCATGGGAAAAATAGGCCTTAGAAATTGAAAGTAAACAGCAGAGAAGAAGCTGCAAATCATGCTGGGAATCCAGGAAGTTGTGAGAAGAGATGACTAGTAGATAGGCAGCACTTACAACATGAAATGAGATTATTTAAGTAAGACTATATTAAATTGTTAAAAATAACTATTGTTTGTATTGATATTACAATGTTGATATTATAAAATGTATGCTGTGACTACAGATCTCCTTTAAAAGATAGCTTCTGTATATATAAGGAACCTATATAGACAGAATGGAATGACCGGGTTCCTTCTAGTCTGTTAGCACTCAGTGCCTATCATACTAGTATAGTAATCAGTGCCCCCAAATCCTTCTTACCAGAAGCAATACACAAACACTGATTGGCAGTGGATCTTACTATACAATGCAGTTAAGCTATGTAACTCACATGTGGGTCACCCACACAAGTACCTCTAAAAAAACAACAAAATATCATGCTTTGGTGACTTTTACAGGCGCACATGACTGACTCCTCCAACACAAGTTGAAATTCTCAAGTGCAAAGTATAATAATTTTCAGGTAGCCATTCAGAGCTGTTCTTGTGGTATGTGGTCAGGTCCAGCACATAGCTAAAGATCCTGGCTGCTTGTATTCGGACATTGCGAGATCCCTTAACAAGCTCAATTTGCTAAGCTACAATCTTTGTCTGCCATAATGATCCGTATTTTCAGTAATAGGAGCCAGCTGGAATGGAAAGCAACACAAAACCTCTGCCCACAAAAAGACTTCTTTGATGAAAGAGCTTTGGCTATGGGAAATAGTCTCCACACAGACTGAATGTAGCAGAATCCATAGATGATATAAAAATGTTGTATGATGAGTACAACCTTAACCTCTTCCTACTCAGCCCTGCTGTCCTTCAATATTGTCTGTACACACAAGGGGCTGGAAGAATTATCCAATCATGTGGCCACTGTGACTGGCTACCATGGTGGTCACGTGATCAAAAGCTGGTCCTGACAACTCCCAATCATTAGTATGTACCAAGAGCTGTTTTTGATAGCTTGGTGCTGGCAGTGAGCACATATGTGAGGCGTGTGGGCATTAAAGCCCATCATATTTGCTGCCACACATATGTATTACATGGGTGGCAAGAGGTTAAAAAAATATATAGATTTACCTACTTTTTTACCTATATATATAAAACATATCCTTTAACTGATATAGTACAAAAAAAAACAAGAAGAAAACGGAAATAGAGGCACATGAAACATGTGTCTTCCTTTCCATTGCATACTGGAAACATTACAAAAAGTCACCCACCCCACTGAATATGTACCCTGCACCACCATCCACTCACCTTCCAAGTTCCTGGCTACAACATTCAACCTTCTTGATGATCTCTTCCACAGCCCCAACATTGTTTCCCTGCCTGTTTCAGCTTCCTCTGTAACATTACTTCCCTCACAGCTATCTCCCAAATTATCACTTCCTTCCTTCAAAGGGCCCAGAAGAATTTCATGAAGTGAGCTTTGCTTCTTTCAGATCTGATCAAGGCTGAAGCTCCTACCTCAGAAGGTAGAAGCAGAATAAGGGCAGGACAGCATTCACCCTGGCCCCACCGACATTTCTGTGTCTAGCTACAATGATTAGAGATGAGCGAATCGAAGTATCCGAAGTGGAATTCGAGTCGAATATCGGAAAAATTTCGATTCGTGCCGAATCCGAAAAACAGCCTAATTCGGACGCGCGAATCGAAATTTTTCCGAAAATGGCGGCTGACATGTGCGGCGACGGAGCGGGGATGTCGGGGAAGGCGCGCAGACAAGGCGCGCTGCCCCATAATGCATTCCTCAACGACATGTGATCGCATCAGCCAATCAGCAGCCAGCCAGCCAGCACTGTGTAATGGTCGAGGTATATATAGCGGCCATTTTGGAAATCTTCATTTGCCTGCAGTCATTGAACAGAGGCAGACCGCTCTGTACTAGGGACAGGGACAGAGTTAGGGCCACAGAAACGAGAATTGGGGACAGAGAGAAGTTACTTAGGGACAGAGAACCATTACTCAGGGACACAGACTTGTTAATGAGGGCCACAGAATCGTTATTTAGGGACAAAGAAACGCTAGTTAGGGCCACAGAATTCATACTCAGGGACAGACAGAATTTTCACTCAGTGCCAGAGAATTGTTACTTAGGGCCACAGAAACGTTATTAGGGCCACAGAATTTTTACTCAGGGACAGACAGAATTGTTACTGAGTGCCAGAGAATTGTTACTCAGGGACAGACAGAATTGTTACTGAGTGCCAGAGAATTCTTACTCAGGGCCACAGAATTCATTCTCAGGGACAGACAGAATTGTTACTCAGGGACAGACAGAATTGTTACTGAGTGCCAGAGAATTGTTACTCAGGGACAGACAGAATTGTTACTGAGTGCCAGAGAATTGTTACTCAGGGACAGACAGAATTGTTACTGAGTGCCAGAGAATTGTTACTCAGGGACAGACAGAATTGTTACTGAGTGCCAGAGAATTGTTACTCAGGGACAGACAGAATTGTTACTGAGTGCCAGAGAATTGTTACTCGCACAGACACAAAATTGTTACTTGCACAGACACAGAATTGTTACTCGCACAGACACAGAATTGTTACTCAGGGCCACAGAATTCATACTCAGGGACAGACAGAATTGTTACTGAGTGCCAGAGAATTGTTACTCAGGGACAGACAGAATTGTTACTGAG
Source organism: Staurois parvus (assembly GCF_062004578.1). Lineage (NCBI taxonomy): Eukaryota > Metazoa > Chordata > Amphibia > Anura > Ranidae > Staurois > Staurois parvus. The sequence goes on along the minus strand of NW_028318031.1, from coordinate 8,817,276 downwards.
TGCCAGAGAATTGTTACTCAGGGACAGACAGAATTGTTACTGAGTGCCAGAGAATTGTTACTCGCACAGACACAAAATTGTTACTTGCACAGACACAGAATTGTTACTCGCACAGACACAGAATTGTTACTCAGGGCCACAGAATTCATACTCAGGGACAGACAGAATTGTTACTGAGTGCCAGAGAATTGTTACTCAGGGACAGACAGAATTGTTACTGAGTGCCAGAGAATTGTTACTCAGGGACAGACAGAATTGTTACTGAGTGCCAGAGAATTGTTACTCGCACAGACACAAAATTGTTACTTGCACAGACACAGAATTGTTACTCGCACAGACACAGAATTGTTACTGAGTGCCAGAGAATTGTTACTCAGGGACAGACAGAATTGTTACTGAGTGCCAGAGAATTGTTACTCAGGGACAGACAGAATTGTTACTGAGTGCCAGAGAATTGTTACTCAGGGACAGACAGAATTGTTACTGAGTGCCAGAGAATTGTTACTCGCACAGACACAAAATTGTTACTTGCACAGACACAGAATTGTTACTCGCACAGACACAGAATTGTTACTCAGGGCCACAGAATTCATACTCAGGGACAGACAGAATTGTTACTGAGTGCCAGAGAATTGTTACTCAGGGACAGACAGAATTGTTACTGAGTGCCAGAGAATTGTTACTCAGGGACAGACAGAATTGTTACTGAGTGCCAGAGAATTGTTACTCAGGGACAGACAGAATTGTTACTGAGTGCCAGAGAATTGTTACTCAGGGACAGACAGAATTGTTACTGAGTGCCAGAGAATTGTTACTCAGGGACAGACAGAATTGTTACTGAGTGCCAGAGAATTGTTACTCGCACAGACACAAAATTGTTACTTGCACAGACACAGAATTGTTACTCGCACAGACACAGAATTGTTACTCAGGGCCACAGAATTCATACTCAGGGACAGACAGAATTGTTACTGAGTGCCAGAGAATTGTTACTCAGGGACAGACAGAATTGTTACTGAGTGCCAGAGAATTGTTACTCAGGGACAGACAGAATTGTTACTGAGTGCCAGAGAATTGTTACTCGCACAGACACAAAATTGTTACTTGCACAGACACAGAATTGTTACTCGCACAGACACAGAATTGTTACTCAGGGCCACAGAATTCATACTCAGGGACAGACAGAATTGTTACTGAGTGCCAGAGAATTGTTACTCAGGGACAGACAGAATTGTTACTGAGTGCCAGAGAATTGTTACTCAGGGACAGACAGAATTGTTACTGAGTGCCAGAGAATTGTTACTCAGGGACAGACAGAATTGTTACTGAGTGCCAGAGAATTGTTACTCAGGGACAGACAGAATTGTTACTGAGTGCCAGAGAATTGTTACTCGCACAGACACAAAATTGTTACTTGCACAGACACAGAATTGTTACTCGCACAGACACAGAATTGTTACTCAGGGCCACAGAATTCATACTCAGGGACAGACAGAATTGTTACTGAGTGCCAGAGAATTGTTACTCAGGGACAGACAGAATTGTTACTGAGTGCCAGAGAATTGTTACTCAGGGACAGACAGAATTGTTACTGAGTGCCAGAGAATTGTTACTCAGGGACAGACAGAATTGTTACTGAGTGCCAGAGAATTGTTACTCAGGGACAGACAGAATTGTTACTGAGTGCCAGAGAATTGTTACTCAGGGACAGACAGAATTGTTACTGAGTGCCAGAGAATTGTTACTCGCACAGACACAAAATTGTTACTTGCACAGACACAGAATTGTTACTCGCACAGACACAGAATTGTTACTCAGGGCCACAGAATTCATACTCAGGGACAGACAGAATTGTTACTGAGTGCCAGAGAATTGTTACTCAGGGACAGACAGAATTGTTACTGAGTGCCAGAGAATTGTTACTCAGGGACAGACAGAATTGTTACTGAGTGCCAGAGAATTGTTACTCGCACAGACACAAAATTGTTACTTGCACAGACACAGAATTGTTACTCGCACAGACACAGAATTGTTACTCAGGGCCACAGAATTCATACTCAGGGACAGACAGAATTGTTACTGAGTGCCAGAGAATTGTTACTCAGGGACAGACAGAATTGTTACTGAGTGCCAGAGAATTGTTACTCAGGGACAGACAGAATTGTTACTGAGTGCCAGAGAATTGTTACTCGCACAGACACAAAATTGTTACTTGCACAGACACAGAATTGTTACTCGCACAGACACAGAATTGTTACTGAGTGCCAGAGAATTGTTACTCAGGGACAGACAGAATTGTTACTGAGTGCCAGAGAATTGTTACTCAGGGACAGACAGAATTGTTACTGAGTGCCAGAGAATTGTTACTCAGGGACAGACAGAATTGTTACTGAGTGCCAGAGAATTGTTACTCGCACAGACACAAAATTGTTACTTGCACAGACACAGAATTGTTACTCGCACAGACACAGAATTGTTACTCAGGGCCACAGAATTCATACTCAGGGACAGACAGAATTGTTACTGAGTGCCAGAGAATTGTTACTCAGGGACAGACAGAATTGTTACTGAGTGCCAGAGAATTGTTACTCAGGGACAGACAGAATTGTTACTGAGTGCCAGAGAATTGTTACTCAGGGACAGACAGAATTGTTACTGAGTGCCAGAGAATTGTTACTCAGGGACAGACAGAATTGTTACTGAGTGCCAGAGAATTGTTACTCAGGGACAGACAGAATTGTTACTGAGTGCCAGAGAATTGTTACTCGCACAGACACAAAATTGTTACTTGCACAGACACAGAATTGTTACTCGCACAGACACAGAATTGTTACTCAGGGCCACAGAATTCATACTCAGGGACAGACAGAATTGTTACTGAGTGCCAGAGAATTGTTACTCAGGGACAGACAGAATTGTTACTGAGTGCCAGAGAATTGTTACTCAGGGACAGACAGAATTGTTACTGAGTGCCAGAGAATTGTTACTCGCACAGACACAAAATTGTTACTTGCACAGACACAGAATTGTTACTCGCACAGACACAGAATTGTTACTCAGGGCCACAGAATTCATACTCAGGGACAGACAGAATTGTTACTGAGTGCCAGAGAATTGTTACTCAGGGACAGACAGAATTGTTACTGAGTGCCAGAGAATTGTTACTCAGGGACAGACAGAATTGTTACTGAGTGCCAGAGAATTGTTACTCAGGGACAGACAGAATTGTTACTGAGTGCCAGAGAATTGTTACTCAGGGACAGACAGAATTGTTACTGAGTGCCAGAGAATTGTTACTCGCACAGACACAAAATTGTTACTTGCACAGACACAGAATTGTTACTCGCACAGACACAGAATTGTTACTCAGGGCCACAGAATTCATACTCAGGGACAGACAGAATTGTTACTGAGTGCCAGAGAATTGTTACTCAGGGACAGACAGAATTGTTACTGAGTGCCAGAGAATTGTTACTCAGGGACAGACAGAATTGTTACTGAGTGCCAGAGAATTGTTACTCGCACAGACACAAAATTGTTACTTGCACAGACACAGAATTGTTACTCGCACAGACACAGAATTGTTACTCAGGGCCACAGAATTCATACTCAGGGACAGACAGAATTGTTACTGAGTGCCAGAGAATTGTTACTCAGGGACAGACAGAATTGTTACTGAGTGCCAGAGAATTGTTACTCAGGGACAGACAGAATTGTTACTGAGTGCCAGAGAATTGTTACTCGCACAGACACAAAATTGTTACTTGCACAGACACAGAATTGTTACTCGCACAGACACAGAATTGTTACTGAGTGCCAGAGAATTGTTACTCAGGGACAGACAGAATTGTTACTGAGTGCCAGAGAATTGTTACTCAGGGACAGACAGAATTGTTACTGAGTGCCAGAGAATTGTTACTCAGGGACAGACAGAATTGTTACTGAGTGCCAGAGAATTGTTACTCGCACAGACACAAAATTGTTACTTGCACAGACACAGAATTGTTACTCGCACAGACACAGAATTGTTACTCAGGGCCACAGAATTCATACTCAGGGACAGACAGAATTGTTACTGAGTGCCAGAGAATTGTTACTCAGGGACAGACAGAATTGTTACTGAGTGCCAGAGAATTGTTACTCAGGGACAGACAGAATTGTTACTGAGTGCCAGAGAATTGTTACTCAGGGACAGACAGAATTGTTACTGAGTGCCAGAGAATTGTTACTCAGGGACAGACAGAATTGTTACTGAGTGCCAGAGAATTGTTACTCGCACAGACACAAAATTGTTACTTGCACAGACACAGAATTGTTACTCGCACAGACACAGAATTGTTACTCAGGGCCACAGAATTCATACTCAGGGACAGACAGAATTGTTACTGAGTGCCAGAGAATTGTTACTCAGGGACAGACAGAATTGTTACTGAGTGCCAGAGAATTGTTACTCAGGGACAGACAGAATTGTTACTGAGTGCCAGAGAATTGTTACTCGCACAGACACAAAATTGTTACTTGCACAGACACAGAATTGTTACTCGCACAGACACAGAATTGTTACTCAGGGCCACAGAATTCATACTCAGGGACAGACAGAATTGTTACTGAGTGCCAGAGAATTGTTACTCAGGGACAGACAGAATTGTTACTGAGTGCCAGAGAATTGTTACTCGCACAGACACAAAATTGTTACTTGCACAGACACAGAATTGTTACTCGCACAGACACAGAATTGTTACTCAGGGCCACAGAATTCATACTCAGGGACAGACAGAATTGTTACTGAGTGCCAGAGAATTGTTACTCAGGGACAGACAGAATTGTTACTGAGTGCCAGAGAATTGTTACTCAGGGACAGACAGAATTGTTACTGAGTGCCAGAGAATTGTTACTCGCACAGACACAAAATTGTTACTTGCACAGACACAGAATTGTTACTCGCACAGACACAGAATTGTTACTCGCACAGACACAGAATTGTTACTCAGGGCCACAGAATTCATACTCAGGGACAGACAGAATTGTTACTGAGTGCCAGAGAATTGTTACTCAGGGACACCTAATCGTTGAATTAAATAGTATGTCAGACAACATGCAGAGGAGTGGCAGAGGAGGCAATGTTTTAGGAGCGAGCAGACGTGGCAGCAGAGGAAGGGGTCGAGGCAGCAGTATTCGCAGCCAGAGGCCAGTGCTCCCGGTGTCATCCAGCGGTCGTGTCTCCACCGACAACCCTGCCGTCATTGATTGGTTGGCTCGGTCGTCTTCCTCTTCCCAGGTCACCTCTGACACCTACAGCCAACGGTCGGTGGGTACGTCAGACACAACCGTTAGTTGGCATGGCCCGGGACCAAGCCCACTGAAATCACGTGTCCTCTACCTGCCCCTGTCCTTTGCTGTTCCCTCACCAAGCGAAGTATCGCATGCTGTGGGCTCAGCCCCACTGTACAGTGAGGAAGAGCTAACAGAGGGCGGTCAGGAACGGGGGGAGACATCGGCCTTTTCAGCAGCCAAGCGAACAAGTACTGGCGAGGAGAGTGGCTCGGTAGCCGGTCTAGAGACAGGTCTGTCTCCTGACCCAGACGCAGCCGAGGGGGCTAGTAGTGAGGCGGAGACCCTACTTGATGATGAGGAGGTTGATCGCACTTGGCAGCCTCGTCGTCATCAGGCAATTTCTTCCGCATCATCAGGAGAAGAGGGTGGCAGCTTGGCAGCGAGCAAAACAGTCGGTGGGTTGCCCAGGAGACAGCAGCAGGGTCGCATCAGTGTCAGTGGAGCCAAACGTCCACGGAGTAGAGCACCAGCTCCACTGCAGCCTACCACCACGGCCAGTAGTGGTGCCGGTGCGCACGGAGGAAGTAGCAGTCAGCCAGTGAAGAGTAGCGGGGGCAAAGTTTCCTACTCGGTGGTGTGGCAATTTTTCCTCAAGCCGCCCGAGGAAGTAAACGTAGCCGTATGTCGACTATGTGGCCAGAAATGCAAGCGTGGCCAGGGGGCCCATGTTGGGACTACAGCGTTGCGTCAGCATATGCAGCGTCACCATTCGGTGGCCTGGGAAAACCGTGATAAACATACGGCGGTTCTGCCTGCCCCAGCCCCCGCTCCATCACCCGCTCCGTTACTTGCTCCGTCACCCGACGTCGTCAATCGCCCTCTATCAGCCAGTCAAGGCTCCAACACCTCTGCTGAGGGGAGTTGTCGCTCATTGGCATCTTCCGCTCGTTCAGATGCTCCTTCTCCTGCTACTCCTCTTCTCGGATTCCGTCAACAGTCTTTCTTGGAATCCGTATCCAAGAGACAACAGTTTGCGAGCACGCACCCGACGGTGCAAAAGCTGAACGTCCTCCTGTCCAAGTTGCTGGTGCTGCAGTCCCTCCCTTTCCAACTGGTGGACTCAGCACCTTTCCGAGAAATGATGGCTTGTGCCGCGCCGCGGTGGAGAGTGCCAAGCCGTCATTTCTTTGCCCAAAAGGCAGTGCCAGCCCTGCATTCACATGTAGAAGAGATGGTGGGCCAGTCTTTGAGCATGTCGGTCTCTGCCAAAGTGCACGGCAGCGCCGACGTGTGGAGCTGTAACTACGGTCAGGGACAGTACATGTCATTTACGGCCCACTGGGTGAACGTGGTGCCGGCACAGCCGCACCAGCAACTTGGACAGGTCACGACGCTTTTGCCTCCACGTTTGCACGTCCTTGGTCCAGCAAGCATGTCCGCCTCTACCACCTCTTTTTCCGCCGTGTCCTCAGCCGCCACCCCCGTGCCAAGTCCCATTACCCGACCGGCATATCACATGTGCAGGGCGCAACGGTGTCACGCTGTGCTGCACCTGGTATGCCTTGGCGAACGTAGTCACACAGGGGAGGAACTGCTGAGTGTAATGAACAGAGAAATCGACAGATGGCTGTCTCCGCGCAAACTAAAAATCGGAACCATGTTGACTGACAACGGAAAGAACATGGTGTCTGCTCTGCGTCAAGGAAGGTTGTGCCATGCGCCATGCATGGCTCACGTGTTCAATCTGGTTGTCAAGCGGTTCCTAAAATCCACCATCCCACTGCAAGACATCCTTAAAATGTCACGTAAACTGTGCATGCATTTCAGCCATTCCTACACCGCAAAGAACACCCTCATTGAGCTGCAGCGGCAGAACGGAATTCCACAGCATCGCCTGATCTGCGACGTTGCAACAAGGTGGAATTCAACCCTACACATGTTAGACCGCCTTTACGAGCAGCGAAAGGCCATCACCGATTTCCTGATGTTACAAGCGGATAAAGGTACTCCCCTGTGTAACTTAGATGTCAGCCATTGGCAGCTCATGCGTGACACCTGCCGCTTGCTCAGGCCCTTTGAGGAGGCCACGCTATTCGTGAGTCGGCAGGACTATGGGATGAACGACGTCATTCCTCTGTTGCACGTCCTGGAACAAATGCTGTTAACAATGGCTGGTCAGGGTGCGGTAGATGTGGCGCACAGATCTCAACGCCACATGACCCCTGTGGGGGCAGGACAGGAAGAAGAGGAGGAGGTAGAGGAGGACATTTGTGCTCAGGAATTATTGAGTGAAATGGGTGGTTTTTCCACTCAGCGGACAGGAGTGGAGGAGCAGGAGCATCTGGTAGAGGAGGAGGAGGAGGAGACAGAGGACCCAGACGCACCGTGGCAGTATGCTGTGGAGATGGAGGCAGGGAGTCCCTCGCATTCCTTGGCACAAATGGCCCATAGCATGCTCGGTTGCTTGCGTAGCGACAGCCGAATAATAACCATCAGACAGAGGGATGACTTTTGGCTGTCCACCTTGTTGGACCCTCGCTACCGGTCCAAAATGGTGGCCTTTTTCACACCTGCTGAGAGGGAGGCCAAAATTACGTACTATAAAAACCACCTATGTAGTCAGTTGGTCTCTGCCTTTGTGCGCCAACGTCCATCCTCAGACACTGTGGGCCCTGTGCGCTCACGTTCCGCTGGCATGGCAGCAGGGGAGGGGTGGGGTGGTAGGAGCAGTGGCAGCTCCACCAGCAGTGGCTGCCTCAGTCTGCAGTCGATGATGAGTAGCTTTCTTCACCAGCGCAGTGAGGAAACTACTAACCAGCCGCAGCAGCAGCAGCAGCATCAGGTGGACCTGGAGCAGGAGCTCAAACAACAGGCTTGGGCCTACTTGGACAGCACCCTGCCAACCGAGGTAGACAATCCCCTTGACTACTGGGCAACGAAACTTGACCTTTGGCCCCAACTAGCTGAATTTGCCCTTGAAAGGCTGTCATGCCCGGCCAGTAGCGTGGCATCGGAGCGCGTGTTTAGTGCGGCAGGAGGTATTGTAACTCCGCGGAGGACACGACTGTCCACCCAAAGTGTGGAGAGACTCACGTTTGTGAAAATGAATCAGGCGTGGATTAGTCTGGATTTCAAACCACCAGTTCCTGACACAACTGACTAAATCCGCCATGAATCATGCCTCAAACATGTGCCACTTTCAGGTCTCCTCACACTGCTGGTGTGTTTAATTTTTTGACATAGGGTGCTGGCAGATTACGGGCCTCCTATAGCTGCTGCCAGGCCCCTAATCTGCCATAGGCCCCTATATACCGCCTCCTCATGCTGCTGCTAGGTCCAGAGTCTCTCATGGGTCCCTGTACGGCCTCCCATTGCTGCTGTCTCCATCGCCACACTCTGCTGCCATGTGCCACTTTCAGGTCTCTTCACACTGCTGGTGTGTTAAATTTTTTGACATAGGGTGCAGGCAGATTACGGGCCTCACATAGCTGCTGCCAGGCCCCTAATCTGCCATGGGCCCCTATATACCGCCTCCTCATGCTGCTGCCAAGTCCAGAGTCTCTCATGGGTCCCTGTACGGCCTCCCATTGCTGCTGTCTCCATCGCCACACTCTGCTGCCATGTGCCACTTTCAGGTCTCTTCACACTGCTGGTGTGTTAAATTTTTTGACATAGGGTGCAGGCAGATTACGGGCCTCACATAGCTGCTGCCAGGCCCCTAATCTGCCATGGGCCCCTATATACCGCCTCCTCATGCTGCTGCCAAGTCTAGAGTCTGTCATGGGTCCCTGTACGGCCTCCCATTGCTGCTGTCTCCATCGCCACACTCTGCCATGTGCCACTTTCAGGTCTCTTCACACTGCTGGTGTGTTTAATTTTTTGACATAGGGTGCAGGCAGATTACGGGCCTCACATAGCTGCTGCCAGGCCCCTAATCTGCCATGGGCCCCTATATACCGCCTCCTCATGCTGCTGCCAAGTCCAGAGTCTCTCATGGGTCCCTGTACGGCCTCCCATTGCTGCTGTCTCCATCGCCACACTCTGCTGCCATGTGCCACTTTCAGGTCTCTTCACACTGCTGGTGTGTTAAATTTTTTGACATAGGGTGCAGGCAGATTACGGGCCTCACATAGCTGCTGCCAGGCCCCTAATCTGCCATGGGCCCCTATATACCGCCTCCTCATGCTGCTGCCAAGTCCAGAGTCTCTCATGGGTCCCTGTACGGCCTCCCATTGCTGCTGTCTCCATCGCCACACTCTGCTGCCATGTGCCACTTTCAGGTCTCTTCACACTGCTGGTGTGTTAAATTTTTTGACATAGGGTGCAGGCAGATTACGGGCCTCACATAGCTGCTGCCAGGCCCCTAATCTGCCATGGGCCCCTATATACCGCCTCCTCATGCTGCTGCCAAGTCTAGAGTCTGTCATGGGTCCCTGTACGGCCTCCCATTGCTGCTGTCTCCATCGCCACACTCTGCCATGTGCCACTTTCAGGTCTCTTCACACTGCTGGTGTGTTTAATTTTTTGACATAGGGTGCAGGCAGATTACGGGTCTCACATAGCTGCTGCCAGGCCCCTAATCTGCCATGGGCCCCTATATACCGCCTCCTCATGCTGCTGCCAAGTCTAGAGTCTGTCATGGGTCCCTGTACGGCCTCCCATTGCTGCTGTCTCCATCGCCACACTCTGCCATGTGCCACTTTCAGGTCTCTTCATACTGCTGGTGTGTTTAATTTTTTGACATAGGGTGCAGGCAGATTACGGGCCTCACATAGCTGCTGCCAGGCCCCTAATCTGCCATGGGCCCCTATATACCGCCTCCTCATGCTGCTGCCAAGTCCAGAGTCTCTCATGGGTCCCTGTACGGCCTCCCATTGCTGCTGTCTCCATCGCCACACTCTGCTGCCATGTGCCACTTTCAGGTCTCTTCACACTGCTGGTGTGTTAAATTTTTTGACATAGGGTGCAGGCAGATTACGGGCCTCACATAGCTGCTGCCAGGCCCCTAATCTGCCATGGGCCCCTATATACCGCCTCCTCATGCTGCTGCCAAGTCTAGAGTCTGTCATGGGTCCCTGTACGGCCTCCCATTGCTGCTGTCTCCATCGCCACACTCTGCCATGTGCCACTTTCAGGTCTCTTCACACTGCTGGTGTGTTTAATTTTTTGACATAGGGTGCAGGCAGATTACGGGCCTCACATAGCTGCTGCCAGGCCCCTAATCTGCCATGGGCCCCTATATACCGCCTCCTCATGCTGCTGCCAAGTCTAGAGTCTGTCATGGGTCCCTGTACGGCCTCCCATTGCTGCTGTCTCCATCGCCACACTCTGCCATGTGCCACTTTCAGGTCTCTTCATACTGCTGGTGTGTTTAATTTTTTGACATAGGGTGCAGGCAGATTACGGGCCTCACATAGCTGCTGCCAGGCCCCTAATCTGCCATGGGCCCCTATATACCGCCTCCTCATGCTGCTGCCAAGTCCAGAGTCTCTCATGGGTCCCTGTACGGCCTCCCATTGCTGCTGTCTCCATCGCCACACTCTGCTGCCATGTGCCACTTTCAGGTCTCTTCACACTGCTGGTGTGTTAAATTTTTTGACATAGGGTGCAGGCAGATTACGGGCCTCACATAGCTGCTGCCAGGCCCCTAATCTGCCATGGGCCCCTATATACCGCCTCCTCATGCTGCTGCCAAGTCCAGAGTCTCTCATGGGTCCCTGTACGGCCTCCCATTGCTGCTGTCTCCATCGCCACACTCTGCTGCCATGTGCCACTTTCAGGTCTCTTCACACTGCTGGTGTGTTAAATTTTTTGACATAGGGTGCAGGCAGATTACGGGCCTCACATAGCTGCTGCCAGGCCCCTAATCTGCCATGGGCCCCTATATACCGCCTCCTCATGCTGCTGCCAAGTCCAGAGTCTCTCATGGGTCCCTGTACGGCCTCCCATTGCTGCTGTCTCCATCGCCACACTCTGCTGCCATGTGCCACTTTCAGGTCTCTTCACACTGCTGGTGTGTTAAATTTTTTGACATAGGGTGCAGGCAGATTACGGGCCTCACATAGCTGCTGCCAGGCCCCTAATCTGCCATGGGCCCCTATATACCGCCTCCTCATGCTGCTGCCAAGTCTAGAGTCTGTCATGGGTCCCTGTACGGCCTCCCATTGCTGCTGTCTCCATCGCCACACTCTGCCATGTGCCACTTTCAGGTCTCTTCACACTGCTGGTGTGTTTAATTTTTTGACATAGGGTGCAGGCAGATTACGGGCCTCACATAGCTGCTGCCAGGCCCCTAATCTGCCATGGGCCCCTATATACCGCCTCCTCATGCTGCTGCCAAGTCCAGAGTCTCTCATGGGTCCCTGTACGGCCTCCCATTGCTGCTGTCTCCATCGCCACACTCTGCTGCCATGTGCCACTTTCAGGTCTCTTCACACTGCTGGTGTGTTAAATTTTTTGACATAGGGTGCTGGCAGATTACGGGCCTCCCATTGCTGCTGCCAGACATGTAATCTGCCATGGGCCCCCGTACCGACTCCTCATGCTGTGACGTTGCAACAAGGTGTAATTCAACCCTACATATGTTAGACCGCCTTTACGAACAGCTAAAGGCCATCACAGATTTCCTGATGTTAAAAGCGGATAAAGGTACTCCCTGTGTAACTTAGATGTCAGCCATTGTCAGCTCATGTGTGACACCTGCGCTTGCTCAGGCCCTTTGAGGAGGCCACGCTATTCGTGAGTCGGCAGGACTATGGGATGAATGAGGTCAAATCGGCCATGGGCCCCCGTACCGCCTGTTCACGCTGATGCTGGTCCCACAGTGTGACCTGGGTCCCTGTACGGCCTCCCATTGCTTCCACTCTGCCATGTGCCACTTTGAAATCTCCTCACACTCCTGCGGTTGTCCATTTTGTCATAGGTTGCTGGCAGATTACAGGCCTTCCATTGGTGCCACCAAGCCCCATATCGGCCATGGGCCCCCGTACCGCCTGGTCACGCTGCTGCTGGGCCCACAGTGTGACCTGGGTCCCTGTACCGCCTCCCATTGCTCCCACTCTGCCATGTGCCACTTTCAGGTCTCCTCACGCTCCTGCTGGTTTCCATTTTGTCATAGGTTGCTGTATGGCCTCCCATTGCTGCTGCCTCCACCGCCACACTGTGGCTCCAAACACTGGTTTTGGCCCCGTGACTGGCCAAAGGAGTGAAGTGTGCAGTGATTCTAAGATCGACGGCACTCATCTGCATGTCATACTGACAGACAGTATTATTTCTCTTCCCCAGCAGACTCCAAGGGCATTTAAATTAAAGGTACAGTGTTCTGCACTAATATTAAGTCTCTCTGAAGCCTAGAAACACCCTTTTTTAAGTTAAATTCACAGCGAATTTATTCGACTCGAATCGAATATTGTCCACGAATTCGCCGAATCAGTCGAATCGAATTTTTCATTTCTTCGCTCATCTCTAACAATGATCCTTGTTACCAAATGAGCGTGAGTACTCTCAAGGACTCCTCTAAGGCTCCATGCACACTCCTAGAAGCTGTTATCAGCATTTTCTTTTCTGCTCCTAGAAGTTCAATAGTGTTATCCTATGTATCCATGCACACTATTTTAACCTAGTAGCATTTTTAAAGCTTCAGTGTTTAGGAGCAGAAAACATATTTTTATAGAGTTTTTGGGAGTGTTTTTCTGGCAGAAAAGAATGCTAAATATTCCTAAAAATGTCTAAATGCTTCTAAAATGCTCCTATCAGCTTTTTTCTAGCTTTTTTGAATTTCTTTCTACATGTACTGTAAAAACGCTAATAAAATGCTACTGCTCCTAAACGTTCCTAAATGCTACTAAAATGCTACCAAAAATTCTATTACCATCATTTTTTATCCAGTGTTTTTTTATGGACACAGCTGATCGCGTGAGGTGGTAAAAGGCCAATCACAGAAGCCTTTTACCACATGATCAGCCGTGTCCAATGACACAGCAGATCACCGGTAAATGCAGTTGCTGGTTATCAGCTGCACTTTCCTCATGCTGTCACAGTGTGAGGAAAGTACTGCTGATAACCGGCAATTGTCAGAGAAGGGATCGGCACCAATCATCAGTGCCCTGATGATCAGTGCCCAGCAGTGCCACCCACCAGTACCGCCCACCTGTGCCCAGCAGTGTCGCCCACAAGTGCCCAGCAGTGCCACCCACCTGTGCCCATCAGTACCACCCACCTGTGCCCATCAGTGCAACCCACCTGTGCCTGTCAGTGCCCAAGAGTGCCACCCATCAGTGCTGCCCAGCAGTGCCACCCATCAGTGCTGGCCAGCAGTGCCACCCATCAGTGCCCAGAAGTGGCGCCAGTCAGTGCCATCAGTCAGTGCCACCCATCAGTGCCGCCTATCAGTGCCCATCAGTGCTGCCTATCAGTACCAGCTCATCAGTGCTGCCTATCAGTGCTGTCTATCAGTGCCGCCTATCAGTGCCCATCATTGTTGCATATTAGTGCCAGCAGTGAGCAGTGCCAGCTCATCATTGCCCATCAGTGCTGCCTATCAGTGCCCATCAGTGCTGCCTATCAGTGCGACCTCATCAACGCACATCAGTGAAAGTGAAAAATTAGCTGTTTGCTAAATTTTATAATAGAAACAAAGAAAAATATTATTTTCAAAATGTCTGCTCTTTTTTGTTTATAGCACAAAAAATAAAGCACCCAGCGGCGAGTAAATACTAGCAAAAGAAAGCTCTATTTGTGTGAAAAAAAAAATGTCATGAGTGTAGTGTTGCATGACCACGCAATTGTCACTCAAAGTGCAAGAGCGCTGAAAGCTGAAAATTGGCCTGGGCAGGAAGGGGGTATAAGTACTTGGTAGGCAAGTGGTTAAAGAAAGAGCTAGTGTGCATTAAACAGCTAGTATTGACATCAGAATCATTTGACACCAGCATATCATTGTTTACCAAATTAAAGCCTATATTTCCATATGATACCCATCATGTCTTTTTAGACAGTTTCTACCAACTTACATTAGTTTGACAATACTTTGAATGTGGACTGGGTTGACTGATCTTGGAATCGATATAAACATTCCCCTTGAGATATAGTGTAACTGTGGACTTGGAGAATTAAAGGATGGAATGTTTGTGTGTGGTTTATTGTATGGACATATGGTTCACTGACAGTTGCTTTGGTTCTTTTCCATTTGTCATGGACATTATGAGCTGGCCACATGTACAGTTTTCTTGCATGTTACCACACGTTGCACTCATTAGAAACAACTGAAAATGGTCACCAGGAAAAAAGGGACAATAGATATCTTTAGTGGAGGGCACAAGCAATATTAAAACCTGACAGAGGTTCTATCCTCTTACCACTCAATGTAAAACTAGAAAAAAGATACACTTTAATTTTGGAGTTTGACTGGAGTGTACCTTTAACTTACAATATATAACTGTGATTTTTTTTTAAAGTGCATTAGAACCTTGCAGTCTTTTCACTCATCACAAAAGAAATAACAAGGCTACCATTGCAGACATCATTCTGTACTTACTAGTTACTTGGTAGTGTCTGCTTAGAACTCTTTAGAATCACAAACAAGCATGCAATGAATGAAAGTGATTGAACAGTCAGAATTCCTTATTGTACTTATAAAGAAACAGCAACTCATAAAGTACTGAAACCAAAGAGCTGCATGGCAGCCAGGAAACTAATTTCTATGTGGAGATGAGCATCTCTATTTCTCTCATGACAAATTTCCTCCTATGACTGGGGATAATCTAAATGCAAAAATAAATATATAAAATGTCTTAGCTGATAGATTCTTGGTATACCGATAGCTTAATAAAATTCAAAAATGTTTAACTAGAATGATTTATCATTACTGAGGTTAACATAGCAGTTTGAATCTTATAGTGTTACAATGGGCGATACTGTGATATATTTCAGTTGTACCTGATGTAAATGCTTGACAGATGACAGTCTGTCAAGCAGTAAATAAAGCCTGAGGTAATATAATAAAAATGTCTTACCCACTGCTGAAGACTAAAAACAAATTGACAACTTGTAATCTGCTACCAGATGCTGCCTGACAATTCTCACAGAGAAATGGATAGTGACACATAGGCGATGTCACTGCAATCCTACAGTGAACTTGTACTTTGGGACAGGATACCAAAGCATACATATTTTATCTAGAAATATCAGAAGCATCACGCGTCTTTATATCTAATTTAGTGAACAAATGGCAAAAGAGATTTATGTAGCTAAACTAAATTAAGACTGTAAATTTGTGCTTAGAGAACATATGTTGTCCTATTGCATTATTGTAATTGTAGCAACTAGAGTTTGTAATAAT